>NC_064926.1:33845909-34159090 GCF_023897955.1 Schistocerca gregaria
ATTAGACATGTTTTGCTAGTCGTGTCCTGTGAAACTTTACAAAATTCAGATTTATATTGAGATTGCTAGTTGTTTACATTTACAAAATTTTACAATTAGGCATGACATGACATGACATATTTATGTACACGAAATTCAGGTTGTGCCATCTATTTCTTGCTGTGCATGTGCACTAACGGAGTACTATCTCCCTCTTTACAGAATATTGAAATCTATGGCATCTGCCATCAAGAATTCTGCAAAACTCGACGAGAGACCCTAAGTGCTGCAAATTATGAATGGACAAAATATACAAAAGAATAGTGCAAAAACCTCACTACCCCACTATCCATCGTCCAGCAGTGGGCAAGGAGGTGAGAGTAGGATCAAGATAGAAGGATTGGGTTATATTCATATTTACAAAATCTTCATCAATACAGTAGTGTTTTCACACATGTGTGCGACGGATAGTGTATCTGTTTGCGTAACGTATGCATCATAAACTTTGCCATTGCGCAAGTGTCACTGACTTTAAGCCAATTCATGTTGTATTCAGTTTCATCCTTTAAAGTTGATCCGAATTGCTGTTTAAGCAAAAAGAAATTCAATGATCATTGTCAATCACTTCCTGTAAATCAGTCAAAGATTTTTGCAAGAATCAATGTGAGTACCGTATATGGTTTAATTCACTCGTTGAATCAGTCATGTTTAGGTAAATACGCGCTTAATGACACGGTAGTTTATATTCCTGAAAAAAAAATTCGGTCAGTAAACGTACTAATAAATGACTATAGGATCCTTCCATAAGAGGTGTACTTTAGTGAGTATCACGTAGTAAAATAAATATATGAATTTCCTGTAGGTAAAGGAAAATGAATGCGCTTTAGTTTCCATAAAGACAAGAAAATCGCTGTGTCCACGAAGACAGCTGCGTCGTACTGCTTCACACACAAATCTTCAAAAACTTATCCACTTTGCTGAAAGAGAAAGAAAAATCTCATACACTAAAGTATGTTTTCTTGTAATCGTGAATTATACGTCGTACCGGTAGTCGTGTAGTTTTTGTTTCCTGGTCGAGAACATGAGCAGAGAGCGGGAGATTTCGTATCCTAGCAATTGTTTTATGAGAGTCGCATTTTCTTAACTCTGGTCCAGACAGAACGACATAAAATTGCATAACTTATATACTATCCCACTTACACAAATACATATGTCCATGTCCTCACAGTATCAAGTAATGAGTGCTAGATTTCACCTAAATTACTTCACAGGATAAAAACATTTTTTTAAAATAGTGTTAATGTTAGTGAGTTCATAAGTTCGTAACCATTAAACACGACCTTCGAAAATGTAGAATACGAATCTTACGAAGGCAGCCTGCATGCATGGTAGTACACAATTAGCCTGTGTAAAGAATGAGATTCTATAACGACAGCAATTTTTATTCGCTACGTAATCAGATTATTTATTTCGCTGTGGCTGATAAACATTTTTCCTCCACAATGACCTATGTACAAAATTTACGTTTGTTACGATGGAGAGCACACAAACTCTTTATGCCAAGCGTGAGATAATGGTTTTTTAAATAGGGCACATATCAAATAAGTTTTTCTTTCTCCTTTTTTATTGCCTACACGGCGAATCATTTCTCATTAACATCTATCAGTATTCATACACGCGTATCGTTTTCATTCATACAGCTTCATCTAATTAATATTCACCTTTCGTCTCATAGAACAGCTTCAATATAAATCGCAAATCATCAAATAATACTACGTGGTGGCATCATTGGCTCACACACAACGAAATCCTCATCATCATCATAAAAACTACCTTATAAACTAAAATTCACATTCATTCTTTCACACTCATTTCAGCACAATCATTCACTCATGCTGGCGTATAATATAGCATTCTGGTGGCTCTCAAATTCATCACAGTTATTAACATAATAAAATCTTTTTTCTTGTACATAGTTTCCTGTTCTAGAAAATGCCTGTTTAAGGAGTAAGTTTGGTCGCTAACTTCGTTGTCCTTGGCTAGTAGTCAAATTATTCGTAGCATAGTAAATATAACGTAGATTAAATAGTTCTTGGATTGCATGTAATGTTTAACGTAGATTTGCTATAGTTTAATGCGTTATGATTCTTTGCATTGACTAACAATTAACACTAACATTTTAGCTGTAACTAGCACATCCTTTCTCTTTCTCTTACTTTACATACTGCTTTAAGTGGTGGTGGGCGTAAAGTCCTTTAACTTTCTGTGTTGTAGGGTATGCTAATAAATAACATCCAGGGTGAGGAATATCGACGATCCGGTATGGACCTGAGTAAACTAATTGCCATTTCTTAAGCAAACGTTTTAGCCTCGTAGATTTGGGATAGGTTGTGAGCAATACCAAATCATCAATTTCGAACACACGTGTCGGTCTGACCCGTTTATCAAATTTTTTCTTCCGGAGCTCCGCAGTGTGTGCCAGGGTAATGGCAGCTTGCCTTACCTTTTCCTGCAAAGAAATATCGTTCGAAGACAACTTAGGCAGGGGACTTGACCATGAGTTTTTTTCTGGTTCGTCTGATAATAACTCGGCAGGTGAGAATCCGGTTGAACTATGTGGCAAATTGTTCACAATGTACTCGAACGGAGCGAGGTATTCTATCCATTTGGAATGTTTTGTAGAAGAATGGATGCGCATAAATTGATTAAATTTTTTAAAAATTCGCTCAACGGGGTTACCCTGTGGGTGAAATCGGGAAGTAAGAACATGTTTAATATCGGAATCTTGCAGAAATGATTTCCACTTTGCACTCGTAAAGTACGATGCATTGTCCGTTAGGACAGCGACAGGTTTTCCGACGCGGGCTAGGTAGTCGGCCGAAAAGCGTCGAATGATAGCCGCAACAGTGGCTGTGCGCAAGGCGTACAATTTCACATACCTAGTAAAAACGTCCAATATAGCCAAAATGTATTTAGCACCACCGCGGGATTGTGGATAGGGTCCGCCAATGTCTACGGAAATCAAATCAAGCGGTTGCTTTGGAAGAATGGGATGCAATTCAATTGATGCATATTTGTTCAAATATTTTGCCTTCTGGCAAATGATACATTTGCGAATGACCTGCAGGACTCTACGTCGCATGTTAGGAAAATAGCAGAAGCGTAGGATCTTGGCGGCACATTTATTAATGCCATAATGTCCCCAGGTTTTGTGGGTGAACAAAATGAAGTCGTCAACATAAGCTTCCGGTAAATATACCAACCAACGCTCTGACACGAGATGGGAACGATGAAACAGTACACCATTGGTGATCTTGTAGTAATTTTGAAGATTAGAATTTGAATTCTGACATAATTTTGTTTTTACTGTAGACCACCTAGGATCGGCATCTTGTAACTGTGCAAAATCCCTGCAGATTCGGTGATAGTAGCGGTTGTAGGATTCGTCATACATTAACATGACCTGAGAGCCGGAAGTTTGCTCATGCAAATCTGAAAGATTTTTCGCATCGTGCGGAAGACGAGAAAGAGCGTCCGCAACAATATTGGTTTCGCCGGAGATGTAAATAATTTCGAAATCGTATTCTTGTAACGACAAACACCAACGAGTGAGCCGGGAATGAAGTAATTTGCAAGACAGTAAAAATGATAAAGCTTGGTGGTCTGTATAGATGCGTGTATGTTTTCCCCAGAGAAAATATTGAAATTTTCTCATAGACCAAATAATTGCAAGGGTCTCGCGTTCCGTAACTGAATACGATCTCTCGCATTCAGTTAAGGTGCGACTGGCAAAACTGATAGGTTTTACTATTGTTCGATCATGTTCAACAGACAGTTGAAACAAAAAGGCCCCAAGTCCATAAGATGACGCATCGGTCGATAGGCAGAAGTCTTTTGACATGTCCGGATGACAGAGGAGTGGTGCGTGGATTAATGATTGTTTAATTTTTTCAAAATCGGCTTGACATTCTGTAGTCCATCGCCAAAGGGAATTTTTCTTTAGAAGATTTAGAAGATGTGGGCTGTTAAGAGCTTGCTGTGTCACGAACTTTCTGAAAAATGACGAAAGACCCAAAAATGCTTTAAGTTGTTTTTTGGTTCGGGGTGCAGGAAAGTTGCGAATTGCTTCAGTCTTTTTAGAGTCCGGCCTGATGCCTTCCGGCGTGATGATGTGGCCAAGGAACTTAATCTGTTGTCGGGCGAACCTTGATTTTTCCAAATTGATTGTCACGCCTGCATCGGCGAATTTAATCAAAATTTGTCTTAGAAGATCGACATGTTCTTCCCAGGTGGCAGTCGCCACAACTAAATCATCCACATAGGGAGTGATTTGTGAAAGTAAATCTGGCCCGAGGACGTCGTCAAGCGCCGCGATAAAGATTCCTGCACTTATTCGTAACCCGAATGGCAAAACACGGAATTGGTATGATCGTTCTTCGCACAAAAATGCGGTATATTTACGTGATTCAGGATGTAGAAGAACCTGGTAGTAGGACGATCGTAGGTCGATATTGGTCAGAAATTTGGCGTTGTGAAATTTCAGGAGTTGTTCGTCCAGATTTACAGGGCGAGTATTTACCGGTATAATAATTTTGTTGATTTCGCGTGCATCGAGAACAAGACGCACGCTTCCATCGGGTTTCGAAACTGACAACAAAGGGTTGCAATACGGCGAGTGCGAATTTTCTATGATTTTCCAACGTAGCATTCTGTTAATTTCCTGCATAACCGCTGGTTTTTTAGACCACGGTATATTGTAGTGTGTACGACAAAATGTTAGGTGGGGTTTGACATCCATCTTGTACACATACCCACGTATGATACCAGGTTTATCTTGAAAGACTACTGAAAATTGTTGAAGAATGTGAAACAGATTCTGTTTTTGCAAATCAGTTAGATGGTAGGCTTCGGCACACTTTTCCCACAGAGTTTTACTATCAGCATTGTAAGAAGAATTGCAATTGTTTGTCATAGAAAAATTAGTGATGGGCACAGATTGTACTTTCAAGTGACGTACGTCCCGATACGAATTGTTGTTATTAATTGTTTTAGATAAAGGTATCAAAATTCTTTGTTTTTCAACCGTCAATTGACAGATACCATTCCCTAAGTCAATCACTGCTCGATACTGATTTAAGAAATCGATGCCGAAAAGACATGGAACTGTTAAACTATCCACAACAAGGAAATGATAACGAACATGCACGTTGGAAACAACAAAAGTTAGAAGAGCTTGTAATTTGACATTTTTTGATTTGTTTCCAGTGGCACCGATGATTCGGCAGTTCTGCACTGGAAACGTCGGAAGTTTAGAACCTTTATCTAGATCCAAGTACAGGGAACTAGAAATCACGCTTGCTGACGCTCCAGTGTCGAATAACACTTCTACAATGGATTTCTCTAACGATAAAACAGCAGTTGCCTGAACCGTTACCTTTACTTTGTCGTTATTACTAGACTTATTATTCTCGGCAAGAAGGTCATGTTCCATAGTGTGTCCGCCTTGGAATCTCAAAAAACAATTTGCAAGATTATTTGCGCCCGTGCTCACGTTCTCGACCGGGGTTTGGGGGCTTACGCCGGTCTGCTCATGTTTTCCGCCGCGTTATTAGGCGACGCATTTTGGTCATCACTTACCTCAATAATATTTATCCTTTGTTCATGGACATGTTTGGTATTCGGTGGAGTTTGATTACCGCAGTCCTGATTATTAGCATTGTTTGTTGGTACAAAGTGTCGTGCATTCGGAAACATATAATTGTAGTTGTGTGGTGTATAGTTCGGGTTTCCCCACTGTGGGGGTGAATAACTGACTCTAGAATTTTGACAATTTGAATTATTCTGCTGATATGGCGAATTTCTCTCAAAATAACCAGGGTTGTAACTTCCATCCTGACGTCTGTTTTGATTGTTGTTGTTTCGGTTACGGTTGTTGTTGCCTCTGGAGTACTGATTGTTGTTGAAACTACCATTGCGTCTGTTGCCATTACTATTACTTTTTCGGTAAAATTGACCATTACTAAAACTGTTGTAATTGTTGGAATTTTGGAATCGGGGATCGCAAGATTGCTGCGAATATTGTGTGAAGTTGGGCTGTTGCGATTTTTGCCCCTGATTTTGAGGAAGCGGGTTTGCATTCCACATGTTACCGCTGTTGTTATTTTGATTGAAATTATGGCAATTGTTTTGGCGAGAGTTGGAATTAGCATTATAAATATGTGGAGTGTTCCCTGAATCTCCTCTAAACACAAGGTCTACTTCATTCAAATAATCTAGAAATTTCTTGATGTTAGTTTCCGGAACACCAATTAATTGTGTCCGGTAATGCAGGGGTAAATGACTTTTTAAGGTGTTAATCACATCGGCAAGATCGGCCGGTTTTGACCAATAAAGTGTTTTGTCCAGGTATCTTTCAAAATATTGACGCAAAGTTTCTTTACGAGGGTTGTATGGTTCGGGATTGTGAACTTCACGTCGAAGTTGTTTTTGCTCATGTTCTGACCAGAATTCCTGCAGAAAAGCCTCTTCAAATTGCTTGAAAGTTAAATTTTGCCTTTTTATTTCAGTTCCCCATCTGGATGCTTGCCCCCTCAACAGATTACTTACAAAAAAAATCTTTTCCGCATCTGACCAGTTGTGCGGAAACATTCCGTCAAAAGACCTAATAAAAACAATCGGGTGCACCGCTTGGGTATCATCGGAACTGAACGTTGGAAAATAGGCATGTTTAATCATGTTACCGTCAACAATACCGGCAGGCACTATAGGGCCTGAACTATTGTTCCCTGGTGAAACTTCATGGCACAAGGGTGGTTGAGAATTACTGTTTTGTGCGATCACTGAGAGCGGCTCTGTTTGATGTTTTTCGCTCGCAAGTGATTCGCTGTTAGACTGTGGAACAAACTGCACAGTGAAATTAGGCGGTGAACTCGTTGTGAGTGGGGTTGTAGGCGGAATAGTAACTACGTTAGAATCGGGAGTTAATAACTGAGAAATTTGGTTTTTTAAAGTGTTGGTCTCGGTTTGCACCTGCGACATGGCCTGGTGTAAAATATCTTTTGTAGCGGTTTCTACCCTTTGCTCAATGAGCTTGTTGCAAATACCACATTCGTGCACTAATTTTTCTGCAATGTTTGCGTTACACTCTAAAGAAAGCGATTCTGTTTTTTCCTCCAAATGGGAAATTTTTTCTTTCATTTCTAATTGTTGTAAGCATACTACGCTAACTTGTTGAGTAATACCTTCGATATCCATCGAAATTTTATTTTGTGAGGTGGTTTGATTTTGCACGGAATTCTGAACTAGATCATTGACCTGAGCCTGAGCGTTCGTGACCTGATCCAACTTGGTTTTACATGACTGCATTTCGGAATTTGTCACTGTTTGATATTTAACAAAGGAATTTTCGTGAGTGTTTACACGACATGACAATTCGTTGAAACTTTCGGTCAATTGTGTCGTTTTTGAATTAAGTTCTGAGATTTGGTTAGCCTGTTTTTCCAGAGTAGATGTTACCTCAGAAGACAATTGATCGATTTTGCTGTTTAATTCTTTTGTACTCTGCTCCTGTTTATCAAATCTAGTGTCTAGTTTATCAAACCTTTCATTAAGGATGCTATCCATACTTCGCGTAAGAAGTTGTATTAAAATTCCGTACTGATTCGGATCAATGTTTGGATCATTGTTCCTTTCACTAGAGTTGTGCAAATTAGGATCGGAGTGGGAAATCCCTAGTTGGACACGTCTACTATCGTTTTCCATAGGGTCAGGATTATTGGGTGTGTCACCTGATGAATTACTTTCGTTACTTAGTATTATTTGATGTGATACTACACCTGCAGTAAATTCCATAGATTCTGGGCTGGAAAAGCCTAGGAGAGGGGATGCTGATGATACAGTAGCATCACCGTTATCGGTTTGCTGTTGCTGTTGTTCCATTTTTGCCAATAATTAACAAACGTGAAATATACAAATAGTACACCCAGAATGGCGATGGCTTGCAAAGTACAAAAGATAAATAAAATTTAAATAGTTAGACGGTAATAACTATTACTTGATAGAATTTCCAAAAATGTCTGGATTATTATTGTGGTTGTAACCGTATTTGCGTAGCTAATCTGAAAGTGGTGACATGACGTAACAAACAGGATTGACTCATAACAATGACTTCTGCATATCTTACTGTTGAATTTCAATGTTACAATAATAAAAATTCCATTGACAAAGGGTATGATTCTTGTTTAGGGAAAGGCATGGGAAATAGGAATAAAAGTTAGCATAGGCGGGAGGCGCACGCTGGACAATGGCATAGCAGAACAAATGCTTTTGCACTACTCACCGCGCTGCGTTGAAGCTTGCAGAAATCTTGTTAATCTTGAAACAACGTTAGCTCTCGTTTTCATATTGGGCATGAAAGAGAAAATTACAGTTTTTAGCCAATGTACAAGACAATAAATATTACGACATGTATGATTTTACTTTAATTTGCCCTTGTTAAGTTCATTCCAGTAAAATCCGAAGACTGCAGGTTCGAGTCCTGTCACGGTCGCCAGTGTGATGTCCGGAATTAAAAAAAAAAGGGAAGTTGGTAATTTTTTGTTTTTTTTTGTTTTGTTGAAAGGAAAGAAAGAAAAAAGGGTGAATAAAGGTGAAGGGAAGTGGTTCTATTTTTACTGGAATGAACTTATTGATGGACATCACAAAAATTTATTTTACCTATATTTTTTTTTTTACTCATCGAAGAAGACAACACAACACATATAAAAGAAATCATCACACTAATATTATCCACAGAATGATCGTTTCACAAGACACTTTC
Source organism: Schistocerca gregaria (assembly GCF_023897955.1). Classification (NCBI taxonomy): domain Eukaryota; kingdom Metazoa; phylum Arthropoda; class Insecta; order Orthoptera; family Acrididae; genus Schistocerca; species Schistocerca gregaria. The sequence continues at coordinate 33,854,707 of NC_064926.1, forward strand.
TAGCTCGACTGACTCTTAAGACTGAACAAGACTCGACTGACTCTACTCTCTCTCTGGACCACAGCCTCTTCACGTCCCTCTGGACCAGAGATTTCAACTGTGATTAGCACGCCGATTATTTAATTAATCGTACAGCTGCTGGGCGCGCGCTTGGCGCGTCATTTAAATGGGGTTAAACGCACACCGCGAGAGGCGTGGGCTAGCGGTGTCTTACAGGTATCGCCACACAAGTTAGCAATATACGTTTTATTGCCGAAATATATTTCATTTTCTGTTTCTCTTTCCTTATTTTAGCTTTCTTTAATAAGCCTTCCTTTTCTTAAAGACCTACTAGGAACATACTGTTCAAACCACTGTTTTATCGTGGTTTAGTTTTGTTTGTATAGATATGTATGTCTTGTTGTAAATGTTCTTTGTAATATCATATGCGTCCTCCAATTTTCCAACCCTTTGATCTACTGCTAATTTTTCCAATCCCATCTGTTGTATAGTTAATATACACTCCTGGAAATGGAAAAAAGAACACATTGACACCGGTGTGTCAGACCCAGCACACTTGCTCCGGACACTGCGAGAGAGCTCTACAAGCAATGATCACACGCACGGCACAGCGGACACACCAGGAACTGCGGTGTTGGCCGTCGAATGTCGCTAGCTGCGCAGCATTTGTGCACCGCCGCCGTCAGTTTCAGCCAGTTTGCCGTGGCATACAGAGCTCCATCGCAGTCTTTAACACTGGTAGCATGCCGCGACAGCGTGGACGTAAACCGTATGTGCAGTTGACGGACTTTGAGCGAGGGCGTATAGTGGGCATGCGGGAGGCCGGGTGGACGTACCGCCGAATTGCTCAACACGTGGGGCGTGAGGTCTCCACAGTACATCGATGTTGTCGCCAGTGGTCGGCGGAAGGTGCACGTGCCCGTCGACCTGGGACCGGACCGCAGCGATGCACGGATGCACGCCAAGACCGTAGGATCCTGCGCAGTGCCGTAGTGGACCGCACCGCCACTTCCCAGCAAATTAGGGACACTGTTGCTCCTGGGGTATCGGCGAGGACCATTCGCAACCGTCTCCATGAAGCTGGGCTACGGTCCCGCACACCGTTAGGCCGTCTTCCTCTCACTCCCCAACATCGTGCAGCCCGCCTCCAGTGGTGTCGCGACAGGCGTGAATGGAGGGACGAATGGAGACGTGTCGTCTTCAGCGATGAGAGTCGCTTCTGCCTTGGTGCCAATGATGGTCGTATTCGTGTTTGGCGCCGTGCAGGTGAGCGCCACAATCAGGACTGCATACGACCGAGGCACACAGGGCCAACACCCTGCATCATGGTGTGGGGAGCGATCTCCTACACTGGCCGTACACCTCTGGTGATCGTCGATGGGACACTGAATAGTGCACGGTACATCAACACCGTAATCGAACCCATCGTTCTACCATTCCTAGACCGGCAAGGGAACTTGCTGTTCCAACAGGACAATGCACGTCCGCATGTATCCCGTGCCACCCAACGTGCTCTAGAAGGTGTAAGTCAACTACCCTGGCCAGCAAGATCTCCGGATCTGTCCCCCATTGAGCATGTTTGGGACTGGATGAAGCGTCGCCTCACGCGGTGTGCACGTCCAGCACGAACGCTGGTCCAACTGAGGCGCCAGGTGGAAATGGTATGGCAAGCCGTTCCACAAGACTACATCCAGCGTCTCTACAATCGTCTCCATGGGAGAATAGCAGCCTGCATTGCTGCGAAAGGTGGATATACACTGTACTAGTGCCGACATTGTGCATGCTCTGTTGCCTGTGTCTATGTGCCTGTGGTTCTGTCAGTGTGATCATGTGATGTATCTGACCCCAGGAATGTGTCAATAAAGTTTCCCCTTCCTGGGACAATGAATTCACGGTGTTCTTATTTCAATTTCCAGGAGTGTATTTGAATTTACTTACACCTACTGTTTTACCTATTAGTGTTTCTATGAATTGTGGATCATTTTTCACGCTTCTCAAGTTTTTTCTGTTCTATTTGCTATTGCTTCCAGAAGATTTATTTGAATAAGATTTTCTGAAAGCTGTGCAACATTGTCTGCAGAAGCCAGACAATTAATCTCAATTCCATTTCTGTTCCTATCCAGATTAATTGGTTGAATTTTATGATTCATTAGCTGCAAATACCAGATCCTTAGGATTTTTTTCCAAAACACAGGTAAACAGTAAACGTGATAAACCATCCCCTGGTCTAACATCAGGTATTATTTCGAGTGGGTGAGATAGTTCTCCCATCAGTGTAACTGTAAATACCGTCTTTGTTAGAGGTTTATGAATTACATTTACTAATTTTGTTTTAACTCCATATTCGCTAATGATATTCCCTATTGTGTCCCACACTTCTGTATTGAATTATTTATTTTAGGTTAAAAATTTGTTCTGAGTACGATCTTCCATTTCCAAAAGCTTTCGAGCCTTCGTGACCTATGTTGTTTTTGAGTGATTTGATGACTTCCATAATTTCTTGCTGTGTTGGTGCGAAATATTCATTCAGATTTTGTGGTAATGCTGGAAAATCTAGTTTAACTGTTGGGACTAAAGTGTTTAAAAGCCTGTCACAAAATTGCTAGTATTTTGCAATTTTCTTTGTCATGTATACTAGTTTGCTATTTTTATGTTTGAAACCATTTAAGTACATGTTTAAAAGTTTAATAAAAATTTCTACTGCTATTTTTTAGTTATGTTTTGTATTTCTATAAGCTGAGTTTTTCATAATTTCTTTAGATTTATCAGACTGTTTTTATGTTCATTTTATTTGTTATTCACTGTTGCTCTAGTAATTTGTGTTGTATGCACAGATTATCACCCATGTGCGAACAAAAAATTTTTATTAGGCGGAGCAAGGCCACCACTTAATTTTGCAAAAAGATAAACTTTCTTCGAAAACAAAAGGCTTCTTCTCCTACCACAATTTTATAACAAGCCAAAGAATATGCCACCTTCTTCAATTGAAATATTAGCAACTGAACTTATTTTACATGCCTTTGTTGGCTGCAGATGTCAAGGAAGTAGCCGGGCATAGAGTCCGGGGCCTATGGACGACGGAGCGAAGACGAGACACCTGTACGTCGCGGCTGCGGCAAAGTATCTTCCGGGCGGCAGTCCGCGGCTGGTCGAAAGACGCCTGTTTCCCTTTCTTCCGGCTATTTAACACGGCGGGTCCAGTCTTCCTCCGAGGATGCCGAAGTGACGATTGGCGGCCGTTGATGATCCCTGATTGGCGGATGGTGGTATCATAGCGTGACCATCCGCACCGGAAAAAGGTCCGCGCACGAAATAGGTCCTTGCGCGTACGTAGTTCGCGGCTGATTGAATGTTTGGAGGGAACGCCTCTAGCGCTGGCTGGCGGAACGCGCCGGCACTAAGAAGCAGGCGCCGCGTAACTTAGCCCTGGCAGCCGACCGTTGCGTTTGTGTGGCTGTGCGCGCTACGGCAGTTTGGCATGGAGTGCAGGTACAATCACCTTGGTTTGTTGTAATATTGGTTGTAGTGCACTTTATCTGATTACTTTCTTGGTTGTACTATTGCCTTTAAAGGGGAGAAATCGCATTTTAATTATAGCGATCTAATGGCGTCAATAAAATTCACCACATTTGATGGCTTTAACGTCAATGATTGCCATGAACCGCCTGTTAGATGTGGCTGTGTGATCCAGTTGATATTCTCCTACTTTTGGATTTGGAGATATCTAACTTTTGGCTTTCCTTGGTAGTTTGCGAAAATGTGCAGGCGTCAGTTTTAAGTGCAACGTTTTACGCACATTATCAGTCTTTCACCATTTCTGTTTGGTCATAAGTGGGCTGGATATTCGTCTAAAATATTCTTAAGCTTCTTTTCCTTCCCAGCCTGGAAGTTGAAGTTGCCGAGGAGTATTTTAACGTTGGTTTCAGAATCTAAAAGATCCCAAAACTGATTTACATCCTGCAAATTTCTTATGTTGTCATGAGTTATAGGTGCATGGAAATTTGCGCTTTGCAGCTAGCACGCATTTTTTTCTGATGTAGACGTAAATTCTGTTATACAACCAACAATGAAACAGCAATTTATGTAAGCAAAACAAACACTGGCATGTTTTCCACTATTCTTGTTATTGGGTTACCTTTCTAAATTCTAATGTTGTCTATCAATCACATTCTTGTCTAAAAATGTTGTTTCCTACACTGCCAACTTTTATAAATGAGTCTTCTGTAGATATAATTCCATTTTTTTCCTTTTTCCCAAGTTTCAGAAGAGAATTTATCTTTAATGTTCCAAAGCAGTACTTCTTGTTGAACTTGGACTTAAGGGGGATTTCCATTGTACTCCATCTCTTTGTCACTGCAAATTTTGGACTCTGTAGAACCTAATGCATTACAAGATGTAATGTTGGGTTCCTCATCAAAGTCATTTTCATTTTATGTGAAAAATGTTATCTCGTTTTATTGTAGAGCTGTCTGATAGTTTTTATTCCTCAAGTCAATTAGAATTTGCTAAACTTGTATATTTATCGTTATGTGTTAATTATTGTTTACTGAAGTATGGAAAGACAAACGAAAACAGTATTTTTAATGTAACTTTCATTTTACTTACGTTTGTGCCTGTTAGTCTACATTAATAGAAGAACATGTTTTTCTTTTATTGTGGGCGCAGCCTAGTAGCGAATGTACAACTAACTTCTTTCAAAGTGGTGCAAATGGCTCTGAGCACTATGGGACTTAACATCGGAGGTCATCAGTCCCCTAGAACTTAGGTTTAAGTACTTCTAAGGACATCACACACATCCATGCCCGAGGCAAGATTCGAACCTACGACCGTAGCAGTCGCACTGTTCCGGACTGAAGCGCCTAGAACCGCGTGGCAACTGATATAACCAAAATGCTCTTATACTCGCTAGTATCGTATTCCATTTGACGTAATACGATGAAATACTTTTCAAATTTATTTGGAAGGAAATTTTCTTTCATCAGTTAATGGGTAAACCTTATTTTTAATGTCACGTAAAATAATGTGTACGCAGTGTTCTTTCCTTTTTTATCTTATGACAAATTTCATAATAACAGTCTAGCTCGCACTTTGTTTCTTCAAATTGATAACGCGTTTTACCAAACTGACATTTTTTATCAATGCATCATGATCGTAGACCTCTACAAAGACTTTCCGTCTTAAATTATAAAATTACGATCTTGGAAACATGGAAGTGGTGGTGATTGGTCAGGCTATACCAAAATACGAAGAAGAACTTTACCTAAACATATAATCGTTGGAGTCGACTATTGTCTAGGAACCAGTTGTTATGTAAGACTAAGCAAATTAGAAGTAAGAGTTTATCACACGATTTTAGACAGATAGTGTACTGAACACTCATTGGCAAAAATTCAGGAACGATCGAAAGCCAATTTTAAACAATTATAATGAACTTACTGAGTACCTGGTATTGCCCACATATGTGTTAATCCCAATCTTGTAAGCGTCCATCTCCTCCTTCCCCCTCTCTCTGTCCGCCACCTTCTCGCCCCCCCCCCCCCCTTTCCTTCCCTGGACTCTGCTCCCTATCCACTTCTTCCATCCTCAGTTTAGCGCTCCAGAAACCAAACATCATCATCCGCAATCCCCCAGTCTCTGCCTATTTCTGCCTCCCCATTCTCTCTGCACAACTCCTCCTTCCCCTGTTTGTGTCAGTCTCCTCTTCCCCCGTTCACTCTCTTAAGTTACCAACCCCACCACACGAGGAGACTGGCAGGTCTTAACTCTACAGTATTTCTCTCCAGATCGTAAATGATATTTGTACAAATTGAAGTTGAAATCGGGACAGTGATTTAGGAACCGCTGTAGAAGGAACGAACATACATACATACATACATAGGATGTCCATCATTAAATTTTCAGTTTCAAAACGCCGTAGAAAGAAAACCAATGCTCAGTTTGACGCTAGATTTGAACAACATACTATTTACACAGGGTGAAACATCATGGAGACGAATATTCCCACTAGATGGAGCTGTGAGGGTCTTAACATAACTAGAATCGGCTATCGTTGACAGATGAATCGCAACTGTGGGAGGGCCGTGTGCTGTGCGTCTATTGGTGTGCAGTTTCTGACGCTTACAGCGCCATCTATTGGTCAGATTTTCGTTAAATGTTTTTTATCCCATGACATTTTCCCCGCTGCATCAATAATATGTTACCCAAATTTCATGTTATTCCGAGCAGTGATTCTCTCCTCCAGTTTCCTGATTGTCAATATATGATCATATAAAGCTGTATAACCTGTATATGGAAAACGGAAGAAACGACAAGTTTCCAGAAGAAGCTTGGAATTTAGAACCAGTAGATAATTATTTGAAAGCTTAGACCCTTCTCTTTACTGTAAACGAGTTACTCAACAGAGTAGGTACTGATTGAAATCCCCCTAATTTCGTAACACATTATGCTTCTTATGTGATCAACATGATACTTGGACAAAATAGTTACAAATCAAAAGACACCAATGACTTTGGCGGGTACGTTTAATGATAAGGTATCAAAAGACACAGTCCTCTATATACTCATGAACAGTAAGAAAAAACTTAGATGGGAGTCTCGACAAAGAATAATACCTACCGAAAATATTTAATCAGAAAAACTGCATATCTATGGTAACCAATTTTATTCATTTAGATTATACCAGAATTAGGAATTTTTAAAACTGGTTAATATTTGACTGAAAAATCAAAGAAAATAGATCAATTCAGCAGGCAGGCTGGCGTGAAATATAGCGTAGCTCCTGCCTCCTGAGTGACCTGTGTCTCACTCCAATTCTTATCGCCATCCGGAGCGGCGGGGAGGCCGCGCCGTGCTGTCCAGCCAAAGCTTCCTGGACAGCCTTAGCAGCTGGGGCTGGACCAGGAGACCGCTAGCAGATGTCTCACTTTTGTTCTTCAATCAGCTTTGTTCCTCAAATACTAACTCGATATACAACATGTCAACGTTATTTGCTTACCCTGTGAAGACAACTGAATAGCAGTCGGTTTTATTTGCCTGGCCAATACTATTGTTATTTGTTTGAGCACATCTAGAAGAAAATGAGGAGATCTGTTATTTGCAACTAAACCATCTGCAGAAATTGTTGCCAAGAGGCTGCCAGAAGAAGGAGATGGGTGAGTCGCAGTCCAAAAACCATATTGACTAAAAAAAAGGTGGGCTGAAATGAAATAAAGAGAGCACCACCAGAAAAAAACCCTGATACGTTTCCTATCAAAATGTTTTGCTGAAAATTTGTTGACTAAATATAAAAGAATATTTAATGATTTTGAACATCAAATTTATTTTTAATTTTAGTTCACTCAGGATGGCCAACATTTACAAATAACTTTTTTTTCATTTCTATATAGAGTTTAATTAGAGTGCTCAAAATTGGCATTGATTGTTGTACTTAGGAGTAACTGGGTATGGTGCACATTAGGTGTTTAAAAAAAATGGTTCAAATGGCTCTGAGCACTATGGGACTTAACATCTGTGGTCATCAGTCCCTTAGAACTCAAAACTACTTAAACCTAACTAGCCTACGGACATCACACACATCCATGATCGAGGCAGGATTCGAACCTGCGACCGTACCGGTCGCGCGGTTCCAGACTGAAGCGCATAGAACAACATACCGTAGTAATTGGTGCTGAACCGACTAGCTGAAAATAATACAAAGTTTAAATTCAGTCGATCAAGAAAGCTAGGACCGCTCTTTAAACTACATGCTAAACTTAGCATTCCATATGGACTGTAAATCAACTGCTCTTACTTCCAATACGATAAGCGTAGATGTATCATGGGCCAAGACTAATCTGGTTGCAAATCGCGCTCTGGAGTAGCATGTGGCGACTAAGCGCGTAAGACCCGTCGTGGTTTAAAAACAACATTCAGAAAATGCTCAGGAAGCAGAGATTGTTAGCCTCTCTATTAGAAAAAGAAGGCGGAAATATTGACAGGCAAAATTAGCAACTCGTGCATGTAGAAAAAGGTCGGGCCACTAAGCATACAACAATTTCCATCGTCATATAGTAACCACTAAGCGAGTCGACGGTTTCTTTCCAGACTGCAATTTTAATTTTCCTTTAAAAAACCATTCATTCAGGCGAATCGTATATACGTACCATCGTTTGAGCGTCGCACAGACTCCCGTGTGGAGGATAGTGATACATACGTCCTGAAAGAGTTTAAAACATGCTGCGTGGACCGGATGGAAGCACAATTTATTTTTATAGCAAGGACCGTTCGGCATTTGAAATTTGCTTAGCTTGAATTTATTGCGAAACTCTCCCTTATGTGGGATCAAAGCTCGAATGGGTCATGTGTACAATGTGAGTAAATGACTGGAGCCGCAAATTTACTGGTCAATACACTCAAAATTACTGCTCAATACAGTTAATAACCGTTTCCTACAGATTTCTTGAGGGTATTCGCAGTTCGAATATAATAAATTTCTTTGAGGCAGAAAAGCTACTTTCCGTAAACCAGCACCGATTTAGGAAGCAACGCTCGTGCAGAAAACGGCTTACTGGTTTCTCACATGATTTCCTGTAAACTAAGGGTGAAGGGAAACACATAGAATCCATATTCCTAGATTTTCGTAAATTGTTTGGAACAGTGTCCACTGCAAAATGATATAGTCCGAGCATACAGATTATATTCTCACATTCGTGAGTGGCTCAGGGACATCTTTAGTAATAGAACACAGTGAGTGGTCCTCAACGGCAGGTATTCATCGGAGGGAAGGTGTCGTCACGAGCGCGTCCTAGAAGTGTGACAGGAGCGCTATGACTCTCTCTATATATGTAAATGATCTGGTGGACATGGTGGTCAGAAATCTGCGGCTGTTTGCTTGTAACGCTGTGGTGTACATGAAGGCGTCATCGTTAGGCGAATATAGGAGGATACAAAATGAACTGGACAGAACTTCACGTCGATGTGCCGAACGGCAGCACGATCTAAAGGTTGAAAAATGTAAGTTAATGCGGACGAGAAGGAAAAACAATCCTGTAACGTTCGAATACAGCATGAGTGGTGTGCACGTCGATAAAATATGTAGTGGTGACGTTACAAATCTACTTGGAATGACACGAGCACGTAAGGGCCGTGGTAGCGAAGGAGAATGGATGACTTCGAGTTACTGGGAGAATGTTAGGAAAATGTAGCTCATTTTTCAAGGAATATTTCAGTACTGCTCAACTGTGTGCGATCCCCAAAAGGTTCGATTAAAGGAAGAAAAAAAAAAAAAGAAAGCAGTTATGACGTGTGCCGCTTAGACTTATTTTCGATACCTGTCATTTTGCAGGTATTGCAGAGTTGCTTTGGAAACTCAAATGGGAATCCCTTGAGGGAAGACTAAAACTTCTCAGTGGGGCTTCGTGACAAAGAAAGCAAGGAACCGGAATTTGAAGCTGACTGCAGAACGATTATACTACCACCACATACATTACGATTACGATTACGGGCACAATGGCAAGATAAGAGAAACTAGTGGCCCCCACGGATGCATATAGACAGTCGTTTCTTCCTCGTTCCATTTACGAGTGGAAAAAGGAAGACAATTACGACCAGTAGTACAAGGTTCCCTCCACCGTGCGCCATACAGCGACTTGTTGCTGTAGCTGGAGATGTAGACGTACTGTTAGTTCTAACTTTACACTTTACTACTGAACATGCAATGAACACCTTGCAACCTTGCACAGCGTTGACTGAAATGTCGGGAGACGTCGACACTGAGCTGCCAGATACTGAAAACTTACAATTCATGAGACGAAAAATACAAATATATACATTTTAATACAATTAATACACACACACACACACACACACACACACACACACACACACACACACACACACACACACACACACACACACGTTAGCTTCACCGAGAGGGATGTATTTTATAAACAACAATTTATATACAACACCATACGTTTTATATATACAAGGAGTATATAGAAGGTTTATACAAGGGCGATGTACTTGAGGACAATATTATGGAAATAGAAGAGGATGTAGATGAAGACGAAATGGGAGATACGATACTGCGTGAAGAGTTTGACAGAGCACTGAAAGACCTGAGTCGAAACAAGGCCCCCGGAGTAGACAACATTCCATTAGAACTACTGACGGCCTTGGGAGAGCCAGGCATGACAAGACTCTACCAGCTGGTGAGCAAGATGTATGAGACAGGCGAAATACCCTCAGACTTCAAGAAGAATATAATAATTCCAATCCCAAAGAAAGCAGGTGCTGACAGATGTGAAAATTACCGAACTATCAGTTTAATAAGCCACGGCTGCAAAATACTAACGCGAATTCTTTACAGACGAATGGAAAAACTGGTAGATGCAGACCTCGGGGAGGATCAGTTTGGATTCCGTCGAAATGTTGGAACACGTGAGGCAATACTGACCTTACGACTTATCTTAGAAGAAAGATTAAGAAAAGGCAAACCTACGTTTCTAGCATTTGTAGACTTAGAGAAAGCTTTTGACAATGTTGACTGGAATACTCTTTTTCAAATTCTAAAGGTGGCAGGGGTAAAATACAGGGAGCGAAAGGCTATTTATAATTTATACAGAAACCAGATGGCAGTCATAAGAGTCGAGGGGCATGAAAGGGGAGCAGTGGTTGGGAAAGGAGTGAGACAGGGTTGTAGCCTCTCCCCGATGTTATTCAATCTGTATATTGAGCAAGCAGTAAAGGAAACAAAAGAAAAATTTGGAGTAGGTATTAAAATTCATGGAGACGAAGTAAAAACTTTGAGGTTCGCCGATGACATTGTAATTCTGTCAGAGACGGCAAAGGACTTGGAAGAGCAGTTGAACGGAATGGACAGTGTCTTGAAAGGAAGATATAAGATGAACATCAACAAAAGCAAAACGAGGATAATGGAATGTAGTCAAATTAAATCGGGTGATGCTGAGGGAATTAGATTAGGAAATGAGACACTTAAAGTAGTAAAGGAGTTTTGCTATTTAGGAAGTAAAATAACTGATGACGGTCGAAGTAGAGAGGATATAAAATGTAGACTGGCAATGGCAAGGAAAGCGTTTCTGAAGAAGAGAAATTTGTTAACATCGAATATAGATTTATGTATCAGGAAGTCGTTTCTGAAAGTATTTGTTTGGAGTGTAGCCATGTATGGAAGTGAAACATGGACGATAACTAGTTTGGACAAGAAGAGAATAGATGCTTTCGAAATGTGGTGCTACAGAAGAATACTGAAGATAAGGTGGATTGATCACGTAACTAATGAGGAGGTATTGAATAGGATTGGGGAGAAGAGAAGTTTGTGGCACAACTTGACTAGAAGAAGGGATCGGTTGGTAGGACATGTTTTGAGGCATCAAGGGATCACAAATTTAGCATTGGAGGGCAGCGTGGAGGGTAAAAATCGTAGAGGGAGACCGAGAGATGAGTACACTAAGCAGATTCAGAAGGATGTAGGTTGCAGTAGGTACTGGGAGATGAAGCAACTTGCGCAGGACAGAGTAGCATGGAGAGCTGCATCAAACCAGTCTCAGGACTGAAGACAACAACAACAACAACAACGTTTTATTGTTAAAGGCAGTAACCCTAGTCTCTTCAAATTGTAAGTTATTACTACAACATTGCGTTATTTACATATTTTCAGAAAAACACAGCTGCTCATGAAACTTTGTCAATGAAAGCCATTTTAAACACAACTGAAATGCATTATATTCACATTAAATATACGGAATTCAGTTCAGAGATTTCACATAAAATGTGTGTACTCGTTACTTTTCAGCAAATCCTCGAAATTCATAAATGAAAAGTGAAAATGTGACAGACAACTTCCATATTTCGGTACATTGTTCTAGGGCACAACACAGTTTTGTCCTCAGCATTACATTGTTCCACTCACATTACCAAAACTGTTTCCGCAAAAACAATGAAAAACTGGTGAGGCAATGAATTTATCTTGCTTGTTAACTTTTGATATTTCACCTGCACCTTTATTACAGTGTGAATTATCTTAATGGTCTCTTTAACTTATCGCACCTCTTGCATTTCGTAGCTACCTTCTCAGTATAGCCCAGCGCATAGACCACTATGTTAGAGTGCTTTAATTTTCAAAAACCAGGCACTGAAACAATCTCCTGAAACGTAAGTGGTAGGTTAGTAATTTTTCATCGCAGATATAGACAGCATTGTGGTAGAGGTTTACCTTTCACGCAAGATTTCCGTGAAGCTCTAGCTTACAGAATCTGTAATACCTGCTACTTCGTTAACATACACAATAAAGATGGTATAAAAGTCACCTTACACTTATTGCTGATTACTTTCTCATAAAGAAAATGCCATTTTCAACTACCTAGTATAATCAAATTGCAATGATGAAGTGAAACATCCGCTTCAAATTCACCCCCTTCCAAGAAGGGTTCTTGTACCATTCCTTACCACTACTGGCAAGTGAACGTGTAATGAAACTTTCGGAAAGAAATCCTACAAATAAATGAAAATTAACCTATTCTCATTATGATCCCCCTTGGTCTCATTATGCAGCGCTAGAGAGTATCAGCAGTAATACATTTTTTCCTAGGATTTTATTAACAGTGAAATCAAATCAGAGCTTATCTGATTAAACATCCATGATTTAATTCACCAGAAACTGTAACGCTCTGTGGTGCATGGGTACCTTGCTCGCCTAAACGAACGGATAAAAACGAGATTGACAACTCCCCTTGTAGCCATCAATGTTCTAATTCAATAACTGTATAGTAACATTCACATCTTGTGAGCACTCAGCTCTCAAAAACAAGTCAGATGACACATAACAACATAGTTCTTTGAAGAGTTTGAAGTCTAAGACCAGTTCTACAACTGTTCAAGGAAACCGAAAGATCCTTACTCACATCAAGTTGTGTTAAGAGAGAAGCCTCATAAAAAAACGTGTTTCACACTACAAGTCAGTTTGCACCTGGCACCCCAAGTACATGGAGAATTTTTACCAATTTGTCCACAAACACATGGAGTAGTCAAAATATTTAAGTTCATAAAACGTTTATAATGTGTCAAAACAAACACTGACAGATCACACCTTGGAATAGAAAAATCAAATATGTCCAAAATAGATTTTAGTATGTGGGGCTTCTGCATCTTCCCACAACGGAATGTTCGTTATGTTTTCTCTGTGTTACCATGCACCCTACAGTTTTCAAACACGCTTACAAATCTAACACATCAATATGCCTGTGCCAACTATTTTCTGCTTTCAAGATATTATGAAGGTACGTTCTTACACTTTGTCGTAAATCAGAACGAAAAAGAATACTGAAACATCTAATGGAAGTAGCCGAACTTATGGTAAGTCTAAGCGGCAGTTTGTGAGGGTAATGACAAGAGGCATTACACAAAGATGTATTCCTTGGCCACGGCGGATTCAACCGTTTCTGCCAATACCATTATTTAAAATCAGTGGACGATAGAACTCCGACTCTTTTCTTTGGGATAATTAACGGATTATTGTAGGAACTAACCGTGTTTTCAATGACACGCTGCTGTAATAACTTCTCTATTTCTGCCTCTATCCTGTCTATATAAGCCTATGGTGTAGGTTAGGGCCTGACAATGAACTTGCTATGCTGATAAGAAGAATATCTAATGACATCTGGGTGCTTTTAAAATATTAATGAATGACGCTGCAGTACATTAAATAAATATATTTTGCCCTTTCTGTGCCTGCTTGACACAATGACCTCGGTTCTGTATTTCTTGCAAAGTACGAACATATTTTCGTTAATACAACAAAAGTATTGCATTAGCATAGCTCTCACTTCAAGTGGCTTCCGATCAAGTGACTGCTCACATCTGGTGAGAAATTTGGCAGTATTAATACCAACGAATTTTCATAAAACGCTTAAACAAGGGCGATGGGTTTGGCGCACTTAATATCCAACCTAAATTCGAATCAAAAAAATTATTAAAATTCATAATTTATTTTTGAGCTGTATCAGCACCATATTTTTTAAAGACATTCTGATATTTCCAGGTTGTGGAGCCTACTTAACATCTCTTAGCACACTTAACAATAACATACCTTCACACAACGTACCGTACTACAAACGGGATGTGGGGGTACTTTATGCTCACTTGTTGTTGTTGTTGTGGTCTTCAGTCGTATGACTGGTTTGATACAGTTTTCGATGCTACTGTCTCCTGTGCAAGCTTCTTCGTCTCCCAGTACCTACTGCAACCTGCATCCTTCTGAATCTGCTTAGCATATTCATCTCTTGGTCTCCCTCTACGATTTTTACCCTGCACGCTGCCCTCCAGTACTAAACTGGTGATCCCTTGATGCCTCAGAACATGTCCTACCAACCGTTTCCGTATCCGGTCATGTTGTTCCACAAACTTCTCTTCTCCCCAATCCTATTCAATACCTCTTTATTAGTTTTATGATCTACCCATCTAATCTTAAGCGTTCTTCTGTAGCACCACATTTTGAAAGCTTCATTTCTCTTCTTGTACAAACTACTTATCGTCCATGTTTCACTTCCATACACGGCTATGATCCATACAAATACTTTCAGAAACGACTTCCTTGCACTTAAATCTATACTCGATGTTAACTAATTCTCTTCTTCTAAACGCTTTCCTTGCCATTGCCAGTCTACATTTTATATCCTCTCTACTTCGACCATCATCAGTTATTTTGCTCCCCAAATAGCAAAACTCCTTTACTACTTTAAGTGTCATTTCCTACTCTAATTCCCTCAGCATCACCCGATTTAATTCGACTACATTCCATTATCCTCGTTTTGCTTTTGTTGATGTTCATCTTACACCCTCCTTTTAAGACACTGTCCATTCCCTTCAACTGCTCTTCCAAGTCCTTTGCGGTCTCTGACAGAATTACAATGTCATGGCGAACCTCAAAGTTTTTATTTCTTCTCCGTGGATTTAAATACCTACTCCGAATTTTTCTTTTGTTTCCTTTACTCCTTGCTCAATATATAGATTGAATAACATCGGGGAGAGGCTACAACCCTATCTCTCTCCCTTTCATGTCCTTCGACTCTTATAACTGCCATCTGGTTTCTGTTCAAATTGTAAATAGCCTTTCGCTCCCTGTATTTTACCCCTGCCACCTTCAGAATTCGAAAGAGTATTCCAATCAACATAGTCAAAAGCTCCTCTAAATCTACACAAGTCTATTAAGTGACTAGATAGCAATATTTCGAAAAAGCTCGCATAAAGTGCCTCTCGTATACTCCCCTCTCCCCCGCCTTTGGTGCAGTATTAATTAACATATCTTCGTTGAAACAAGTTCATCATTACTTGTTGCATCGACAAGAAAATCACTTTAATTATGATCTGCCCAATAACGCTTCGACTGAAAGGCGCGTAGGTACTTCGAATTGCAAAGCTGGCGTACGGAACAACTTGATCTGACACTAAGTAGTTCTGTTTGTGTAAAGATTTGAGAACGCGTCCGTCTATGTGCCTTTCCGGTGAAATATTTTGGGCTTATTGTTATGCTGTGTAGCACCCAGGCGTAATGAAGTAAGTCCTGACAATATAGGAGGTGGAAGATGCGTTTGCATATCAATTCTGTGTTTGACTTATAACCGGTGGCGGGAATATTGAAACTAGAGGAAGGATCACTTCAAACTTGTATCAGAAACGTAATCGTAAAACGTAGCGCAATGTTGTACGTCGATGCCCTTGTAAAACAATCATACGTCTTTGTAGTACGCGCAGAACTCTGTTGAATGCACTCAGTATCTTGAACGAGTCAGCCCTGTGGATTTTCTCTAACATAAATAACCAGGGTCATTAAACAGCTGTTCTCGCCGTCAAATGCTTTGCGCTGCATAAGATGTAGTACCTCACTTTCCTCGAATGACATGCCGAGCATTTGTACTGAAATGAAATTGTTGGAACGTTAGAGAGAGAAGCCGTTTATGGCCGTGTTACTGCCCTGTGGACTCTAAGTACTTTGGGTAACTGGATAGCTTGAGGAGACGATGCCAGCTGGAGCGGGGAAACCGCCGCACCTGGTGAGGACCAGGGCGGGCAGCGGTCTGCCCCTGTCTGCTGAAGACGCGCCGGTCCAGGGGAAGTGCCGTGGCGGAGGGACTGGCGGAGGCTCGGACAGACATACTACTTGGTGTCAAGACTGACAGCTTGTTCCACACGCGGAAAATTGGAAGTGAACGCAGATGAGCAGGAATAACAATCCTGTACTTTTCGAATACAGTGTTACTGTTGCGTTGCTAGTCAGAATCACATAGATTAAATATCTAAGGGTAATATTTCCAGGTAACATCAAATGGAACTTGTACGCGAGATCGGTAGCAGGAAAGGCGAATGGTCAACTTCTGTTTATTCAGAGAAACGTAGCACTATTTGGATGATCTGTATGTGACACCGCAATCACAGCACTTCTCCGACACTCTTGAGCTCTACTCGAGAGTCTAAGATCCCAACCATGCCTTAGAGATACTGTAGATTAGTCACTGGTACGGTCTTCAAGAGGCGAGTGTTGGAGACATGGTCCATGAACAGAAACGGGAATCACTGGAGGAAAAAAAAGACTTCTCGCTAAACGCTGTTGCGAAACTTTAGACAAAAAGCCAAATATTACTCGTCGCAATCTCAGGAGAATAACCGAGGGGAGATTTGGGCACAAAATCAAATATCTGGGTAGGTGTAATTGTCAACTGTACAGTGTGCGGTTTGGCGGTACCCTGCAGTAGAAGCACAGTATTCAGTCTCCTTGATCGCTCTTCATAGATTGTGAGTGGATGGTGTTTCAATTTTTTACAGTCGGAGATTAAATATTAGAAACAAATCTTGCGCAAATGCCAATAACTTGGACGCTGTAGATAAACAGACTGGCCCCAAAATCTTGAAAAAGTTTGAGATCATTAATAATTAGTTACTTCTTCAGTAGTCTCACAGGGATGATTGTCCCAAGGTACAACATGCCAGTGCAATCGAATAATATTCTACCCACGCACCCCGACAGCAGGATCAGTATCTTTTCAGCTTGATGACACTGCAAGCCATATCTCAGGCTACTTTGCTATTACATCGCATTAAGCAGTTCACGGCACACGAAATTGTCACCTACTTCCTCAGCTACTACACTGCAGAATAAGTTTGAAATTTGGCGCAAATGTGGATACAAACTTTGGCATTGCAGTACGAGAGATTTACGACGTTTCGAAATAGTGATCATTCAAACTTGCTTGGTAATGGTACAAAAGCGCGTCGCCCTGTGACGCTATCCTCGGGCTCGGCGGTGCTTCAAACAGCAAAGTGCTGACACATGCAGAAAGAAGGTTGGGGTTGTTTTGGGGGAAGAACCAAACAGCGAGGCCATCGGTCTCATCGGGTGAGAGAAGGATGGGGAAGGAAGTCGGCCGTGCCCTTTCAAAGGAACCATACCGGCATTAGCCTGGAGAGATTTAGGGAAATCACGGAAAACCTAACTCAGGATGGCTGGACGCGGGATTGAACCCCCGTCCTCCCGGATGCAAGTCCAGTGCAGAAAGATGGCCGCAGCTGGGAAGTTCCAGTGAGCTGTCAGTTGGATTAATGATGTCGCGTTGGCACTGTACTTCACCACAATTCTGCCCAATGCCACTCTGAGGAAGGCGACACACCCCCTCTGACCCACAACGGTCCACTCACAAATGTTCTCCTATTGGCGAGTCTGCGACGGAGTCAGAACCGAGACACCCAGAGCTGAAATCCGCCGGTTTCCTAAAGAGTGGCAGGCAAAATATTTCAGACACACCGACACTCAGATTCCCCACAAAAAGGCTCCAGTGGGTGGCATAAAGGCGTCAATGAAACCACCCCTCTGTTCTGTGACTTACAGGGGTGATTTCCCGCGATGAGGGGCAACATTACTACCCTCTGCCTGCCTGTATTGGGGATCTCAGTCAGGTCTCAATGAAGAACTGCTAGGACAGTTACATCCTCGGCAGCAACGTTCGATCGACGAGAAACTATAGAGCAGGGCCGCACAAGGTGCATGCAACGGTGCATCGCACAGTGCAGAAGACGGCTCGCTATGCTGACGACTGTGCAGACCCCCCACTCCTCGGCTTTGCGCAACAGTGCTGCCTCTCACTTCCTTAGCTTGTGTCGCTTGAGCCGCCTGTCTCGACCTGTTTCAAAGCTTTTACCCCGTTGTCTTCGCCATTGGCAAATACTAATGTACACTAGGTTGATAGCCTAGTTTGGTGTACCGGTACAAAAGAGATTTATATAATAACTGTAATGGTAACAATTTTAAATTTGGTCTCAACACAAATGTATCTTCCTATGTGCTCATTTTATTTGCAACTATGCTACTAAGATCTGGAACAAGAGATTGACTGACAGCAATTCTGAGAGAATTTTTTTGAATTACAATTGGAAATACTCGCACGCAGTATACTTTTTGTACAAGACAAAACAGAAAAAAAACTTTCACATACACAAGTGAAACCAAACACAAAGAAGCAGAGAAGATTATTTCTGTGAAACTTGGGAAATTCTTCCTTCGGCAAATTCTGGTAGAATTGGAGCAAACCTTTTGTATTGTAAAACACATCCTTTCTGTGAATATCGCTTTACAAATCAATTAGTTCGAAATGTAAATATGAAGGCGCACTTTCAATATCCACCGAAAAAGGTTTCACAAAAACATCGAGAATTGCCTGCAGGTAGGTAATTTCCTAAAACAATAACAAAGCCAATGTTAATAAATGAAAGTAATGTAAGCCGTTGTTTCGAAGTACTAAAATGCGATAGATTTTAATAAACATGTAATATGTACTATTGGTTTTAATGTAATGTGACACTTGCATATGTAACGCAATCGCCTTTATTTAGCTATATGTCATATGCCGGAACATAACCTGGACTCTGTCATTAAACGCATTTTCAAGGGATTGTAGCACCTCGGCGTATTTTTCAAAGCGCGCTCCTTCCTGCACAGATGCTATCAAACAAAAATATAGTACCGTTTTGATTAGAGCGGTTATAAAAATCAGGCTGTTTTAATAAAGGTACAATTTATATCTCGCTTACCTAGTTCAGGAAAGTGTTGCGTATTTTTCTCTCAAAGGGAGCTTCAGTTTATACTGGAAAGTGCTTATTTTGCTGATCATATCGTTGACGAGATTGTTTTCTTTTTGTAGTTTCAGACTTAAATCATTTAGCAGAGCCATAATGTCTGTTAAAAATCCTAAATCAGCTACCCATTCAGGTTCATGAAAAAGTATCTCCGGACGTCCTTTGCTCTCCAAAAACTGAGCCACAGTGTGGCGTAGCCGAAAAATTCGGAAATCACTTTCCCTTTGCTCAGCCAGCGCATCTCAGCGTGGTAAGGAATATCTGGATACTCCTCTTCAAAGGAAATCAAAAATTCTTTGAATTGACGATGAGTGAGTCCATGAGAACGAATGTAGTTTACTATACGCACCATTACCTTCATCACATCTTGAAGACCAAGAGGCTCTTTGCGAGAAAGTTATAGATGTGCAAAACAATGAACGGCAGGTAAATTCGGCATGTTAATTTTTATCCGCAGTAGGCCAATAAACCCTTTTGCTTTCCGCACATTGCTGGTGCCCCGTCTGGTTACGGAAAGCAGGTTTTCCCAAAGGAGTCCTATTCCATCAGCTGCCATTTCAACAGCTGCTAAAATATCCGGCCCTGTAACAGTGTCCTTCAACGAAATCATATCCAGGTGCTCTTCCGTTACATGTAGATCGTCGTCCACGCCACGCAAAAATATTGCTAACTGAGCCGTGTCGTTAATATCCGGAGACTCATCAAGTGCGATGGAGTACGCTAGAAAGTTCTCAATTTTGGCTGCCAGTTATTCATGCAAATTCTCAGCGATGTCGGTGATTCTCCGATGTATTGTCATTCTGGAAAGTGGTATTCTGCTGTACGCGGGAGCTAATGTGGGATTCATTGTCTCTACTACGTCCAACAAAGTGTTTTCTATTAATGACCCGTTCATAAATGGCCTCCCAGCTCTTGCTAAACGTAGAGCAACTTTGTAACTAACTCTGAGAATCCTTTCGCAACACCCCTCATCTTCTTCACCCTAAAGTATAGGAAAAAAATGTTGGAAATAATTTATACGTAAACGAAAACTAAGAAATCCAAACAAATGTTATTTCGTTTCGCATTACCTTTAACCAAAATATACATGCTAAAGTACTTGTAACAAACCTCGTTTGTAGATACAGAATTCTCTTCTGCAAGAGTTTGCAACTTCCGTAATTCTTCCTCTCTGGCCTCCCCTGTTATGTCACTATACATTTCTGAATGCAATTTGCTGTAGTGCCTTTCAACAGACGATTTTATGACACACGTAATTAGTGTACCGCAGATTAGACATTTGGCTTTATCGTCACAACGCACAAAAAGTAGGAGAGTTCCCATTCCGGTTTAAATTGACTTTCGACAATTTTCCCCTTTTTTAGGAGCAGATGGTTCCATTATTCCGGTAATTGTCTTGCGCTTACGTATTCCAATGTTGACTAAGCCGTCTGGCAGCGCATAGCGTCGGCCTCACCTAGCAAGCCGAGTTGAGGCGAAGTAGGCCGAGTTAAAGCGATGCACTGTGCAGGCACTCGCTGCACCTCGCTTCGCACGCGTGTGGTTTTCCGTGTTTGTGCGGCCCTGCTATAGTGTTTCCGTGGACGATACTTTTTCATTCAATACATTCCGACAAAGCCGGCCAAGAACGGCAACGAGACCTTCGCCATGTGCGACTCCGAGGTGCTCTACACTTCTTGCATGGAGGTGGTCTTGCGGAAAGCCCCGTCAGGTTTCTTTCCAGCGTACAAGTCCCCATCTGATGTGATTGCGTGCCTCATACCCAAGTTATTTGGGTCGGGAAGATACCTAACGACGGACAACTGGTACATTAGCATTCCACCGGCCACTACGTTCCTACCCAAGCAGGAGTTGACCCTCATAGGAACGGTTAGGGAAAACAAGAGAGAAATCCCTTAGGCACTCACAGGGAACACTGCCCGCCCAGTCTCCAGCAGCAGGATCGGATTATGTGCCCAGACCACATGGGCGTCCTACACTCCAAAAATGTGATTCTTCTCTCCGCCTTTCACCGTGATGATCATACAGACGAATCGACTGTGGACAAGAAGAAGCCTTAGGTGATTACCAGCTACAATTAGGCCAAAGCGGTGACGACACAGTCGTTTAGTTGTGCGAAACGTACGACGTGAGCCGCACGTGCAGAAGATGGCCACTCAGGATCTTCTTTTCGCTACGTAACGTCCCTGGAATCAATGAGCAAGTGATCCACTTCTGCACCTCACATCAGGAAACCCTTACACGACGAAAATTCCATAAAATCCTCGCTCTCGCCCTTTTTCATTGTAAAATGTTATCAAGATACTAATTCTTTTATTGTAAATTGTTCTAAAACTGTAATAAAGTGTGAACAAGAAACGAAACGTAAAGCAAAAATGTAATAGAGGTATTACACGGAAGATCAGTGAGGCAGGACAGTTGCAGGCATCGAGGTGTACTGTGCCCTCCGTTTCTGTTTTTGTTTTAGGATGCACCTTTCTACCGGAGGGTACATAGCAGAATGATCGATCTGCGATTCTTGTTTTCCAAACCCCATAACCTAGCTAGCTGTACATTACAAAATTCCCTTGTGAGTGTACTGAAAAGGTGAATTATAATCACAGTTCTCACGCCAACGTGTACTTATCATTTAGTATCTTACTTCTGATTCACACAACCATTCATATTAATAAACAAATTAATAATTATTAATGACAGTCATAATAAGCATATTAACTACAGTTTTGTTTCCAAATTATTTTAAACTACTTGCTAATTTCGTAGTCCATAAGAAGCTAACTCCTTTCGGCGACAGTCGTAACCACTTGCATCTAGCTGCTGCATCAGAGTGTATGTGTCATGCAGTAACCGTGACTCATGGCCTGAAGCTGTCTTCTCGCTACCGTAACGTACTTAACAAGGGTGCGGTACAAAGCACTAAGTCTAATGGTCATTATAGTTTCCTTGTCTTTTAATTTTTTCAATAGAACTGCTCTTACAGAGCATGATGATTCAGTTAATTGCGCAACTGGCGAAAATAACAACGGGATACAGGTAGCGATACCTTCAATGTAAATGGTGACGTTCCTAGAGAATGCATATAAAAAGTTACCCTGATGGCTTCAGCGTATAGTAAAGTATTGGCATCAGAATGAAAAAGTAACTGAGTGAAGCCAGTTTATTTTCATTCCCCAGTATTGCATAATCACGATAGATATAATCTTAAATTACTGAAAGACATTAATTGGTAGAATGTAAGCGACATCTCGGTAATGTATGAAAGCTATTAATCATGTGGACAAATACACAAGACGCACATTCAGTAACAAAAAGTGTCTGGCCAATAATACTATCACCGTTATAGTTCAGCTGCAATTTAAGTACACGATTTTTCATAACTTGGCACAGCAGTGCTCTTTAGAAACTTCTACTTGCCTGGGGGGTACATGAAACAACAATCTTTATATACCTTGCACTTGTTCTACTGCCGGACGACAGCAGCAATTGTTATGAAAATTTTGCACTTGATGTTTTGCCCATCGACTGCAGTAAAGTATTTTGCCGTTATGTAGTCAAAAGACAATACAATCACTTGTACGCATAAGCGTTTGTTACAGCCGCCCGGGGTGACCGAGCGGTTCTAGGCGCTACAGTCGAACCGCGAGACCGCTACGGTCGCAGGTTTGAATCCTGCCTCGGGCATGGATACATGTGATGTCCTTAGGTTATTTAGGTTTAAGTAGTTCTGAGTTCTAGGGGACTGATGACCTCAGAAGTTAAGTCCCATAGCGCTCAGAGCCATTTTTTGCGTTTGTTACAAGCATTCAGCTTAATATTTCCGAAATGCAAATTCTAATGTAAATAGCTGTAATTAAGGCTATCTTCACTTCCAGGCGTCGTTTGTGTAATAATTAGTACAAATTATGAAGTACGGTAAGTTTTTAACATGAAAGGAAAATAGGAATTATTGTTGATTTTAATCAGAAATTGCAATATATTTAAAATGTACGTGTGACTGATTGCTTTCTGATCACATAAAGTTCTTAACAAAAATATTAAGTTCCATGACTTTACCGCACACTATTCCTAACCCGTGACGTCAGCTCCTAGGTGATGATGTAGGCGTATACCATTCTCAAAGAAGCACATCAGGTAAGTGAGATGAAACACGTTGTTACCACACAAAAAATTAAGTTTCCGAATGAACAGCTGCCTACTTGATTACATGTAAAGATCGAATAGAAAGTCATTTACATTGCAGAAGCTACGGCACACGCAACAATGAAAGACAGTTGACGATTACTAAGTTAATATCCGCGGAAACGCATCCCTTCAGTCGCTTTAAGATGACGGAGCGTGTCGGATGTGATCATGTTGCTGTGCCCGATGTAAAGAGGAAGCCATACTACGTGAGGTGGCTGGAGTACGGAAAGGTAAGTGACGTGTTGCACACGGTTTCAGTAAGATACGTAGCAGTGGAAAGCACACAGTTTAGGAGCTACAGAATTCCGACGCGGTGTACACCGCTCCGTTTTCATAAAACGACTTCAATATGGACTCAGCGACTTTGGAACTCACATTCAACGATATTATTTATAATGAGACACATGCAAAGATGCTCAAACACTGGAAATGAGGGGCGATATTGTGTGGTTTTGCGTGCTACTCAAATTGTAAATCGATGAAATGAAAAAAACGTGATTTGTCATTATCAAAATTCCTTCATGACTGATACACATTTCGAAGTGCAACAGTTTAATCACTGTAGCTACTTTTTTTATCTATATTGCGTTTCATTAACAATCTATTGAGCTGACGTGGCCTTAAAGCGTGTGCGACTCACCCGTTAGATGTTTTGGTAATTCGTTGCCGTACGTCGTAGCAAGCCTGCTTATAGATTTTCCATTGATACTGTCTACTATATGATGATGGCATTTTCCGACAGTATCTTAATTTCCGTATTTTGGATTAAAAATTGCCGCGAGTGAAAGAAAATACCCACCAAATTCATTTATGAAGCACAGGAAGATAGGAAAAAGCAGTGTGGTTCTTTATCCACATCCGATTAACTATTCGCCGTGTCCACTTCCTATGATTTATCTTGGGAACCCTTACCAATAGAAAGGCCTTGGACAGAGTAAGTGCACCTTTATCTTTTGTTAAGCATCTCTCAGGTCACACTACCGATGCTTATGTGCTTGACTTGTAATCTATGTTCATGACATCAAAGGCTGATTGTATGCAATATCATTTGCCTAACATCTGTAACATTACAATGTTCGTTGCAAATATGAACACAAAAAAGTGAAACCCTAAAAAATATTTCTCAACTTCAGTTTTATAATTAAAGTCAAGAACGTGATACTTCCAGGAATACGCAATCCTATAAAATCTGAACGATGCTATCCATGACCACACACTTAACCATTCGAATTGTGGTTCACGATTTGCTGGAGAATTCTACGATCTGGCATTCTGATGAGGTTTTTTGTGGATTTTTCACACAACCTGATTTAAATGTTGAAAATATTTAATTCTGTTCCAGTAACTTCATTTCCAATCACACGTCAGTTGTTTTTTTGTGGTAACCGAAACTTCACTTCCATAAAAGAACAAAGTAACCATCATCACTTTGTAAAAAGTGGTGGTGGTTTAGTTTGGCAGTTTAGGGGCCAATGTTCTGTTACAGACGGTTCGAATATTTATTTTATTTCCAACATGATTTTCGATATCGTCGCCTAAGTAAAAGACGCATTTCCTTAGGTATTTATAGTTGTATATTACTCTGATGTGTATCGGAAGTTATATTTTGCGTAGTTTGTGGGAAATTTCCTATATGGAGAGAAATACTATCCTCTCGACTGCATGTAATTACTTATATGATCAATTGAAATTTATTTCCTTTTTAGCCCTATCTTCTTTGTACACCACCTGTTTGAATGTACACTAATCCTGCGAAGTGCACAAAAATAATATTAGCCCTGTCTTTGATAATATTCCCCTGATTTCAGCTATTGTCCAGAAGTTTTATCATAATTCTTATCACTCTTCCAGTTATGCAGTTAGGGTGTGGATTGGGATTCACTGCAATTAGATCGTCATTCGAGTAGTTAACGTAATTAGTAACTACTTCTCTGTGCATTTCGAGTGTCTAATGTTAGACTTAGTGCCAATCTTCGTGACAATTATTTTGCAGAATACAGAGCATAATGTTATAGGATAACCGGTCTTAAACATATATAGTGCTGAAACACTCCTCAATGTTGCGGTCATCTTTGCTCCATATCCCCAAACTTGTACGTCAGTCTCAGGACGAGTCATGTTGTGAAGGAGAGCTCAACAATTTAAAAAAAAGCTAGTAACACTGAAGAATTATAAAACGTGTAGACAGAAGTACCGCAGGTGCTTATGAGTTGCCGCTGAAACTAGTTTGGAAGTAGTAAGCGAATAGCCGACCGGGGTGGTCGAGCGGTTCTAGGCGCTACAGTCTGGAAACGCGTGACCGCTACTGTCTCAGGTTCGAATCCTGCCTCGGGCATGAATGTGTGTGATGTCCTTAGGTTACTTAGTTTTAAGTAGTCCTAAGTTCTGGGGGACTGATGACCTTAGAAGTTAAGTCACATAGTGCTCAGAACCATTTTGAAGTAAGCGAATACGTTCGCATCAAGGTAGATCCACAAATCATTAACTGGGTTTAAAGTGACGTTAACGCGTTTGTCGAATATCGACTATTAGTTTCGTACCACATAGTACCAATTTCAGGATCTTTCCTCAGCTTCCTCATCTCGATATATTACTTAATTTCTACTGAAAACAGAATCTGTGGTATAATAATGTCATCCTAGTTGATGTTGAGTACCACTGCTCGATTCCACATGTTAAGTTACAAAACTACAAAGCAAACATTCTATAGATTATGCGGAGTAAGGTGACAGTGTGAATACAATTTAGTTTCCTGTCAGCAGCAATTTGAATTACGTCTGTAAAAGGTGAAGTAGATAAGAAAGGAGACCCAAAATACAAACTCCTGAATCCGAATTTGCGAAGTTCTTCGTGTGCAGTTTATGAGTATTCCAGAATAAGGGTTTCGTGATCACCAGTCGTTTGTTATTGAACAATAAATTAATGTTGATTTATTGAACTTTTTACAACGTTTACCTACGATTGTTTGAAGGTATCTTCACAACAGTAAATAATCGTGTGATACGCAATCAGCAGAAGATCCGAAACACAACAGTGCTACGCAAAAACCCTCAGACGGCGCCAGAGTACAGTGACGTGTTCCCTGTGGCTGAGGAAACAGTCAGCACGGAGTCGTTTTGGCAGTCTGCACCGCACTCAGTCGGCCCAGACACCAGAGGAAAGTCGGCCTGTTCTTCGTCAGTGCACTTGTACCTTCACAGTGATACACAGCAGTGTACACATCTAACACCACTGCAATAGCTGTAATACAGATCTTGTTAGTGGTATCCAACGTCTGTGAAAAGAGCCACCATGAAGCCAGAATGCATTCCTTCCAATATATACGCCCTTAGTTTCCTCATCTCGATATATTACTTAATTTCTATTGAAAACAGAAATATTATTGCACAGGATCTATTCGGAGCTGCGAATACGAATATAAATCAGCTGCATAGGGGAATGACGACAGCGAAATTCTGTGCCGTGCCGGGACTCTTGCCACACACCCTCCACCCGTACAAACAATATGTAATTCCTGACCAGGGGAGAACGTCGCTTCCTAGTATCAGAGAACGATGCAATATTCTTCCGAACATGCACCGAAGGAACATTGCATCGTTATTCATCAGATCACAGGTACTGCGATATCGCAGAAATATTATTGAGGCTAAAGCTCATCCTAATTACCATGCGATCTCATACGTCGATGACAGTCACAGCAGTCTCCATAGTGGTGACTCAAGGAAACAGCATGAGGGCCTGAATGAGGGAGAGATTAGCCACAAAGAATAATTCACTCTCCTGTTTGTAGACGAACGTAATACCAAGGTTTTACATCTGTTCAACAAGACAGGGGGCACGGTCGTCCAGAAGCCATATCACGTGCAACAATAATTGATTACATTTCACGATCGCTAAGTTCGTAACTGCAGAGACGTCTCTTACCAGTTCGTTCACAATGGCTGAGTGAAGCAACAGTGTTCCAACTGCTGTACCAGATGTGAAGAATCAGGAGCAAGTATGGAAAAGTGAAGAACACGCCCCGTGCAGTATTACATAAAGTGTGTAGCTACAGTAATTACTTGTATCAGAAGTTAAACATAAAATTTCGCGTCGTTTCGTGCACAATGATACTCAATCCGATCGCGACACATTCAGCGTCAAAACGAGTTTTATTATTTATTACAAGACCTATGCACAGATGCAGAATTGAGCTTGCTATAGTAGGCCTCTCTGCTTCCTTTGAAAATCGATGTATTACTTGCTTGTGTGTGTGTGTGTGTGTGTGTGTGTGTGTGTGTGTGTGTGTGCGCGCATGTGGACGGAAAATGCGTGTGGGAGCTGGTGTTAGTTCGTGATCTTCCTGACCGGCATCCCAAAATTTCGTATCTACTGTAGAGTTACTGTATTTTTAATTCGGTTAACTCAAAACGTCTTCCCAGATAACATTAACAATTTATTGTGACTCAACTAATCGTATTACAGTCCCGCCACCTTACCGGAATCTGTGTCTACTTTTCTCGTCAGCAGATGACGGGTTTGCGTCTATTTTCGTGACAAGAATAATGATTCGTATTTACACACATCAAAAAAACGTTTTGCGTCACCTGGGTTCCAATTTTCTGTATAGGTTCCCGAACTCTCGGAATAAAGTTCAACATAAACGTTGTTTCTGCCCTTTATGTTCCTCATGAAAACCACACATCGCAAGTTGTACCGCCCATACACATCAGAGTAATACTGAACTGCTATAAACATCTAATGAAATGCGTCTTTTACTTAGCCGACGATATCGAAAATTACGTTGAAAACAAGATAAATATTCGAACCGTCTGTAATAGAACATTGGCCCCTAAACCGCAAAACGAAACCACCACGAATTTTTACAAAGTGATGATGGCTACTTTGTTATTTTTTGGAAATGAAATTTTGGTTACCACGAAAAAAATGACGTGATTGGAAATGAAGATACTGGAACAGAATTAAATATTTTCAACATTTAAATCAGGTTATGTGAAAAATCGACAAAAAACCTCATCGTAGAATTCTCCATCAAATCGTGAACTACATTTCGAATGGTTAAGTGTGTGGTCATGGATAATTATTACGTTCAGATTTTATAGTGTTGCGTATTTCTGTAAGTATCACGTTCTTGACTTTGACTATAAAACTGAAGTTGAGAAATATTTTTGAGGGTTTCACTTTTTTCTAGCTCATATTTGCTGCGAACATTGTAATATTACTGGTGTTAGGCAAATGATATTGCATACAACCAGCGTTTGTTTACGTTTATGTCAGCAAAGATTACAAGTCAAGTACACAAGCAACAACGATCCCTTCCTCTAGTAAATTTGTACCACAAATTTCTCTTCTCCCCAATTGTATTGAGTACCCTTCTCATTAGTTACGTGATCCACCCATCTAATCTTCGGCATTCACATTTCAAAGGGTTCTATTCTCTTCGTGTGTGAAATACTTATCGTCCAGGTTTCATTTCCAGACATGGCCAGACTCAATACAAATACTTTCAGAAGAGACTTCTTGACACTTAAATCCTTACTCCATGGTAACAAATTTCTCTTCTGCAGAAACGTTTTATATCTTCTCTATCTCGACCATTATCAGGTATTTTTATGCCTGAATAGCAAAACTCATCTACTACTTCAACTTTCTCATTTCCTGATTTAATTCCCTCAGCGTCACCTGATTTAATTCGACTACATTCCATTACCATCGTTTTGCTTTTGTAGGTGTTCATCTTGCACCCTTCTTCCACGACACTGTCCATTCCCATTTTGTTTATCGAAAAGGATTTTCCTTTTCAGGTTGCACAGGCCAGAACCTCACAAATGTTGTGATGCACCACACAAAATGGTCTTGGTAGACAAATCATGATTAGAAACGTTTATGTCGTTCAAGTGTTAAAATACTTTTGAAGCTCAAAACGCAAGAAAATTCAACGAAGGTGACATGAAGTGTCGGTTAATGGTAAAGGCAGCGTATGATACGTAATCTGATGTTGTCTGTGTTCTCGGCATTTAATCTCTAACAAGTGGAAGAGCAGACCGACGACGGAGGTTCCCCCTGTGGGTTGGCCTCCTCATCTGCTGGTCACTTTTTGTAAAACAATTCTCTCTCTTCAGTTACGTTGTAGTGTAATGTTACGAAATGGTACAGGGAGAAAAGCAAAAGAAATTAATACACACGCCTGAGTTTTAGTGATTACGAACCAGAATCACGAAAAATTGTATCTCGAAAAGTAATATGAATAAAGGATAGTCTCCTAGTAGATGTTTGGTGTTGCAAACCGTGTTTAAGTAATCGATCGCGACTACCGTATAGCTCTTCGTGTAGTTTCGTGGTTCTGTTGCGTTTCTTCGCACACCTTGGTCTCTGATAAATAATTTGCA
Organism: Schistocerca gregaria; assembly: GCF_023897955.1. NCBI lineage: Eukaryota > Metazoa > Arthropoda > Insecta > Orthoptera > Acrididae > Schistocerca > Schistocerca gregaria. The sequence continues at coordinate 33,884,400 of NC_064926.1, forward strand.
GCTCTGCTGGTACAGTAATAGAAATATATAACGTTACTTCAGAAACTCTTTCCGTGATATTATTCAGTAATTTAATAGGAGATAGGGACATAACTAGATATATGACTAATAACCCTTCATCCGAAGTGCTTTATACGTAATTTACAGAATAATCTTGAAAGATTCACTTAGCACTTCGGTGCAAGACACTTTAACTTGTTCTTATTAATGATGCTGCACTCCTGTACACGTCCCCTGTCCGGGTGGAGGCTCACCGCACTTTGATTTCGTCTCGTGGTGTGGTATATACTAGATGACTCGACGGATTAACTGACGAAAAGATTCAGTCTTTACTCTCTGAGCAGGGCGTGACGGCTGTCCGTAGGGTCTCTAAAAAGGTCGACAATGATCTTGTACCGACCCGAACACTTTTCTTGACCTCTAATAGTGTTCAGTTGCCGTCGCGCATCAAAGAGGGCTATGAGGTTATTTCTGTTCGCCCCTCTGTCCCGACACCAACGCACTGCTGCCAGTGTCAGCGTTTTAATCACACTCACCAGTCTTTCTCTAATGCGGCTAAATGCGTCAGTTGTGGCACGGACGCCCATGAGGGTGACTGTTTCAGTCTCCTTGTAGTGTGAACTGTCAGGGTGACCATGCAGTATCCTCTCACTACTGTCCCATCTACAAGGATGAACGCTGTATACAGGAAATTCGGGTCAAGGAGAAAGTGTCCAACTCGGCTGCTTGCAAGCTTTTTGCTAGTAGGAAGCCCACGCTGCTCCCAGCGGGGAAATACAGTACTGTCCTCGCCTCTCCTTGGACTACCAGGGAGTTATCGAGGCAGACATGCGATCTGATCTTTCGCGCTATGGTCGTCCGTACGTCCAGTGCTAAAATCACCCGGTCAACGTCTCCTCTTCCTCCCGTCACCCCTAAGACACAAGCATCTTTATCAGCTTCTGCCAATACCAAGACCCAGAAGTCAGCTGCACGGGCCTTCAAGAAGGAACCGTCTCGTGAAGACTCCCTACGTACACCGAACTCCCAGCCATCGACCAGTACTTCGACTAAACGACCTTCCAAGAAGGCTCATAGGAAGCAAAGTTCTCCTTCTCCGCCACGGCGCGTTTATTCTCCTGCGCCACCCAGCAGTCGCCGCCCCAGGCCGTCATCCGGTTCGCCTGGCCGCACCGCTGGTAGCCGAACATCTGGCTGTTCACCAGCGGAGGAAGCTCCCCTCCCGACCATCTTAACAAGATGGCCGATGAACCTACTGAACCAATGGACGATGACAATCCGCCTATTGATAGCGGCAGCAGTGCTCGCTCGAAGACAGGCCCTCAGCGGCCTTCGAGGCGACCCCTTCTTGCTTCTTTTTCTTCTTCTCACGATGGCACTTGTTCGTTGGAATATTCGCGGCATTCACTCCAACTGAGAGGACTTAAAGTTGCTGTTACGCTTGCACTGTCCGCTTGTAGTAGCTCTCCAGGAAACGAAGCTACGACCATGCCATAGTATTGACTTGGAACACTATACCTCTGTGCGTTTTGACCTACCCCCTGTGTCAGGTATTATGGCTCATGGAGGGTTTATGTTGCTGGTCCGGGATGATATCTACTACGATCCCATCACATTGCACACCGGCCTGAAGGCAGTTGCCGTCCGAATTACTCTCCCCACTTTAACATATTCCGTTTGTACCGTTTACACTCCATCACCGTCTGCCGTTACTAGGGCAGACATGATGCAAATTATTGCTCAGCTACCTCCACATTTTTTGTTGACCAGAGACATCAATACCCACCATCCCCTTTGGGGCTCTCCAGCATCCTGCCCGAGAGATTCCCTGTTGGCAGACCTTCTCAACCACCTCAATCTTGTCTGTCTGCCTCAATACTGGCGGCCCTACTTTTCTTTCGGAAACAACTAACACCTATTTCAATTTACACCTCTCTATATGTACTACCCAACTTGCACGTCAGTTTGAATGGTAAGCTCTTTGTGATACGTATTCGATCGACCACTTCCCGTGTGCTATCCATCTCCTGCATCATACCCCATCTCCATGCTCAACTAGTAGGAACATCTCCAAAGCAGACTGGGGGCTCTTCTCTTCCAAGGCGACCTTTCAGGATCAAACCTTTATAAGCTGCGATAGTCAGGTTGCACACCTCATGGAAGTCATTCTCACTGCTGCTGCGTATTCCATCCCTAACACAACTTCTCCACGTCGCCTACTGGTCCCAGCAGTCAGCAAGCCAGCAACACCAGCACACACACTACTCCACCCCCCACCACGTCTGACACAAAGGCACCTCAAAATGTTCCACAAAACAGCAACTCAAGCGCCAGGCCACACATAACGCCAACAACCGCACCAACGGCAGCCAACACCGCAACTGAGCCACAGGCCGACACACACAACACCAACACAACATTTGAGGGTTTATTGGAAACAATATTCCCCCATCACACGACCGCTCTGATCTTTAACAAGATCATGGCAGCCGTCACCACACTCTTCACACAGCTCATGTCTGCTCAACCTGGTCAGTACTAGGCCGCCATAAAAACAGCGTTCACCACACTGTTTACACCCATACATGGATCACACGCCATACCCCGCCCCCAACGCAAACAACCGAACACTAACACGGATCCTGTTCTGGAATGCAGACGGGATCAACAACAAAAGGGCGGAATTTGCCGCGCTCATGGAGCGTAAGGGTATCCTTATCGCACTATTGAGCGAAACTAAGCTCAAACCAGGCAACCAACTAAACTTCACCGGCTACTGCGTCTATCACACTGACCGACCGGATGGCTCATGTCATGGCGGAACAACCATCATCATACACAAAGATATGGAACACACAAACATATACTCCCTGAACTTGAAAAACTAGAGGCAACCGCCGTCAGGGTCAAGTTCAACGGAGCCTGCACTACACTGGTGTCAGTATACAACAGCCCTAAAAACATTATAACACGCGACATCAGCACAATACTCAACATATCACCACGCGTAATAGCTGCTGGAGATCTTAACGCAAAACACCCAGACTGGAACTCACGAATAGGAAACTCCAACCGCAAGAAACTATAGAACACGCACAAGGACGAAACTACATCACACTAGCGCCGACCGAACCGACGCACATTCCCTACTGGAGGGGACACAGGCCAGACGTGTTAGACATGGCCCTCATCAAGGGCATAACAACGACACTCAACGTTGCTGTTGAACACGATCTGCCCTCAAATCACCAACCCATTGTACTGTACATTGAAGAAACACTGCAGCACATGGAACAATGGCGGATGTTAATCTACAGGCACGCGAATTGGACCCAGTTCAAGGAAACGCTTGACAGTCGCATCCCACCCACCCACGCGATTAACAAGACAGCTCAAATTGACGAGGCAGTTGAAACCCCCAGCGGCGCCGCCCAGGACGCAATAGCCAACACCATACCAATCCGCACACCACAACAACACAGTGCGGCCCTGCCCCAGGAAATCCTGGGCCTAATCTCAATGAAGTACCGCCTCAAGAGACATTGGCAGCGTACTAGGCGCCAGCACTTCATGCAGCACATTAAAAGGCTCCAGGGTATAATCCGGGAAAAAATACAAACATTCAAGACACAACAGTGAGACCAGAAACTCGAAGGGCTGGACACCGTGCGACCTGGTGTGTGGCACCTAGCCCGAAACTTCACCAGAGAGAAACTGTACACCCCCACACCACAAGGGCCCGACGGACCAGCGTATTCTGTGGAAGAAAAAGCGAAACTGGTGGCCCTCACACTCGCAGCGTCATTCACACCGAACCTGGATCTCTCAGACCCAGCGTTCACACTTGCTACGGACTACGAGGTCACACGCATCTTGGCCCAACCAGTGTGCAACAACATCCGACAAGCTAGTACAGCAGAGATCAAATGGGCCATCATGCATACCACCGCTAGGAATGCCTCTGGTCGCGATGGCATTCAAAACTGTGTCCTCCTGGAGCTTGCGGACAAAGCTGTAGAATACTTAACGCACATCACGAATGCCATACTCAAGCACCAACAGTTTCCCGCCTTTTGGAAGACGGCCAAGGCCCTGATGTTCAGGAAGCCGGGGAAAGACCACTCCCTCCCACAAAATTACCGACCCATCAGTCTGCTGAGTGCGCTCAGCAAGATCATTGAGAAGGTAATACTTAAACGACTCACCAGGCACTGCATCACAAATGACATCCTGAGACCGGAGCAATTCAGTTTCAGGAATCACCACTCAACAACACAACAACTCCTCCGCGTCGTTGAATACATAACACACAGATACAACACAAACAAGGCAACTGGGGCGCTGTTCCTGGACATCGAAAAGGCTTTCGATCGTCTATGGCACAACGGCCTGATACGCAAACTTAGTGACGCGGGGTTCCCCGACGGGCTTGTACGTCTCATACACTCATATCTCACGGACAGCAGTTTCAACACCGACGTGCAGGGCAAACAATCGACACGACTTGGTATACAGGCAGGAGTACCCCAAGGAAGTATACACTCTTGGAAATGGAAAAAAGAACACATTGACACCGGTGTGTCAGACCCACCATACTTGCTCCGGACACTGAGAGAGGGCTGTACAAGCAATGATCACACGCACGGCACAGCGGACACACCAGGAACCGCGGTGTTGGCCGTCGAATGGCGCTAGCTGCGCAGCATTTGTGCACCGCCGCCGTCAGTGTCAGCCAGTTTGCCGTGGCATACGGAGCTCCATCGCAGTCTTTAACACTGGTAGCATGTCGCGACAGCGTTGACGTGAACCGTATGTGCAGTTGACGGACTTTGAGCGAGGGCGTATAGTGGGCATGCGGGAGGCCGGGTGGACGTACCGCCGAATTGCTCAACACGTGGGGCGTGAGGTCTCCACAGTACATCGATGTTGTCGCCAGTGGTCGGCGCGGAAGGTGCACGTGCCCGTCGACCTGGGACCGGACAACAGCGACGCACAGATGCACGCCAAGACCGTAGGATACTACGCAGTGCCGTAGGGGACCACACCGCCACTTCCCAGCAAATTAGGGACACTGTTGCTCCTGGGGTATCGGCGAGGACCATTCGCAACCGTCTCCATGAAGCTGGGCTACGGTCCCGCACACCGTTAGGCCGTCTTCCGCTCACGCCCCAACATCGTGCAGCCCGCCTCCAGTGGTGTCGCGACAGGCGTGAATGGAGGGACGAATGGAGACGTGTCGTCTTCAGCGATGAGAGTCGCTTCTGGCTTGTTGCCAATGATGGTCGTATGCGTGTTTGACGCCGTGCAGGTGAGCGCCACAATCAGAACTGCATACGACCGAGGCACACAGGGCCAACACCCGGCATCATGGTGTGGGGAGCGATCTCCTACACTGGCCGTACACCTCTGGTGATCGTCGAGGGGACACTGAATAGTGCATGGTACATCCAAACCGTCATCGAACCCATCGTTCTACCATTCCTAGACCGGCAAGGGAACTTGCTGTTCCAACAGGACAATGCACGTCCGCATGTATCCCGTGCCACCCAACGTGCTCTAGAAGGTGTAAGTCAACTACCCTGGCCAGCAAGATCTCCGGATCTGTCCCCCATTGAGCATGTTTGGGACTGGATGAAGCGTCGCCTCACGCGGTGTGCACGTCCAGCACGAACGCTGGTCCAACTGAGGCGCCAGGTTGAAATGGCATGGCAAGCCGTTCCACAGGACTACATCCAGCATCTCTACGATCGTCTCCATGGGAGAATAGCAGCCTGCATTGCTGCGAAAGGTGGATATACACTGTACTGGTGCCGACATTGTGCATGCTCTGTTGCCTGTGTCTATGTGCCTGTGGTTCTGTCAGTGTGATCATGTGATGTATCTGACCCCAGGAATGTGTCAATAAAGTTTCCCCTTCCTGGGACAATGAATTCACGGTGTTCTTATTTCAATTTCCAGGAGTGTACAAGGGCTCTTACTGTTTAACCTCTACATTAACGACCTCCCAGCGACACATAACACGACGGTAGCAATCTACACAAATGACACTGCCATCCTCGCGCAAGATTGGAAGCCGTCTAACATTAACTCGCGACTACAGACTGCACTCAGAACGACGGAACCTTGGCTGGTGAAATGGCGTGTTAGAGTAAACGTCGACAAGGGCGAGGCCGTTCTGTTCACTAGAAGATCAAAGCAACTGGGCAAACACCAGCACTGTAATCCAATAACACTACACACACGCCCAATACTTTTCCACAAGAACGTCAAAAACCTTTGTGTCTGGCTGGACAGGAAACTACTGTGGGGGGACTACATCCAACACGTGACCAACAAAGCTAACGCGAGGCTCAAACAACTCTACCCTTTGCTTAACAGGCGTAGCACACTGAACAGGAGGGTGTCTAGGTCCATGTACATGACACTTATTAGACCCCTGATGACGTACGCAGCCCCTGTCTGGGGATACGCTGCGCCAACTCGCCTGCGCCGTCTGCAGCTCACACAGAACAAAGTACTCAAAATCATAAGCAACGCTCCGCGCTACACACACATCACGAACTTTCACCGGGAATACCGGCTAGATACCATCTTGCAGGTATTCCGAAAACTCTCCACACGACTGTCCAATAACACGAGACACTCGCGCAACCCGTTTATTCTTTCTCTGGGTAACTACGACCACAACCATAGATGGAAGCATAACAGATCAAAGACATTACTGGCTAAGAACTGAGCATCTATGGTCCATAGAACGCTAACATGACAGTACTGGCTAGCCCATGCAACACAGTTATTACTGGAACCCAGATGTGCAACCAGCCGAAAATCAGGCAACAGCAGGGAAAACGTACTGTACACAGCACGCAAACCAGCCACACACACCCCCTACACCATCTGTGAGCCGATCTATGACCGATCGCCCACTAATCTATAACGACCTTGAACTGTTGCAGGGATGCAGCAACTGCAGTAAGCGCCGCAACAAGCTCCAACAACGACAAAGGTAACGATGCACGATACCTCAAACTAACACAACCACACCTTGCATGCACTGTCGCAGAAAGAAAGCCGCCATTGCCCTTACTACCCGTTCTACTGTCGCAGAGGTTTTTTTCCCTTGGCTCTTGCCTTGGCACTTTTTTCCCTCTGCCCTTACAACCGCTACCCTTCAATCGTTTTCGACCACTTCTATCTCCTGATGCACCATGTTAATGAGTAATCCTACCCAGATGCATTGACAACATCACAGCCCGCATCCTGTGACGCCTGATTAAAAAAGTAACATGTTTACGGGGGTGGCAGTGAAACTTTTGGTTTGGTCACCACGTTGGTGTGGGCGTGAAGGGCCCCATCCTTATGCCTACTGGTCCCCCGGTAGACCGCAATACGTAGAGACGCTATACGTGCTCGTCGACGTGCCTTACGCATCTTTAAATGCAACCATACGATGGTGAATTGTATTAATTATAAACGATTACGTGCGCAGTGTCGTCTGGTTATTAAAGAATGCAAGAAAGTCAGCTGGGCTGCTTTCACAAGCTCCTTAAACAGTTTTATTTCTTCTGTTGTATGGGGTAGCCTGCGCCGGCTATCTGGCACTAAGGTCCACTCTCCAGGTACGTGTTGGTTCTGTCCTGTCCGACGCCTTTCGCTAGGAGAATGGGGTGTCACAGGGCTCAGTTTTGAGCGTCGCTCTCTTCGCCATAGCGATCAAACCAATACTGGATTGCCTCCCAGCTGATGTATCAGGCTCCCTTTTCGTGGGCGATTTTACCATCTACTGCAGCTCGCAGATTACATGTTTCCTGGAGCGCTGTCTTCAGCGTTGTCTTGACCGTCTTTACTCCTGGAGTGTCGACGGAGCGAGGTGGCGCAGTGGTTAGCACACTGGACTCACATTCGGGAGGACGACGGTTCATTCCCGTCTCAGCCATCCTGATTTAGGTTTTCCGTGATTTCCCTAAATCGTTTCAGGCAAATGCCGGCATGGTTCCTTTGAGAGGGCACGGCTGATTTCCTTCCCAATCCTTCCCTAACCCGAGCTTGTGCTCTGTCTCTATTGACCTCGTTGTCGACGGGACGTTAAACACTAACCACCACCACCACTCCTCAAGTGTCGAAAATGGCTTCCGTTTTTCAGCCGAGAAGACGGTCTGTATCAACTTCTGGCGCTTCAAAGAGTTTCTCTCACTGTACTTACATCTCGGTCCCGTTGCTCTGCCATTCCTGGAGACAACAAAAATTTTAGGTCTTACATTTGACAGGAAAAATACCTGGTCTCCACATGTGTCATAGGCGAAGTAGGACGGTTCGACCCGCTCCCCACAACGTACTGCTGAGAACACGTAAAACATTTAGAGAACGGGTACAACAGGCAGCCAAATAAATCGGTCGATCGTCCACTCAAAGCTTTGTATACTCTTCTGCATGGCCGTCCATCGTACACCGCCTCAACTCTATACAACATCAGGGATTACGTCTAGCGATCGGAGCGTTCTATACTAGTCCCATCGAGAGTTTTCATGATGAAGCCGGTGAATTGCCACTCACCTACCGGCGCGACATACCGCTTTGTCGGTATGCCTGTCGGCTACTGTCAAAGCCCGACCACCCGCCTTATCGTTCCTTTTTTAACGACTCCCTCAACCGTTAATACAGGTTGTATGTATCTGCCCTGCTACCCCTGGTGTTCGCTTTCGTTGCCTCCTTCAGCAACTTGATTTTCCATTCCCTGCAACCTTTAGAGTGGGCGAGAGCCAAACGCCACCTTGGCTCCAGGCTCAGCTTCGCGTTCACCTTGACCTCAGTTTGCTCCCAAAGGGGTTACCCCAGCTTCGGTATACCGCTCGCGGTTTGTCGGACTTCGTTCAAAGTTCATTAATACGATCTTCATTTATACAGATGGCTCTAAGACCAATTACGGTGTCCGGTGTTGTTTTACTGTCGGGCCACACAGTTTCAAATACTGACTCCATGGCCATTGCCATCGAGATTGTGCTTATGTCATCTGCTCTGATTCCCTGAGCGCCATCCAGAGCCGCAGTAATCAGTATCCGGTTCACCCTTACGTGCACCGGCTCCAACGCTCTCTCCACCATCTGGCGGACGACGGTTCTCTGTTTACCTTTATGTGGGTTCCTGGCCATGTTCGTATCCCTGGGAACGAAGCTGCAGATGCTGCGGTCCTGCAGCCTCGGACATCTTCTTCTTGTGTCCCTTTATCAGATTTTAGCAGGGACATTTCTCAGCGCATTTTATCGCTGTGGCATGCCGATTGGTCTACACTTACTGGAAACAAGCTCCTGGCCTTGAAATCTCTCCCCACGGCTTGGACGACTTCTTCACGCCCTTCTCGGCGGGAGGTGGTCTTTTTGGCCCAGGTACGGATTGGACACTGCCGGTTCAGGCACCGCCATTTGCTGACGGCTGCGCTGGCGCCGTTCTGCCCATGTGGGCAATTGCTGACGGTACGCCACATTTTAACGTTCTGTCCGAATTTTAATACGCTGAGCATTGATCTTGGCCTGCCTTGTACTCTGGATGAAATTTTAGCGGATGATCCTGAAGCAGCTGCACCCGTTCTTATTTTCATCCACTTGACAAACTCTTATAATGTTGTCCTTTTTAGTTAATGTTTTAACATTGTGCCGCACGGTGCATTCATAATTTAGTCTGGGCGCTAATGACCACTGTAGTTGTGCGCCCTAAAACCACAAAAAAAATTAACCTTCAATATTCACTTCTCCATCAGGGAACCTATGGCCTACGACCTGTCTGATGTTCCTCTTTTTCATGTCTCTCTCCTCCATCATCGCCTTGACTGTTACTGATGATCTCGCTTATCCCACACAAAACTTATCCCACCGAGTAAAATATATGGGCAAGGAAATCTTGATGTTAATTCTATTACTTCTTCCTTGCGTCAGAATGGAGACTATAAAAGAAAACTGAACTATGAGATTATATAGTTTTTGTTGCTTAAATTCTCTGATGTGCGAATCATGGTCACTCCCTATTCATTTATTACTCCGTACAGTTTCCAATTCGAAAACGTTCTAGTTGACAAGTATCCGAAACTGCCGCAAAATGCATAAAAAAATGAGCCAGTATCTAAACAGAAATTTATCTTTTCCTGGATCTCAAAGAACCTCATTTCTTTTAGTGATCCCTTCTGATTTTCTCTCCTCTCCTCTACTACTCTTACCATTTCTTGTTGCGTTTTGCGTCGACATGGTGGGAAGTCTAGTTTTAATGGAACGACTGCGCCGTGACAGAATAAGACAAATAGTAATTTGGTTTCCAATCGTGTCACTTTGTCCTGCTAGTCGTTCAACACATTCTGGAACTCTTTCACATGCATGTAACACTTTCGAATCCTTCGGCAGGATGATTCATGAGGTCTCCGAAACGTGCACACCATTGTGCCACAAGCAGCCTCGAGTCACTCGTCACTCTCCATCACGTAACATTCTTTAGCATAGCAAATGTCAAAAATTTTGAGGTCGGCTATACCACCACGACTTTATAGCGTCTGGTCGTGGTCAAAATAGATAAGAAAACATCCGTGACGGCCATGTGTTTTAGTCCCTCTGGTATTGATGGAAACATTGGGCCACAATGCACGTGTTCTGTATGTTCCCTACACTACTGTCCATGTTCAAGTTCAAGTACACGGACTCAGTTTTGCGTAACATTTGCGGGGTCAAAAATGCGCATGTCTTAATTTGGTATGAGCATTTATCTTATTTATGGTCTCTGCTGTAAGACATACTGTTGTAACTGCGACCGGGACGGTCGCGGGTTGGAAACAGCGGGAAGTGCGACGGGACCCGCAGAGAGGCTCGCGAACAACAACACAACGGGAGAGGACGGACATGACTAACTAAGAACAGAACGAACAAAAACAAGACCGAACAATGGAGTCACAAGGAAACCTAACAACCATGTCCACTCGTACACACAACAAAAAAGTAAACAAGCTGTCTAACGCGAGGCGATGTGTCCACAGACGTACGCGAGATTAGACTCGCGGGCTGACGCTGATGCTGAAAAGACTAGCCTATCTTTGGCTCGAGGTGGTGCAATTTAGTCAAAATTTATCTTTCTCTCTTTTGCAGGAACCGCAGGAATGACATAGGACCAATCAACATGAGTGGTAGTAGCTGATGTAACCTGAAAAAGAGAAAGACACACTCTGTTGAGGGATTAGTAAAACTTAATCCCTCAGCAGGTCAGCCCAAGACGTGGTTGGCCTGTCATGAGGTAGTGGGCCCACAGTCCACGGATGTGCCGGTTGTGGGAGCGGCCCGTCTTTTCGTAGAACTTGCTGGCGATGGCGCGAAAAGTGTCTTGGAGAGGCAGGATCCCGGTGCCCTCGTGGAGTTGGCGCGTCGAGAAGCGCCTCGGAAGATGCAGCGCATACAGAACCGCCCCTGAAGACTGCTATTCAGAGTCACAATTTGAGCATCTGCGGCTTTCCCCCAGACCACGGCCACATACTCTAACAGTGGGCGATCCAATGTTAGGTAAGCGTGATGCCGTGTTGCGGTGGCAATGACGACTGTGGGTTTGGCAGCGGATACAGGGGCGAAGGCGTCCTAATGCTCTCCCTTTCACATCACGAATGTGATGCTTCCAGGTGAGCTTGCGGTCTAGGGTAACCCACAGGTATTTCACCGTCCCACTCCATGGGATAGGTTCTCCCAGGATTTAGACTGGCGTAAGCCCTGGCGACAGAAGTCGTCGGCTGAAGATGACTGCCTGGCTCGTTGTGGCGTTGAATTTCATCCGCCACGTTGTTGCCCATGAGCCTGAGGCATCGCACCCGCGTTGGAGGCTGTTTCTCAGCACTTAGGCGTTCATGCTGCGAGTGAACAGGACTGTATCATCAGCGTTCAGCACCAGTTCGACTCCTGCTATGCGTCGGTAGTGTACAGGGATTACAGCGATGGGCCGAGAACCAACCCCTGCGGCACTCCTGCACGTATCTGCCTGTCTGTGGACGTACCGTCGTCAGCCCTCTCGTGGAAGGTTCGTGCAGACAGGTACGACCGCAGCATCTTCCCTTGTTCATTAAGTTTGAACTCGAGACCGTCGTGCCCCACCGAGTCGAACTCTCGGGAGACGTCGACGAACACTGCTCCAAAGTGTTCCCTTGTTTTCAATGCCCTCATCGCTGGTTCTACCACCCGCAAGAGCTGGTGGGAAGTGGCATGTTCTTCTCGAAACCCGAACTGCTCGTCCGGGATGATGCCCTCCTGGGTGACATGTCGCCTCAGTCTTCTCGCGTACAGGCTCTCGAAAACTTTCGAGAGTGACGGGAGCAGGCTGATGGGTCGGTAGCTCGATGCCTGGCGTGGGTCCTTGACGGATTTCAGAATGGCCACGACCTCTGCGTGTTTCCACGCAGAGGAGTAGACACCTGATCGGAGAATCTCGTTGAAAGCATAGCCACGTTGCCAGTGTAATCCCAGTGGAAGGTTCTTCAGCAGGAGGTACGTGACGCTATCGCTGCCTCCACCCTTCTTGGGGTTCAGCGAGTGAAGCTGCACAGCAACTTCTTCCTCCGTTATCGGCTCGATAACGCCGCCTTCCTCCCTTACGGCGCGGAAGGTTTGTAGTTGCTCGTGGACCCGCCGTATGTGGTCGTCGTCGATGACGTCGGCCACCTGTGTGACGTTCGCTGCAAATGCGTCGGCCAGGACGCTGTCTTGCGCGTCGGGGTCGCTGGCGAAGTCGTTCCCGATCTGTAAGGGCGGCATTCGCTGTCGCCGGCGTAGGAAGGACTATACCACCCTTTATGCTCTGCCATCCACAGGATTGAGGGTAGGTACAAGGTATTCCCATTCCTTTTTCCTGTGTTGCTCGTCTGCTGCCTTAATTTCCCGTGTCATGCGGTTTAAGCGGCGCTTCGTGTCTGGTTGGCGAGTGAGCTGCCATTCACGAAACAGTCAGTTGTTCTCGGTGATCGCGTCCAGGACAGGGCGCGGTAACCGTAGCAAGAAGCCTCGTGGTCCTCGGCGATGTCTCAGCGTGGATTCCTCTGCTGCTCTGAGTATTCTTCGGGTGAAGAATGCTAGGGCGGGGTCTGCCCCTACCTCAGCGGGTTTGGCGCGTCCTCGAGCAGTTGGAGGGCTTTCGACTGAAAGCGCTCGGTGTCGAGCCTGCGATAGCTCTGACGGCTCTCTGGAAGAGAAGCTGCGGCCACGTCGAGGCCAAAAATGACCGGTACGTGTTCAGAGGAGAGGACGTTACGCGTCTCGGCGGTCGCGAATTGCTTGATGCCCTTCAGAAGAGCAATGTCGAGCATGTCTGGTTGTGCCCGTACAGGGAGATAGTGGGGCCAATCGGCGGCGCACGCTGCGGTTAACAGAGAGTTCCATTCGGTGTGTTTCGCATTGAAATCCCCGGCAACGAAAGCTCGCCCCTCCAGCGACAGCAGGGCGTCGAAGTCGGCTTCGTCTAGCGGCCTGCCAGGCTGCCGGTACACCAACGTGAAAAGAATATTTCCGTCGGTGGTGTCGATGGCCACTCCTGTGGCCTCCAGTGCGTCGAGCGCCGACAGTTGAACCCGGCGGTGGCGCAGTGGCTTATTCATGTAGATGGCAGTGCCGCCCCCGTGGGTGCCTTTGTCGTCTCGGTAGCAGCAAAAATTTGCTGCTCGCACGTCGATCCCGGGTTTGAACGTCTCCTGCACAGGCAGATGAGCTGAGCTACCGCAGAAGCGCGGCCAGCTCGGTGGTGTCTTCCTTCGCCGTTTTGGGATGGTTTGAATACTCCGCGACGTTTCCCGTAGTCGGCAACGGATCTGAGTGCTGGGAACGTCCTGCGCAGGCGGCAACCCTCCCTACAGCTGCAGGCGCCGGCAAGCCGGGCTCCCCGGCTGCAGGAGGCGTCGCGGGCGAGGGCAGCAGCGACCGCTTCGGTGCCGGTGAGGCCTCCCCCTGCTTCAGTCATTAGCGTATGACTTAGGCAAAGGTAAAAAAAAAGGAACAGGAAACCAGCAGCAATGGGAGCGAAACTCAGAAAGTGGGGAAACTAAAAACAGCAGGAACGCTTTAAAAGAAACACTGTAGAAGAGGAGTTGTTTGTCCCCAAAAGGAGCTTCAAATGACTAACGTCATCTGACTGGTACTAATAAACTCGAGAACGCTATCGGCAGAGTGCGTGTCATCTGCTAAAATGGGAGATATATCAGGCGACAGCTGTAGACGGGCGCGTAATGGAGTAAAATAGGGGCACTCAACTTAAAGGTGTCTCACTGTCCACAGTTGAGAGCAGTGGGGACAAAGCAAAGGACAATCGCCACTTAAAAGATGTCGATGGCTAAAAAGACAGTGCCCTATCTGGAATCTACTTAAAATTTCCTCCCGACCGCGTCGTCGGGAGGAGGTAGAGGTCCAAGCACAGGGAAGAGCTTTCACGTCCCGCAATTTATTATGGAGAAGTGTCGACCAATATGCGTGCCATAAAAGAACAACACGACGATATAAAACACTGACTAGATCGGCGAAGGGAATCGATCGAATAGCTGGCTGAAGAAGAGAGACTGCAGCCTTAGCCGCTATATTGGCCGCCTCATTTCCACAGATACCAACGTGTCCTGGGATCCAGAGGAACGCCACCGAGATGCCCCCCAACTGGAGCAAGTGAGGCAGTCCTGAATCCGGTGGACAGGTTACAGAGCTTGGAGACTGAGGAGAGAGCTGAGAGAATCTGAACAGATAACATACTGTATCCGCTGATGGTGACGAATGTATTCGACAGCCTGGAGAACAGCGTAAAGCTCAGCAGTATAAACCGAACACTGGTCGGGAAGCCGAAATCGATTTGGGGTATCGCCAACAATATAGGCACTCCCTACACCTAACGATGTTTTCGAGCCATCAGTGTAAATAAATGTGGCATCCTTCATTTGTGTGCATCGAGCAGCAAATGCCCGACATTAAACAAGATAAGGGGTAGCATCCTTGGAAAACTAACAAAGGTCACGGAGCAGGCAGGTCCGGGGCTGGAGCCAAGGCGGTGCTGTACCCCAAGTTGTCAAGAAAGTCTTAGGAAAGTGGAAGGAAAGAGAATGTAGCAGTTGACGGACACGGACTCCCGGTGGTAGTAGGGAGGAAGGCGGCCTGCATACCTTAAATCCAAGGAGGCGTTGAAAAAAATGTCATGGGCCGGATTAGCAGGCATAGAAGACAAATGGCTAGCATAACGACTTAGACTGACAGCTCGCCGATTGGACAGTGGAGGTTCAGCAGTCTCAGCGTGAAGGCTTTCCACAGGGCTGGTGTAAAAAGCTCCAGACACGAAACGTAATCCACGGTGGTGGACAGAGTCGAGACGCCGAAGAATAGATGGCCGATCAGAGGAATAAACTATGCTTGCATAGTCCAATTTCAAGCGCACTAAGGAGCGATAGAGGCGGAGAAGAACCACTTGATCCGCTCCACAGAAGGTACCATTCAGGACATGGTGGGTATTGAGGGATCGCAGACAGCGAGTCGAAAGATAGGAAACGTGGGAGGACCAGTACAGTTTTCTGTCAAACGTAAGACCCAATAATTTAGCGACGTCCGAAAACGGAAGGTTGGCAGGTCCTAGATGTAAGGAAGGTGGAAGAAACTCCGTACGACGCCAAAAATTAACACAAAGGTCTTGCTGGGAAAAAAGCGGAAGCCGGTTTCGATACTCCAAGAATGGAGGCGATCGAGACAGCCTTGAAGACGTCGTTCAAGAAGATCGGTCCGTTGAGAGCTGTAGAAGATCGCAAAATCGTCCACAAAGATTGAGCCCGAGACATCAGGAAGGAGACAATCCACAATTGGATTTATGACAATGGCGAACCTTACAACACTTAGCACGGAGCCATGGGGTACCCCGGTTTCTTGGGAGAAAGTACGGGAGAGAGTAGTGTTCACCCGCACTCTAAATGTGCGCTCTCCCATACCTTCGCGAAGAAAAAGGGGCAGCAGACCTCGAAAGCCGCAGAAAACAGTGTGCGGAGGATGCCTGTCCTCCAACAGGTATCGTATGCTCTCTCCAGATCAAAAAATATTGCTTGTGTTGGGCGGTCCCTGAGAAAATTGTTAATGATATAAGTGGAGAGAGCAAAAAGATGATCAACTGCAGAACGATGCTTTCGTAACCGCATTGGGAAGGTGTTAATAGACTTCTGGACTCCAGCAACCAGGCTAAACAACAGTTCACCATACGCTCCAATACCTTAATTACACTACTGGTGACAGAAATGTGGCGATAGCTAGAGGGGAGATGTTTGTCCTTTCCAGGTTTCGGAACAGGAACGACGATAGCTTCACGCCAAATTCTTGGAAAAGTACTGTCGGTCCAAGTTCGATTATAAAGGCGAAGGAGGTAATTGCATAGTCCAATTTCAAGCGCACTACCTGTTGGTATGACAAATGCAGCAACGTTTGGATGTGGATACCATCTGGTCGTGGGGTAGAAGAGCGAGAAGAAGAGAGTGCATGTAGGAGTTCCCGCATAGAGAAAAGAGTATTATAGCTTTCGCGATTTTGAGGGGAGAAAGCAAGAGGTTGCACATCCGCTGCACGTTTCTGCGGCAGAAAAGCTGGTGGGTGATTTGAAGAGCTTCAAATCTCAGTTAAATGTTGACCCAATGAGTTAGAAATTGCAATGGGGTCCACTAATGTATCATGTGTGATAGTGATCCCACAGACCGGGGAGAAAGTAGGCGTCCCAGATAACCGTCAAAATCCGACTCCAAACTTCCGACGAGGGAGTGAAGGTGTTAAATGAGCTAGTAAAGAAGTCCCAGCTTGCCTTCTTGCTATCGCGGATGATGCGACGGCATGGAACTGCTCATAGCGGATACAGTTGGCCAAAATAGGATGGTGCCGGAAAACGCGGAGAGCACGTAGCCGCTCACGTATTGCGTCACGGCATGCCTCGTTCCACCAAGGAACTGGGGGACGCTGGGGCACTTCGGAGGTATGGGGTATTGAACGTTCCGCAGCTGTAAGAATAACGTCTGTAATATGTGTGATCTCATCGTCAACTCTAGGAAAGTGACGGTCATCGAATGTCGCTAGGGATGGAAAAAGTGTCCAATCGGCTTGGGCAAACTTCCAGCGTCTTGAGTGCATATATGGCAGTTGGGACTGCAATCGAAGGACACATGGAAAGTGGTCACTCGAGTGTGTAACAGCAAGAGTGCACCATTCGAGCCGCCGAGCGAGCGGAACAGTACCGACCGAAAGAGAGTGTCCCAAATGAGAGAAATTTGTCATGGAGACAGACAAATATCTAGGGTCCACAGTGTTGAGGCAAACAAGATCCGCCTGGTGGAAGACATCCATCAATAGTGAGCCCCGCCGACAAGGATGCGGAGATCCCCAAAGCGGGTGGTGGGCATTGAAGTCCCCATCCAGCAAATAGGGGAGCGGAAGCTGGCCAACAAGATGAAGGAGATCAGCTCTTGCTATTGGTGTGGACGATGGACTGTATACAGTACAAAGAGAGATGGTGTATCCAGATAGGGAAAGATGGACAGCGACATCTTGGGAGGAACAGCTTGGGAGGAACTGTTTAAGGGGATTAGGTCATAATGGAGAAGAGTCATGAGTCCTCCATGTGCTGGAGTGCCATCAACAGAGGGGAAATAAAATCGGACTGATTGAAAATGAGGGAAAGCAAAGCGATAGTGAGGACGCAGCTTTGTTTCCTGAAGAGAAGACTTCCGGCGAGTACGATCGTAAGAGGATCGATAGTTCATCCTGATTGGCTCGAATGCCGCGGATATTCCAAAGGATAATGGGTATAGGGTGGACAGAAAAGATAAGAATGTGACCAATGTTGGCCTTAACTCAACGGCTTCTCAGAGCCGTCGACCGACAGTGTGGAATGGCATTCAGCTGAAGGCAGAAGTTCCTGATCCATAGGTTGTTCGGGAGCAGCTCCTGCCACCACCGATCGGCTGGTTGATCGGTCGCCAGACGTGCGCCTCGACGACACAGAAGACGCCTGAGGGCGGTTACCACCAGGTGGTGCTGTACACGAGACACGCCGTGGTAAAGAAGGAGTAGTACTGGGTTTCTTATTAGCCTTCTTGGAAACAGGACGTTGAGATGGAGGAGGAATCGATGGTTGTGAAGTCATGTCATGTAAAAAATCTTCACGAGTAGGCTATTTTTTGGAAGTCTTGGTGTCCGATTTTGGGGCTCGGGATTTAGCAGAACCTGATGAAAGGTGAGCTATAGAGTGAGCAGGTGAGAGTGGTTCAGTTGAATGAGCGATCTTTGCGCTGGCCGATCTGACGACCGTGGCACTAAATGTGAGATCACAAGTGAGTGGCTGCCTCCTGCCTTTTCCGAGGAGAGGGATGGACAGTGCTGCATTTACCTGCATGAGACACAGTGGGCTTTCGACTTGCGAATAACTTTCGAGCAGGAAAGGTCGACACCTGTTTCTTCTCTATGATTTCCTGAATGAGCCGTTCGTCTTTATAAATGGGGCAATCTCTAGAGTAAGCAGGGTGGTCACCCATACAGTTGATGCAGTGAGGGGACAGAGGTGGACAAGCACTCACATGGGCATCCTTACCACACAACGCATTTGGCGAGATTGGAACATGAGTGGCTGGTATGATTAAACCATTAATATCAAAAGCACCACGTAGGATTTGAGATGTAAGGTCGAACGGAAATTATCTCATAGGCCGCTTTTATATTCGATGGAAGTTGAACTCTGTCAAATGTCAAGAAGACAGTACGGGTTGGAACGATGTTCATGTCAACTCTTTTAATGACTCGATGAACAGCCGTTACACCCTGGTCAGATAGGTAGTTTTGAGTTTCTTCGTCGGACAATCCGTCGAGGGAGCGTGTATAAATGACCCCACGTGATGAATTTAAAGTGCAGTGTGCTTACACCTGGGCAGGGAAGGTATGTAGCAGTGAAGTACGCAGCAATTTTTGTGCTTGGAGATCAAGATCGATAAGCAACAAGGAACTGTGGCAATGATGCAAGAATTGTCCACGGCTTAGACTCATTTAACTTTTGCTTGTGAGCAAACATAGTAGACGATGAGGAAACCATTGCGGACGTATCCCCCATGCTTACCGGCGTCTCCAATGGCGTGCTCCTTCCTTGTGGGGGCCCTCTATGAGGGCACTCCCGTCTTAGGTGACTGTTCACACCTCAGGTCACACCTCCCGAGAAACGGACGGAGGGACCAATCAGCACGTTCGGGAGGTATCAGCTCGGGTAATCACCCCTCCTGGTGCCTGACCATTACCAGCGGGTACATACGTGTCCTACCTGTCTACCCGGAGCGGGGAATTACGCATTAACCCTTCACCGGCTATGCGTGGGTCGCCATCAGACACGCACAGGGAGGAAAAAAGAGAAAGGAAGGAACAAAGGAAAGAAAAGGAATGAAGAGAGATCCAAACGTTGCAGAGGAGAAGAGGGTAAAGAGAAGAGGAAAGGAAACAGAAAGTCAGAGGAAAGACAGAGACTTGCCTGCAGAGAAAGTGAAGAAGAGAGACTGTCTTACAGTTACAAACGTCCGTCTCCATACATAGGCACAAGACATACTCCCAGAGGGGGAGAAGGGCAAGGGATGAGGCGGTGGAAAGGGGGGGGGGGCAGGATGGGAGATGGAGAAGGATGTGGAAAAGTAAAGTATGCAGCTTGGAAAGGAAGGAGGGCCACACTAGCTTGGGATCCGTGCTCGCTACACACATGTCCACAAAAGAGTTGTGGACTCCTAGGGGAGCTTCTTGAAACAGATGTACGGTGAGACTTGCTCTTGATGCATCTGTTGACATACAAATCTCTCATTTTAGGATTGGACGTTATCAGTGATCTCATTAGTTCTGCCTTTAAACTTAGAAATTCCCTTGCTCTACTTCAGTCCATATCAACGCATTACTCTTTCCTATCAAACATCAAAGATGAGGCATGATTAGTGTCTCGTAATTGTTTTACTTTTATTTGTTTCGGCTTAGGTACTCAATACTTTTCTGTGGCCTCTAGTTTCTCCAGATCAGACTGGATTCTGTCTGTGCGTATTACGCATCTCAGGTAGTCCGCCACCTTATGTCCAAATTTTGACTTTTATACGTTCGGGGTAAGTCCTTAATCTCCAAATTGTTACAGTGATTGCTGTGAAATTCCATCATGCTCTTCCTACATTTTTACTGGAATCAGTGTATCAACATGCACTGTAACCTTTCCTTTCAGCATCTCTGAGATTTTAGATCATAGTTCTGTGATATATGCTGATTATCAGACATTCAGGTAAAATTAAGATTTCTTAAAATGGAAGTAACATCCACAGCACAAGAAGACAGTGTAGTGGCGACAATCTGTGTGAAGTACTGTTTGTGTTTGTGTGAGTTCTTATCTGTTGGCACACACTTCCATGGAATATGTTTGACATCAACTGATTTGAAGATTAAGGGATCAAACTGTAGAAGTCATCGGTCCCTAGACTTACCACTACTTACTTACACACACACACACACACACACACACACACACACACACACACACACACACACACACACACACACACGCCCGAGGAACGGCTCGAACTCCGGCGGGAGGGGCCGTGCAGTCAGTGACACACGGCGCCTCTAACCGCGCAGCCACTCCGCGGGGGTCCATGGAAGTGCAGCAAGACTTCTATTGTCTCTGGTCTGTCATTTAGTAGCTCTGTTACGATATTTATTTACCGCGAATTAAGTAAACCCCTCATGGATCCGTCTTTTCTCTTCATACACCGTAGTGGATTGGGTACTAGCTGACAGTTTCTTCTATTACCCCCTTCTTGCGACATTTACTTCACTTTGTTCTGGATGTTTTGCTTTTATATTACTCGCAGTTTGTGGGGCGTGACAAAAAATTTGCGAAGTTTCTTCACCCACAGTTTATATAATAAGGTCCTAATCGTCCCGGTGCACATGAAATAACTTCCACATACAATTTCAAAACATGCCTGGTCCAGTTCATGCATCTTCAGATTCAAAATCTCATAGGTCCAGCCCTACCTCTTCCCAAATAACCTGAGTTTGGTCCTTATGGGCTTTTACTAACCTGAGTGCCATGACTCCTTGCCTCCTATCTTTTTCCACACAATTACCGAAATTCAAAATGGCAGTCTTCCCTGCCACTTTTACAGTGATTAAACTGTCTCTCAAATGCAAAACTATCTCGCACTTTTTAACAAGTCAAGCCCTAATATCGCCTCTAATATCAGTCCTTGTGTACAGGTTGGATTAACCTACCATTAAGATCTATATTTACAACATGATACTCGCATATCCATACTTCCTCTTCCTCTCCCATTAACATATGTGCACAGGGTTTTAAAAAACTTAGAAACAACTCCAGCTGTTGTGTTACATCAAACCGTTCGTTCTGGAGCAGATCCCTCCGGTCAACTCCCTCATACCAGGAGTTCTGTTGGGGTCCAAGGCTCTCTAATAATGGCTGGAGAGAAGACAGACGAAAGGGAAGAGAGAAGATCGTCCCAGTTAGTCTTGCCGTCGTATTTCCAGTTATCACTGTTCCTCTTGTAGTTCATTTATTTATGCCATCACTGGGTCGACACTGCGGCTTCCGACTAGGGTTGTCATTCCTTTTTCCTCATTCATTTCCATACTTTCTTGTTGGGTGTGGCCTTCCACATTGCTGGTTGTTTGCTGGTTGATGTACTGGTGAGAAATTCTCTCTATGAAATTTAGTGACGTCCTGTCTTCCTTGCTCATGTGATATGCAAGCTCACACAGTAGCTGCTGGAATTCCTTGACGCCGCATAGCGATTCGTACTTCTTTTTGGATCTTAAGTGAAAGTTTCGTCACAGGAAGGTGTATGGTTTCGGATGGTTCATATGTCGCTTCCTATCACATCTTTGGAAAATGGCACTTTATCTTGCCTTCTCGATTCTACATAGCTTTGTCTTCATGATTTCTAATTTCACTTGTTCTTGTTTTCCCTTGCACCATTATTCTTCTACAAATATGGGGGTAACTTATTCATATGTCCTACATTGTCCTGCGATCTTTCGCGTGTTCTTCACCGCTTTCTCTGTGAAGGGAGCACAGAGAAATCTAATTTTCAAAACAGGCGGCCCAGATTTTGATATCTCGCCGATTGGCCCACAACTACGTGTGTTGACGGTTCGCAATATCCGGAAACACTTCCTCAGCTCCTCTTCGTCCATGCTACAAGATATCGTATAGGCAGTCGCAGTGGAAGTTGAAGTTATTGATGTCTCAGAGCGTCGTAGCTCTCCTCTGACTGGGCATAACCTTTCCATAAGATATATTCCCTGTTGCGTTATTCTTTGCTCCGAATCGCTACATTCTCTTGTCGCTTGTCTTTTGTCAAAATCTTAATCTTCTCTGTTTCTATCGGTAGCGCTCCATTGTCTCCTTGCTCTAGCGGTTTATAGTTTCCTGCACATTTGCACCAAGAGCGCACTGGCCGTCTTTCTTGTTTGTGTTCCTGGCCTCTGCTGCCTGCCTGCTTCGTCGTTTGGTGTTCGCACACTAGTATGCACAGTATTCTTGCCTCGCCTACTGCATGCTGTGGTTGAATGCCGGTGATAATATTTCGTGTGAGTACAACCCTGATTTTAAATTATTGATAAAACACTATTGG
The DNA here is from genome assembly GCF_023897955.1 of Schistocerca gregaria. Classification (NCBI taxonomy): domain Eukaryota; kingdom Metazoa; phylum Arthropoda; class Insecta; order Orthoptera; family Acrididae; genus Schistocerca; species Schistocerca gregaria. The sequence goes on from NC_064926.1 coordinate 33,907,051, forward strand.
ACGCAACGGATAGCAAGACACACACACAACGAACGCACTCAGTAACGGGGGCGATAACCGCTAGCATTTTTAAGGTCTACGCCCATGTTCCTACTGGCTTATCAAAAGGGGAAAATGGGATTGCTAGTTGATTTGACATTATTTACTAAGCTAACAAGAAATAAATTTGTGGAAAGGTCTAACGGGACGAAACTGCTGTACTTTGGGAGACGAGAGGTAATTTTGTGAAAATTCTAACCCTTTTTTAAGGAGACTTAAATTTTATTAAAAATTCAGGTGTTATGATTGAACATAATCTCAAATCACTGGTCCATACTACTATCGGTGCTGACAAGTATTGAACTAGCTAATTGGTGTCATATTATCAGCCGGTCATTGGTCACACCATAGGGAGGCTGAGGGGACTTCATTATCACAGACCAGGGCACAACCGTTCAATGCGTCGCCACGCACACCGCGAAGCACTACGCGAAATGCCACTACTACGTAAATAAAATCAGAAGGGCTACCGAACAGAACTGGGAAGCTACCCACAGAGAAGCTTGAGCAGATAACTTTCAAGTACGCTCGTGACGGAGCGGAAGAGGAGAAGTTGGCTCGCTAACTTTATCTACTACGATATACTGAATTTCAAATCTTACCACCTTCCAGACGGAGCGTCTTTTTGTTCAAGGTTTCTGCCTCCTCCCCATATTTCTTGACGTCATCTGATTTCTGGGGTACTGTTCTTATGTGTTTGCCTATTTTTTACTTAATTTGAAAATTTGTTTCTTTCCTCATAAAATCCTGCGTGCCTCTTTTCTTCAATCTCCTTTACGAGATTCTCGCCCTTCTCAAGCCGTTGCCATAGTTGTCTGAATCGTGTGTCATTCTTCTCTTCGTTTTTCTTGTAATTAGAATCATTTGTTTCCTCAACTCTGTTTAAACCACTCGAGTTAGAACATCCGCAGATCGAATACCGGAGGAGGTGGTGGTGGTGGTGGTGGTGGTGGTGGTGGCGGCGGCAGCGGCGGCTCGTAGCCAGCACTAGCCTGTGCTGCCCCTTTCACGGCCGGCATTCCCACGTTTCCTGCCTCGGCTAAAGTTTGGTGATCCTCAGATATTTCATCTCTGTCTTGGCCCTGATTTTTTTTTTATCGTGTTGGATTCATCTTAAGACTCTACTTCGTACAGCTCACTGTTAACTATTCCCTGAAGTGCTAAACTCCTCACCCTCGCTGTTGCAAACTGTGGCGCATCCAAACACAGATATTAAATTCTAAACGCACCCGACTTTCAAAGCACACCTGATCACCTTTACACTACATTTGGCATTCATCACATACACTAAAATTTGTTCCTCTACTAACATGCAGCAGACATGTACCAAGAAACCAATAATAGTCACTACTAAATTTCAGCGACAATTCTCCTTCTTGACAATATAGACACTGCAAACCTAACAATCTGATTGAAAAAAATTCATATTTGGTTATGTATCAGAACCCAAAACTACTTTATCTTAAAAACCATTAAATTCACCAAATTTAATGACACGTATCCTTCTGTTGAGCAATCTCACTGCCGTGTCAGGAGGTCGCACATGGGTTACAGTTAACCTGCCACAGTGCCTCGGAATCTGAATCTTTCCTTGGAGAGCTGTATTAAAGCACACACTAATTAAACGTTACTCCCCTGGTCAGAGATCTGCATTGTGCCATTTGTATTCAATCCTGATGGAACTGCTGTGTTTCATTGTCAATGGGAAGATCCGAGGTTTACAGGAAACCTGCCATGGTGCATCAGAATCTGTGTTGGAAACTTTCCTGGGAGACCAGAATTAGTCTGTTTGAAGCGTTACTCCCCCTGAAAAGAAGTCGTCATTGTACTTTTAGTATTCAATCCCGAGGAAAGTTCTGTGTTTCATCGTTAATCTTACGGTCCATGTGTTACAGTAAACCTACAGTGGTTCATCGGAAGCTCATTCCAGTCTCCCAGGAACAGTCCCAAGACAGACTGTTTGAAGCGTTACTCCCCCTAGACACAAATCGGAATTGTGATTTTGATTTCAATCCCGATGCATTTTCTGTGTTCATCGTCAATGTGAAGGTCCAAGGGTAACAGTAAACCGGCGTGCTACATCGTAATTTAATAATGGGGCGATAGGTAGAGGAGATATTTGTCCTTTACAGGTTTCGGAACAGGAACGACGATAGTTTCCCACCATCTTCTGGAAAAAGTAATGTCGATCCCAATTCGATTATAAAAGCGAAGGAGGTAATGCAGAGTATGGTATGATAAATGCAGCAACATTTGGATGTTTATTCCATCCGATCCTGGGGCGGAAGAGCGAGAAGAAGGGAGTGCATGTTGGGAGTTCCCGCATGGAGAAAACAGTATCATAGCTTTCGCGATTTTGAGAGGAGGAAGCAAGAGGTTGCACTCCGCTGCACGTTTCTTCGGTAGAAAAGCTGTCGGGTAATTTGAAAAGCTCGAAATGTCAGCAAAGTGTTGACCCAATGAGTTAGAAATTGCAAAGGGGTCCACTAATGTATCATGCACGACAGTGATCCCAAAGACCGGAGAGAAACTATGTGTGCCAGATAACCGTCGAATCCGACTCCAAACTTCCGAGAAGGGAGTGAAGGTGTTAAAGGAGCTAGTAAAGAAATCCCTGCTTGCCTTCTGGCTATCGCGGATGAAGCGACGGTATCGCGCACGGATCTGCTTATAGTGGATACAATTGGCCAAAGTAGACTGTTGCCGGAGAACGCGAAGAGCACGTCGCCGCTCACGTATTCCATCACTGCAATGAGAGAAATTTGTTGTGGAGGCAGACGAAAATGTAGGGTCCACAGCGTTGAAGCAAACAAGATCCGCTTGGTGGAAGACGTCTATCAATATTGAGCCGCGAAGACAAGGACGCGGAGATCCCCAAAGCAGGTTGTGAGCATTCAAGTCCCCAAACATTAAATGGGGGGGGGGGGGGGGCGAAGCTGACCAAGAAGATGGAGATCAGCGCTTTCCATAGGTGTGGACTATGGAATGTATACAGTACAAAGAGGGAAGGTGTATCCAGAAAGGGAAAGAGGGACAGCGACAGCTTGGAAGTAAGTGTTTAAGGGGATTGGGTGATAATGGACAGTATCATGGAAAAAAATCATTAGTCCTCCATGTGCTGGAGTGCCTTCAACAGAGGGAGGATCAAATCGGACTGACTGAAAATGGGGGAAAACAAAGCTATCGTCGGGACGCAGCTTTGTTTCCTGAAGACAGAAGATGACCGGCGAGTAGGATCAAAAGAGGATCGACAATACATAAACACTGGCTCGAATGCTGCAGCCCGCATCTCGTGGTCATGCGGTAGCGTGCTCGCTTCCCATGCCCGGGTTCCCGGGTTCGATTCCCGGCGGTGTCAGGGATTTTCTCTGCCTCGTGATGGCTGGGTGTTGTGTGATGTGCTTAGGTTAGTTAGGTTTAAGTAGTTCTAAGTTCTAGGGGACTGTTAAGTCCCATACTGCCCAGAGTCATTTGAACCATTTCGAATGCAGCAGATATTCCAATGTATAATGGACAGAGGAGGACAGAAATGGGAAGAATGAGACCAAGGTTGCCCTCCACTCAACGACTGCTAAGATCCGGCGACCGACAGCCAGGAATGGTATTCAGCCGAAGGCAGAAGATACTGATCCGTAGCTTGTTCGCAAGATGCTCCTGCCACCAGCGATCGGAACCACTTCTGGTCTTCCAGGAATGGTTCCGACACAAACTGTTTAAAGCATTAATCCCCCTGGACAGAAGTCTTCGTAGTGCCTTTTGCATTCAATCCCGATGCAATTTCTGTGTCCCATCGTCAATGTGAAGGTCCGAGGATTACAGTAAACCTGTGCTGGTGTATCGTAATCTACTCCTGTTCTCCCAGGAAATGTTCAAAACAGACCGATTGAAGCCTTACTCCCCCTGGACAGAAGACGGCACTGTGCATTTTTTATTCAATGCCGATCCTGTTTCTGTGGTTCATCGTCAATAAGAAGGTCTACGGGTTACAGTAAACATTCAGTAGTTAAATGGACTCTACTACTGAACTCGCAGGAAAGGTTCGAAGAACTGACAGTTTGAAACGTTACTTTCCTGGACATAAGTCGGCACTGCGCATTTTGTCATCAATCCCGATGCAATTTGTGTGTTTCATCGTCATTATAAAGTTCCAAGGGTTACAGTGAGCCTGTAGAGGTGCATCTGAATGCACTACTAGACTCCCAGGAAAGGTTCCAAGCACAGACCGTTTGAAGCGTTACTCCTCCTGGGCAGAAGTCGTCATTGTACCTTTTGTACTTAATCCCGAAGCAATTTCTGTGTATCATCGTTAATGCGAAGGTCCAAGGGTAAGAGTAAACCAGCAGTGGTGCATCGGAATCTACTACTGGACTCCCAGGAAATGTTCCAGCATAGACCGTGTGATGCATTACCCCCCCCCCCCCCCTGCACTGATGTCTGCATTGTGCTTTTTTTATTCACTTCCGATGAAATTTCTGTGTTTCATCGACAATGTGAAGGTCGAAGTGTTCAACCTCTTTGGTTTTCGGATTTTTATATTTCCTGTCAGTATTTGTTCTGCATGAACCAGGCATTGCCTGCTTTCCATGAATTATCTTTCTTACCAGTTTGGCCGTCTATGGTGCACACCCTGAAAATAAGCAAAATTCTTTAGAAAACGGTAGTTTTGTTTGCAAGAAACAAATTATCACGAAAGAGGCATTTCATCCAGTGTTTATAACAGTTGTATATTACTTGTGATGTTTATGGGATATTTCGAGTACTTTGTGTGAAATTTCAGATACGTGAAAGTAATAAGTAATTATATGCAATACCACGTATTTATATGTAATCGGCAGGACAGTATATGGTCAGTTGAAATTTATTTCGTTCTCAGCTCTGTCTGAGGTATAAGAGGATAGGGCTAATATTTATTTTCGTCCAAATTTCGCACGGGCAATATCGGACGTGTTTACATCTTCTTCCCTTGTTTTCTGTTCTTACGTATAAGTTTTCCCATCATTCTTATCTCCATTACATCTATGCCATTATGTTGTACATAGTGCTAGAACTCTGCATTCCTTACTGTAACTTCGTCATTCGCTAATTTTACGTAATTAAGGAAAATTTTAAATTTTTTCTGTGTATTCTAGTGTGTAATGTTAGCTTGTGTTGTCCGTTTTCGTGACAACTATTTTGCATAATACACAGCATAATGGCGTGGGATAACCGTAACCGTTGTATCATGATATACATTTAGGGATGTAGCCGGTGTTTTCTATTCTGATAAGCGATTTCGATCATAAACATATCTAATGCTGAAGTTTTTTTCAATGTATCCACACTGGGTAGCCGTGCAGTCTCAGGCGTTTTGTCGCAGTTTGCGCGGCTTCCCCCGTCGGAGGTTCGAGTCCTCCCTTGAATAGGGTGTGTTTGTGTTGTCCTTAGTTTAAGTTAGATTAAGTAGTGCGTAAGCCTATGGACCGATGACCTCAGCACTTTAGTCCCATAGTCCTTACCCAAATTTCCAAAAGTCAGTTTAGCAGACACCTTTGTTCCGTACCCCCAAATCTGTGGGTCGATCTTCAGGACAAGTTAAAGGTGCTGTGGTGTGCGTACTGTAAGACCTTCGTTACACACACAATCAGATAATTTGACTTGTCGCTCTAACGAAGTAGGCGAGTGTCAGCAATATGTCTCATGGTCTTATCGTGGCATGTGTATCTTCTGCCATTAGGTCAGACGATAGAAACGCGACTTGCACGCTTATAGCAGCACATTGATGGTGACCAGCTTTAAACAGAACATGATTAATTTTCACATACATTTATTAAAATCATAAAAATCATAGACATTACATAACTTTAATCTGGATGTTATTTACAATTGACAATCTGAAGTTCCTTTCGTCTTGGTATGTTAATCTTATTCTCACATATCTCTGATACTTGACAAAGTGTCTATACATTTGTCTTCATGGCTATGTGCAGGAATATGATAATCTTATTTGGTACAGACTGGAGGTCTGTACACATTATAATACCTCGCATGTTCAGGTATCACTGCGCAAGTGTGATCCGCGAGGAGAAAAGGATCTACGTTAGCAGCAATCTCATAGGGTGCGTTCCATATTAATACACGGATCGGCGGAAGGAGAATTTGGTCCGTCTCTAAGACAGCACCATCTCTTACTGCCGAGATGGATGAGCACTGCGCCTGCGCTGTTGTGGTTAGCGGGGCGCGCTCTAGTGGGAAATTTGTGTACGTGCTGACTACGTGGAACTATGTACACAACAGTTGCCAAGGAAAGCGCAACACTTTAAGAAAGTAGTAACATGGAAAGGTTCTAAAACATACAGGAACAGAGATATTGCAGCTGTTCGCTTACTACCCCAAAACTAGTTTCAGAGGTAGCTCATGAACACATTCTCATTAATGCAGATCCACAAATCACTAACCGAGTTTAAAGTGGCTTTAACGTGTTATTCCATTTCCGGCTATTAGTTTCGCATAACATAGTACCAATTATAGGATCTTTTATCGTGTGTATCTTAATGACTGTTAAGGTTTGAGTGAACCTGTGGACCGAGCACTTTTACTCAACAACATCAACTAAGATAACTTGCAAAAGTAAGAAGCAACCTTTCTATAGATGATGCGGACTAATGTGACAGTATAAACATATTTTAGTTTCCTGTCATCAGTAATTTGAATTATCTATGTACAAGGTCAAGCTGTTGAGAAAGGAGATCAAAAATACTGGACGTATGAGAGCTTGTGAAGTTCTTCGTGTGCAGTTAATGAGTGTTTCGGAATAAGGATTTTGTGATCACCAGCCGTTCATTACAGAATAATATTATAATGATTAATTCAACTTTCTACCACATTTACCTACTTTTTCACATTTACAATTTCACAATAGTAAAAAGTCCTGTGATACACAATCAACAAAACATTGGAAAAAAAATTCTGTTACTTTTTCCCTCGCACAGTGGTAGAGTACAGTGATGTGTTTCTCTATGGCTGCGGAAACAGTCAGCACAGAGTCGTTGGGGCAGTCTGCCACCACACTTAGTTATCCCAGATACCAGAGGAATATTGGCCTGTTCTTCATCAGTAAACTTATTCGCATTGCTGTGTATCAGTGTGATACTGTCGCAAATCTAATCTCAGGCACAAAATTACTGAACCATACTGAATACAATACTGAGGACGAAGAGTCTGGAGGGCTTATTATTATCAACAGAAAGTAAGATAAATAAATGGCACAAACTTCTTTCCAAACAAGACACACAGCACATACAGTGGACACTTGCAATGTTGCGCATATAATTTCCGTGCAGTACAGATACAAACAGAAACGAAACAGAAAACCAAACGAAGTGCAATTACTCGCAAAAAAGCTACCAGAACCAATGCATCACTGATGCCAAAATGATGAAAAAATGTCCCTGCCAAACCTCCGAAATTTTATCGCTGCAGTTCTACTTCACCTAGCCTGAAGAATCCTGACTGATACACTTCACACTCAACTGTTACCTAGAGTAATACAGCTCTTGCAACTACTATCAAATAGCTGTGAAAAGAGCCATCATGAAGTCATAATGTTTACGTTCTAATAAAGACGCCCTGCCTTTCCTCACCTCGATATATTACAACACGACCTCCTGTTGAAAACAGAAATAATATTACACGGGATTTATTCGCAGTTGCGAACACGAACATAAATCAGTTGATTACATTTGACGATCGCTAAGTTTGTGGCTGCAGAAACACCTCTGATCAGTTGGTTCACAATGGAGGTGGGCCGAATGGTTGTTCTGGAGTAAGCGTTATCACAGTTCCAGTTATTGTCTGATAACCGTTATTGTTAACGGTTGTTAATAACTGCCAAGTTATTTTTCGCTAGCGAATACCGAATACTCCGAGAGTTAAATAACGACATAGTTGGAATCCATCAGTTTAGTTATCAGTATAACTGCGAGTAGTGGAAATGGCAGGAATGTCGTATGAATCTTGTCATAACCTTAGCTTATTAACTCCGAGTACATTATAGTTGATGTTAGAACCATTATTAGTGTTTCATATTATATGTTTGTAAGTTATCGGTCACTATTAGAAATATTATCTTCGCAGCTGCATCACAGAAAGTACACAGAACTTCGCCACAGCACTGTTTAAGTAAAATGTTAACAATGTGCGTTTTTAAGTGTGAAGTAATATGTAAGCTGAGTACTGTAGGTTAAATTCGAAGCTTTATTTCTTGTGCTGCTCACATAATAGAATAAAATGTACAGCCTTGTAATACAACAAAAAGTGTACGTAATGTGACAGATTCGTTTACTCCTGTGCTGTAAAAGATAGTCCTAGTGGGGAAAAGTATGAGTACGCTAATCCAAGTTTTATGCGAGATTTGGGAACTGCTCGATTTCTCCAGCTATAGCATGTTTATTACATATGAAGACATGCAGATTGCAAAACGCTGATAGTGTTAAATTTCTGGGACTACAACCCAATAATAAATTCAGTTGGGAAGGGCATATCACATTTTTTCACTCTATTATTTGATAAGGGAGCATATTCAGTGGTAACTGATTAAAAGTAGCAAAAGTTTTTTGCATGTAAAAGTGTGTAATAAAAATTGTTTGTGGTTTAAATTCAAAAACATCAGTAGGAACCTGTTCAAGGAACTTTGTATTCTAACCACTGCTTCCTAGTATATTCATCCCTGAATGAAATTTCTTAGAAGTATTTCCAACCAATAGCTCAATACATAATATCAGTACCGTACTAGAAATAGGAACAGCAATCTACATAAAGACCTAAAATCACTTACCTTGGTCCAAAAGGGGTGCAGTATTCAGGAACATGCATTTTCAATAAACTGCCAGCAAGTCATCAACCAATAAAAACTTGGTTTCAGATAAAGCACGGTTTACAGTGTGTTGAAAGACCCGTCATCAATATGCCGGAAATGGCCATTTTAGGTGTGTCCATGACATCACTACACACATAACATGGCAACAAACATGAAGACACATATAAATAATACAATAACATCAACCACCAAAAATACAATCAAACCAACGGGACAACTGTGGGAAGTTGGGGGTTTTAGGGTGAGGACAATCTAGTTAAAAATAAAAATAAAAAAACAAAAAACCCATGATCCCAAAACACAAAATGAACAAAAAGAAAAAATAATATAGCATTTTGCTACACCAACAAAAATCTTCCCTTGAACACTATAGGCCAACCATAGGTGACCATACCAAAACACAAATACCTACAACGAAAAGCACGAAAATTGGAATAGGACATTTCCCTTGACCTACATAGGTAAACCTCAGATGACGATAGCAAAACAACACGTACAACTATGAAAATAGGAATCGGTTATTTCCGGTGACCTATATAGGTCCTCCACAGCTACTGATGCCAAAAAACCAACACCTACAACTGCGAAAAATAAAACCACAATCCCAAAAGCCAACAAATCAATCATCCCTACTTAAATTAAATCACATTCAATACTCCATAAATACACAAAACATCACAGCTAGAAAAAAAAATTAATTACCACCAGCAAATCCAGGCACTGCAAACTAGATCAGCCAGCCCCCCCCCCCCCCCCCCCAAAAAAAACACACACACAAACCAACTCATTAACACCGTGCCGTAATGACATTCACACACCACAACACCTTTTTACGTCGAAGCAGATGGGTGGAATCTGATGCTTACATTGACCCCTCCTTCTACTCTGTAGATGAATATCATAACAGAGATTGAAAGACCAGCTTAGGCCAAAGTTCTGCTATATTTCAGTTTTGACAGCACTTGGTTGCAACAGTCAAGATCGGGTATTTTGTGTATGATAAATTTATTAAAAGTGCGTAGCTGTGTTTTATTCTGTAAATATTGGCAGTTACTCTAATATATTCACATATTTTGACAATCTCCTGACAAATGATGAGGATAATAATTATTATATTCAACTGTATTATTTTATTCTTCCTGACATGTTATTTGTCATTCGCGATGGCCAGCAGCTATTTCCGAAGAAGTACGTAAATATTTGTTCGCTCCAGTAACTGTCGCCTCTGAAATATCACCGGGGTCTAAGACTGGAGTCACTGTGTCAGGAACACAGACACACAGTTATTCCGTTACCAACTTCCAGGTTACCTGTAATGGTAGCCCGATAACTGCCAGAGAGCAAGAACTGTGAGCCAATAACGATAACTGCCATAGGAAAATACCGATCTCTGACAGTTATTTCCATAGTCGGTCAAATTCCTTATGGTACCTCTCTTTACACTACCCGTCCACGCTAAGTTGACATATGAGGCGGTGGCTTAAGGGAACGACCGTACTTGTTAATGTCTGTACTGCAGCTCCTATCAGCCACCGCTCAGACATTAACTTTATTTAATTGTTTGTGCTAAAAATAACGAAGATGCACAATATAGTACACAATTCTTATCAACAGATGGCGCACAGTCTCACAGTTATTCCCATGGCCTATAGAACACCTACCAAATGGTCTACGCTCTCCCTAGTTCCTAACCAGATCTCCGATGAGTTGATGGGAAGGCGTAGTACGATCTTCGGTCAACAGATGGTGCGAGGCACTGTTGACATTAGACAGTTATTGAAATAACTGCCTGTATCAGAGGAACGGTTATCGCAGTAACTGTTACTTCTCAGTAACTGGTTATTTCTATCAGTTACGTTTTTTTTTTTTTTGCCACCTCTAGTTCACAATGGCTGAGCGAACCAGCAGTATTGCAGCTGCTGTTCCAGACGTGAAGTTGCAGGAGTAATACGTGCACTTGCATCGGAATGGAAAGGTAAGGATCACGTCCCATACAGTATTACATAAAGTGAGTAGCTACAGTAATTACATGTGTTAGATGTTACAGAACTATAAAAGTTCTCGTCATTTCGCACAGAATCAAAGTCAGTTTGAGTTGCTATAGGCGTAACGCTGTCAGTGACATTCAGCTTTGGAGGCAGTGGTATTATTTATTACAAGACCAATGCAAAGATGCAGTATGGCGCTTGCTACAGTAAGCCTCCCTGCGTGTGTTAAAAATCAATGTATTACTTGCGTGTGTGTGTCTCTACTGAAATTGCGTGTGGTAGGTTGTGCGAGTTCGTGTTCTTCCTGACCGGCATCTAAAAAATTCTTATTTACTATTGAGTTAGCCGAACTAAAGATTCAGTAACTGCAAGAGCCTCCCCAGCTAACATTAATAATTCAGTAGGACTTTACTGTATCATACTAACGTCACACCACGTTACCAGAATCAATGTCTGCTTTTCTTGTCAGCAGATGATGAGTTTGTATCTATTATCGTGACGCGAATAATGATTCATGTTTATGTGCGCAGTGGCATTGAACTTAAATGTCTCGTTTTGTCAAAATAAATCTCAAAACAAGACTATTTTTTTCTTACGTTGATTTGATATTGGCAACATCCACAGTTTTGGGACAAAGTTTCCACAGATTTTTGTAGAATGTGCTAACAATCTGATTTTATATCTGCCAATATGAGTTATTAGCGTGCAGCTTCTATATTCAATTAGACAGTGAATTATATTTATTAATGTAGACTGTGGGGAACAGACCATGCTTTCTTGTATGTTCCAATTCCACATAACAAGCTCTGCAGTTCCAGCTTTGTTATGTATACATACTTAATGTATCTGCTATACCCCTGAACCATAATTCATTTTATACTGTACACAAGGGGAGAATCACATGGACCATGAAATAAGGTCATTTTGTATGGAAGACATCTGAGGAATGAACGACTTGTCAAAGCAGCGAAATTCCTATCTCGAATAATTTTCTGAGTCCGATTCTTTCTGAAGGTAGGCTCGTCCGGTCTATTAATGTCTGGACATCAGGAATAACTTTTTTACTCTGCTCTTCAATTCATCCCCCAGACCCAATGTCTGTGTCTTTCAAATAGATCTGGTAGCCTGTATCAAACTCCAGCTAGCTTACAACCAATGTTTAGCTTTCTGTGGGTGCATAATAACCACTAAACTTCACATTAGATTGAGTGTCTGGCGCAGCTATTGTTTGATTTCATTGTGTACATCATCTAAGAACCACAATTGAAAAACAACTTTCTCTACAGCATGAGATTTGTCACCTAAATCTCTTTTTGGTTTCCTCCCCTTCCATGAGATAACCACACCGTGACATCCTTCAACTCCCCTGGATCCACCGTGCCACTTTATCATAGGTGTTTCATGTTGGGCAAAGTCTCTTCTAGGTCTATGTTGTAATTATTTGATCTCTGTTTGGTATCTTGCTCTATCTTTTTTCTGATAACTCTTTGCCCTTTTCTGTATATTGACAAGACACTCTTCTGGGGTGGCATTCCTGCAGGGCACATTTTACATGGTTCATACATTAATACGTCTATTAGTGAGGCATAGTGGACTACTCAGAATTTTTTTTTCTCTCTTTAGTTTTGTTTGATTGTGGGCTGCGTAATCAGCAAGTACACTCATGGAAATGGAAAAAAGAACACATTGACACCGGTTTGTCAGACCCACTTGCTCCGGACACTGTGACAGGGCTGTACAAGCAATGATCACATGCACGGCACAGTGGACACACCAGGAACCGCGGTGTTGGCTGTCGAATGGCGCTAGCTGTGCAGCATTTGTGCACCGCCGCCGTCAGTGTCAGCCAGTTTGCCGTGGCATACGGAGCTCCATCGCAGTCTTTAACACTGGTAGCATGCCACGACAGCGTGGAGGTGAACCCTATGTGCAGTTGACGGACTTTGAGTGAGGGCGTATAGTGGGCATGCAGGAAGCCGGGTGGACGCACCGCCGAATTGCTCAACACGTGGGGCGTGAGGTCTCCACAGTACATCGATGTTGTCGCCAGTGGTCGGCGGAAGGTGCACGTGCCCGGCGACCTGGGACCGGACCGCAGCGACGCACGGATGCTCGCTAAGACCGTAGGATCCTACGCAGTGCCGTAGGGGACCACACCGCCACTTCCCAGCAAATTAGGGACACTGTTGCTCTTGGGGTATCGGTGAGGACCATTCGCAACCGTCTCCATGAAGCTGGGCTATGGTCCCGCACACCGTTAGGCCGTCTTCCGCTCACACCCCAACATCGTGCAGCCCGCCTCCAGTGGTGTCGCGACCGGCATAAATGGAGGGACGAATGGTGACGTGTCGTCTTCAGCGATGAGAGTCACTTCTGCCTTGGTGCCAATGATGGTCGTATGCGTGTTTGGCGCTGTGCAGGTGAGCACCACAATCAGGACTGCATATGACCGAGGCACACAGGGCCAACACCCGGGTTCATGGTGTGGGGAGCGATCTCCCACACTGGCCATACACCTCTGGTGATCGTCGAGGGGACACTGAATAGTGCACAGTACATCCAAACTGTCATCGAACCCATCGTTCTACCATTCCTAGACCGGCAAGGGAACTTGTTGTTCCAACAGGACAATGCACGTCCGCATGTATCCCGTGCCACCCAACATGCTCTAGAAGGTGTAAGTCAACTACCCTGGCCAGCAGGATCTCCGGATCTGTCCCCCATTGAGCATGTTTGGGACTGGATGAAGCGTCGCCTCACGCGGTGTGCACGTCCAGCACGAACGCTGGTCCAACTGAGGCGCCAGGTGGAAATGGCATGGCAAGCCGTTCCACAGGACTACATCCAGCATCTCTACGATCGAATCCATGGGAGAATAGCAGCCTGCATTGCTGCGAAAGGTGGATATACACTGTACTAGTGCCAACATTGTGCATGCTCTGTTGCCTGTGTCTATGTGCCTGTGGTTCTGTCAGTGTGATCATGTGATGTGTCTGACCCCAGGAATGTGTCAATAAAGTTTCCCCTTCCTGGGACAATGAATTCACGGTGTTCTTATTTCAATTTCCAGGAGTGTATTTGAAGCTGGTGCTTTTGGTCTCTTCTTGAGCAACTAAGGAGTAATGACAGTTTAAAGTTCAGTAGGCATGTATGTTGTGACTGAAATCTAACAGTTGCCTTTCCACCCCCCACCTCCCCACCATCCTCCTCCCCTTCACCACTGCATTAGCCAAACACAAGCACACACGAGAACAGAATGTCCTAGTAATTATTAAGACATACAACTTTATAAAATTGAAACAGTGAATACTAGCAAATAGTATCACATAACATGTTCGTTATCCCTAGTGTACTTTTAAGGTTTTACTATTTAAAATGTAATTACATTTTAATCACATTTCAGTTACCTATTTGGTTTTTTTAACCATCAGCTGTGTTACAAGTGCACTATTATTTTTCAGAATTGTTTGTTATACATCTGAATTAATTCACATTTTTTATTTTTATCATAAATAAACTCATAACTAAGTAACAGTACACTACTAAAAAGTACCTTTATGCAGAATGTGCCTTAGTCTTATAGCAAATGACAGCAGTGTTCTGGACCAGGCGACAATGCTAGCTGCTGGCATCTGAACGAGCATACGTGGCCGTCCACAGATCTGGTGCTTGTAACACTGGCTACGTAGTAACATTATACTAATTTACATATCTCTGAATATCTATCAGAGTTGTTTACAATTAACAGAGTTATGTCATAGTTTTTACAAAAATTACTCCTCAGACTCAAATTTTTGTTGACTTGTGGTAAGTGTTCAATACCTGTGGCTTCAGAAGCTGTGATATATGTCCCCATAGTGAATATGTCACTCTCCAGTAGTCTGTGATGTGATATGAAAATTGCTGGCAGATTACAACTGTGTGGAGCTCTCCAACTTGTACTGTGAACCTTTGACTCTCATTTGCATATGTTCTGCTGACTGAGCTACCCAAGAAAAAGTCATTTCTGCCAATAAATTTCTTTCAGAAATGTTTTCATCTGTTTGTCTTCACATTTCAGCTATTCTACATACATCTGTTCTCATACATAATGTTCTTTGTGCAGGTGAGGATAGTGCCATGTACATAGAGCAGAGAGTGAAGAGGATAAGACGAGCAGAAGAAGAGAGCACACTATAGAGGTATGAAGTAGATTATTAAAATATCCTTAAAATAATGAAAAGTTATTTGGTCACAAAATTTGTTGTTTAAAGCAGAAGTTCTCATTAATCTGTCCAACTCTCAAACGTCTCTGTCTCCACGTTTACTTTCAGGATGGTAACTTTATTTTAGGATCTGCTCAATTTAATAAACATACAGGAACTTTTTACATTTTACAAAAGTAAAGTTTTGTTCATTTTCAGAAATGATTACTTCTTGATTGCCAACATGTGGAGTGTAATTTTTAATTGCCTGTCATATTATCACTGCACTAGTGGCACTTTTCAATATATGTAAGTTGACATATTTAGAAAATAGCTCACATATTCCAACAATGTTTAACACCTGCACAGCTCCAGGGAAGGGGACCACCTTAAGTGAATGGCAAGGATTTGCAGGGGTTTCTTGGTAATGACTAGGTGTACTCACTTTTGGAGCCATGGTTCAAAGGTTCAACATTTTGATAGACTAGGCATTTGTGGATAATCCATTACATGCTGCTTTGGAGGAAATGAAAATAGCAATACTCACTTTCTCAGCACATTTACCCACTCCAGGATCCCCAGTGCTCTATGGTGCACATGCTTAGCTTTTACCAGTTATCATACCTCACGAGACAGCAATAATGTAATACATTATTGTGAAGCACACAGTATGTAACTAGTGCCTCCGGTGGGTTAAGGGTAAACTGTATTCAGATTTCTCTCCATCTCGGAGGGGGGGGGTGTCTGTCTCTGAGGTGAGACACGTAACTAAATATAGTTAATGCAGATGATAAATGTTACCTTGCATCAGTAAGACCTTATATTTAGTACTTTATCCCTTAGATCCCAAGTTACTACATCATTCTCTCTCTTTACGTAAACTATTTCAAAACCGTATTGTACAACTGAACCAGTGTTGCGTGCAGTAATTTTCAATTGAGAAGGAAGCTTAAAGGCTGGTTATCACAGTATACTTTGGTGTGATTACCAACAAAACAGTGATGTAATTTCCTAAAAGTACATATAATAGTGATAATCTTTAACTCAGTGGCCATGTAGGCTCACTAGCGAAGAGTATTGTACAGACAGTTCATATACTGTAAATGCTTCTGATGTGGAAGGGACAGGATCCCGACCTGGTACATATCCAGATGTTACAACAATTGTGAATTAGCTAGTACATTTTTGATTTTACTGAAAGCAGATTAGCCTACTTCTGACCAAATCTATGACATCTGTTTAGTGTAGAAAGTTCAGTAATGGATCTGCATTTAACAATTGGTCTGGAATGAAGTTACACTAGAAGTTGGATAAATCTATAGGTACTTTTAATTGCCTCTTTGTCTGGGATACTAGAAAGCAATGAACTGGTTGTATTTTTGTTGTCAGGACACTGAGGCATAATTATGTGCTGCAAGAAATTCATTTTCTCACCACCAAATTTCATTTTTTGAAATTGCCTGTAACATCATGTTGCTGAAATTGATATAAAACTTCCTCTAACATCTTCTAATGCTCTTCCCAAGTTAGTGTGGCAGTCAACAAATCATACATAAATAAAGTAATTCTTTTTAGTAATTCCAGGCCTAATAAATAATCCATTGATGCTATAATCAAACCACCACTCACATTGAGAGTAAACAAAATCATCCTAAACTGGTAGGTATGACCTGTAAAGATAAAAGCATTGCCTTTCTAGAAGTCTCTGCGAGTATGACACACTGAAATTAATTGAAATGAAGTACCTGATCCCTTGGATCCACTGGATTTGTTGATATAAAATTTTCTGGTGAGATTCACACAGGATTACCATTTTATTAATTCCCCTCATGGGCAATACCAGCCTAATACTTCTCCCAGCATTAGCTGCAGCTAACAAGAGGTTAGAGGTTGGGCTGTTTTATGGCCCAATTGCTTCATCATGTATAACTCTCACTACAGCTGTCCATTCCAAACAAGGAATGGGCAGAAAGGTAGACAGAATGGTTCATGTGCTAAAATATTCAGATAACACTAGCTTTTTCTTCAAATATCTCAGCTCATTTCCCAGAAATATTAACTATACCTTTTCTCTGAATTTTAGTTGAAGACTGAGATTCTCATAACCTCAATTTCATTTTCTGTTCAGTATTCAGTCGAGTGAGTATTTCAGTATGTTGGTGTCAAGATTTGTTATTTTCTATGTTGACGAACTGTGATTTGATCACCTGGCAATTTTCATCCCAATGAGATGAGACTGTGCTTTACATTTGTGAACGTAATATAGAATTTCCTCCATGTAGGCATCTACTATAGCCTTCTTCTCACAAGACAAATTTATGTCTATTGGGCAGTCCATGATTTATGCCTTTATTATGAGCAACATGCTTATCATTGTTACATTCCTTATCACCAGCAGAACCCAGTCTGCCATTAAATTATCTGAGATTGTGTGCTATGCTATGGCTGCTAAAATCCTGCCATAAATTAGCAGGTTAATCAGATGACATTTTTCAAACAGGCCTCGGGGAGTAACACTTGCTGCGTCACCCGTGTCTATTGTCATTATCGTAAGTATGGCAGCCTACAACACAGTCTGACAGTTTATGTTGCCAGTTGCCATTACATTAATCTACTCAGTGGGGCAGAAGGGGTCGGTCGGTCTCTCTCTCTCTCTCTCTCTCTCTCTCTCTCTCTCTCTCTCTCTCTCTCTCTCTCCACACACACTTTTGGAGCCACTAGTTCTGTCCTCAGAGAAGTGTTGAAAGAGAAGGAAGAGGGATGCAACTGTAGAAGTTTAGGAAAAGGGATTGAGTTTGGAAAAGTCACCTAGAGCCTTGGGTTAGGGAAGACTTACCAGTCAGGATGAGAAGGGAAGACTGATTGTTTGCGACTGTGCTGGACAAGATCCAAAAACCTGAGGACTTTAAGGTGGAACACAGGGTAATCGGCAAGAAAGAGGTTAGTGCTAAAACATTGTGCATGAGTTAATAAAAGCAAAAAACTGAGTGCATTGCATATAACAATAACAGAGATGGGACAAGGATGGGGCCAGTGGAAAACAGACAGGTCAGAAAATGAAAAATGGAGTGAAGAAAGTAGTAGTTAGTGTGAAGAAATGCTGAGATGCGAGACATTGATGTGCACTCACAAACTGTGTGTAACTTTCCTGGCGGTGGCATGTTCAGTAGTGTATATTGTGATCATGTAGTAGTTGGAGTTGTCTGCTAAGCAGCAGCAGTAGCAGCAGTGACTGAAAACAGCAAGTTACGACAACTTGCCTTTGTCTCCCCTAACTGTGAGTCGGCCAATTTTACCCCTATTCACCTTTTGCCATCTACTCTTCTAGTATTTTAATTTATCTATTTGTCTTGGTAGATACAATTTTATTGGTAGCAGCAAGACATAAGGAGGCCATAGACATCTGTTGTTGTTGTTGTCGTCTTTAGTCCTGAGACTAGTTTGATGCATCTCTCCATGCCACTATCCTGTGCAAGCTTCGTCTTGCAGTACTTAATACAACCTTCATCCTTATGAATCTACTTAGTGTATTCATCTCTTGGTCACCCTTTATGATTTTACCCTCCCCACTGCCCTCTAATGCTAAATTTGTGATCCCTGATGCCTCAGAACATGTCCTACCAACCAATCCCTTCTTCTTGTCAAGTTGTGCCACAAACTCTTCTCCCCAATTCTATTCAATACCTCCTCATTAGTTATATTATCTACCCACCTAATCTTCAGCATTTTTCTGTAGCACCACATTTTGAAAGCTTCTATCGTCTTCTTGCCCAAACTAGTTATCGTCCATGTTTCACTTCCATACATGGCTACACTCCATACAAATACTTTCAGAAAAGACTTCCTGACATTTAAATCTATACTCGATGTTAACAAATTTTTCTTCAGAAACACTTTCCTTGCCATTGCCAGTCTATTTTATATCCTCTCTACTTCGACAATCAGTTATTTTGCTCCCCAAACAGCAAAACAGTGTCTCGTTTCCTAATCCAATTCCCTCAGCGTCACCCGATTTAATTCGACTACATTCCATTATCCTTGTTTTGCTTTTGTTGATGTTCATCTTATATCCTCCTTACAAGACACTCTCCATTCTGTTTTACTGCTCTTGGAAGTCCTTTGCTGTCTCTGACAGAAATGCAACCACCCATAGTTACTGTGATTTAGAAATATTTTTACTGGGTTGTTCTTTTGTTTGTAAGGGATTTATTATTAACCCGAGTGCAGCAGTGAGAGTTTTTTTGAGGTGTGGCTCCACCCACACCAGGTACCCTGTCTTATTCCCCATTCTGCTGAGACGATATCTTATGTAGTTAGTTTGATCATCATAGTAAGCTGTGCTTGTGCAGTTCCTTGTTTAACTTTGTTGAAATTTTCACATTATGTGGGTGAGTGTACCACTAAAGAAAGTTTTGGAAAAAACATTTGCCTTCTTGCCCTTCATGACTCCTTGTGGTTATCTTTCTGGTTTTGACTTGTGATTCTTTTAAAGTTCTGCCCAAGGTCTGCTGAGTTCCTAGGATTGAAACTTTGGAATTTGTTGCTTGGGGTCCTTCTGTTGCTTGGTCTTTGAAAAAGCAATGGAATCAGTCGAATTGAGAGTTGTTTTGTACTCTGTACCGACATGTGTTTTTTGTTTCATGATCGCCAAAATGTTTCTAGGGATTAGAGCTGCACATTTTGTTACTTCTTTAATGTGAGCACTGAAGATCATTGTGGTACTTATTGATTTTGTAATTTAGGTATTTTGTTTCTCTAGAACATTTACATTATGTGCTTTTTCAGTTGCAGGGTGCACTGTATGTAATGGATGAAGTTTTTGGATAGTTTTTTGTGGAATCTTAGCATAATTTTTCCCATAAACCTAAGTGGTTGTGGTGTTAGGAAGATTGGGTGATGTCTCACAGTGCTCATAGTGCGTATTTGTGTGTTGGTGTATTGATGTGCCTGTGTTATACATGCAAATTTGTCTTCACTGGGTTGCCTAAAAATATTAGTTTACTGAATTTAGTCTTCTAGTGGACATATATTGCTGTCAGTTCTTCTGCCTCCAAAATTATGGGTCTAGCATTGAACTCGTGGAAGGTAATGCACTCATAAAATGATTAAATTACTTTAAGAATTGTAACTACCAGCTGCTTAATACATATTCTTTTATACCAGTCCCTGTTTGACTTTCGACCATTTTAATTTGTGCCAACTGAAGACTAATCCGTGTTCCATCAGTGTTAAAAACAAAAACTATTCTGTATGTTATTCATCACTTATAATCGTGGAAAACGGGAGTAACAACCCATTTTCTTCACTGTGTTGCCAACTGATATCTTTGTTAGCATTGGAAAGATATGTCCACAGTCAGTTACATATTGTGTACAGGTCCTGATGGTATTGCTGAAGTCAGTTCTGTGGAGGAAAAAGTACTTAAAAGACGTTTTCCTGGAGAGCTACTACGAACAGACAGTGCAAGCATTTGATCGAATGACACGAATATTCCTATGAAGTAGTGCCATCGTGAGAAGAAAAAGAAAAAGGAGAAGCAATAAGGGGTCACCTCGGAGGCCACCAAGGGCCTGGCTTCGAGCGAGAACTACTGCTGCTATCAATAGGCCGAGTAGTCGTCCATTTTTTTAATAGATTCATCATCCACCATGTTAACATGGTCAGTAGGGGGAGCTGCTTCTGCCGGTGAACGGCCAGATGTTCGGCTACCAGCGGTGCAGCCAGGCAAAAAGGATGGTGCCCTGAGGTGACAACTGAGGTGTGTCGCAGGAGAAGGAACGCGCAGTGGCGGAGAAGGTGAACTTTTCTCCTTATGAGCCTTCTTGGAAGGTCGTGTAGTCAAAGTACTCATCGATGGCTGGGAGTTCCTGGTACGTATGAAGTCCTCATGGGACCGTTCCTTCTCTAATGCCCATGCATCTGACTTCTGGGTCTTAGCTTTGCAGAAGCTGATGAAGGTGCTTGTGTCTTAGGGGTGATGGGAGGAAGAGGAGATATTGACCAGGCAATCTTAGCACTGGCTGAGCGGACAACTGTTTCACTAAAGGTCAGATCGCATGTCTGCGTCGAAACCTCCCTGGTAGTCGGACAAGAGGTGAGGACGGTACTGTATTTCCCAGCTAGAAGTAGCGTGAGCCTCCTACTAGCAAAAATCTTGCAAGCAGCCAAGGTGGACACTTTCTCTTTGACCCGAATTTACTGTATACAGTGTTCATCCTTTTAGATGGGACAGTTGCAAGAGGACACTGCATGGTCACCCTGATAGTTCATGCAACAAGGAGACGGATGCGGACAGTCACCTTCGTGGACATCCCTGCCACAAGTGACGCATTTAGCCACATTAGAACAAGACTGGTGGGTGTGGTTAAAACGCTGACACTGTAGAAGCGCGTAGGTGTCAGGACATAGGGGCGAACAGAAATAACCTTGTAGCCCGCTTTGATGCGCGACGGCAGCTGAACACTATCAAAGGTCAAGAAAAGTGTCTGGGTTGGTAGATGGTTATTGTTGACCTTTTTCATGATCCTATGGACAGCTGTCATGCCCTTCGGAATAACAAAAGGGTTGACAGATGAAAAATCCTTCCGTCCTAAGATCTAGAAACTACGAGGAACTTTGGGGCAGGCGGTAGTATGTTTGTCACTGGTGGCTGGTCAAATTTCCATTTTTGCGCAGAAGTGGAGTGAGGAGAAGAGAAATCCATTGCGGATGAATCCCCCATGATTGCTAGTGTCTCCAATGGCGTGCTCCTTCCTTGTGTGGACTCTCCCAGAGGGCACTCCCACCTCAGATGAATGTTTACACCACAGGTCAACCCTCCCGAGAAACGGACGGAGGGACCAATCGGCATGTTCAGAAGGTGTCAGCTCAGGTAATCACCCCTCCCTGGGCCGGGCCTTTACCAGGGGGTACACACAGGCCCTGTTTCTCTACCCAGGACGGGGAATTACGCTTTACCCCATCACCAGCAACATGTGCGAACGAGTGGGTCGGCCTGAAGGCATGCATAGGGAGGAGAGGAGAACAAGGCAAGGTAAAAAGTAAGGAAGACAGTGAGAGGGAGAAGGACAAAGACAGGAAACAGAATGGACGAAACCAGAATAAGCGAAAAACCAAGATGATCACAAATGTAAGTCGTTGAACCATCTGTCTCCGGAAGTAGGCACAAACTACCCCTTAGAGGGAAAGGGACTCCTTTTAGTCACCTCTTACGAAAGGCAGGACTACCTCAGGCCTAGTGTTACCCCAGACCTGCAGGGGCAGTCTCATTCATTTAACATACTACTACATGCTACTGTGGTTTTAATTATATTTTGGAAAGGAAAGTTGCTACCCACTATATGGTGGAGATTCTGAGTGGCAGATAGGCACAACAAAAAGACTGTCTCAATTATAGCTGATAATAGTACACTACTGGCCATTAAAATTACTACACCAAGAAGAAATACAGATGATAAATGGGTATTCATTGGACAAATATACTATATGTGAAAATGTAATCATATGTCAGTTTTAGTAATTTGGGTGCATAGATCCTGAGAAATCAGTACCCAGAACAACCACGTCTGTCCGTAATAATGGCCTTGATATGCCTGAGCATTGACTCAAATGGATCATGGATGGTGTGTACAGGTACAGCTGCCATGCAGCTTCAACACGATACCACAGTTTATCGAGAGTAGTGACTGGCGTATTGTGACGAGTCAGCTGGTCAGCCACCACTCACCAGACTTTTTCAGTTGGTGAGGGATCTGGAGAATGTGCTGGCCAGGGCAGCAGTCTAACATTTCTTGTATCCAGAAAGGCCCAACAGGACCTGCAACATGCCATTATGCATTATCCTGCTGAAATGTAGCATTTCACAGGGATCGTACGAAGGGTAGAGCCACAGGTTGTGACACATCTTAAATGTTATGTCCACTGTTTAAAGTGCCATAAATGTGAACAAGAGGTGACCGATACGTGTAACCAATGGCAACCCATACCATCATGACGGGTGATACACCAGTATGGCGATGACGAATATACGCTTCCAACAGTCATGTCGCCAACACAGATGCAACCATCATGATGCTGTAAACAGAACCTGGATTCATCCAAGAGATTGACGTTTTGCCATTTGTGCACCCAGCTTTTTCATTGATTACACCAACGCCGGCCCTCCTGTCTGTGATACAGCGTCAAGGGTAACCACAGCCATGGTCACCGAGCTGGTAGTCCATGCTGCTGGAAACATCAAACTGTTCGTGCATATGGTTGTCGTCTTGCAAACTTCCCCATCTGTTGGCTCAGGGATTGAGACATGGCTGCATGATCCGCTACAACCATGGGAGTAAGATGCCTGTCATCTCGACTGCTAAAAGTACGAGTCCGTTGGGATCCACCACGTCGTTACATATTACCCTCCTGAACCCACCGACTCCATATGCTGCTAACTGTCATTGGATCTCAACCAACACAGGCAGCAATGTCACGATAGACTTGGTATGCATTTATCCTCCTCACACAAGTTATCACAACAACATTTCAACAGGCAACGCCAGTCAACTGCTGTTTGTGTATGAGAAATCAGTTGGAAATGTTCCTCATGTTAGCACATTGTAGGTGTCACCACCGGCTCCAATCTTGTGTGAATGCCCTGACAAGCTAATCATTTGCGTATCACAGCATCTTCTTTCTGTCTGTTAAATTTTATGTCTGTAGCACATCATCTTCATGGTGTAGAGATTTTAATGGCCAGCAGTGTAGCTACCAGTACTTCTTTTAGGTTATGCAGTATTGTAGTGCAGTGTAACGTAAATGAATATTGACAAATAGTTGCCACATATTTGTGTTTGCTTGTACTTCCAGTTCCAAGAACATCTGCCAGCCAGGGCAAGTAGATGTTTTATATGCTGCGAAGTGGTGGGAACAGCAGCACCCATGACTGCCCTGACCTGCACTAACAGAATCAGCCAGAGGCTGGCTGAAATTATGTACATGTGGAATGTGGAAACTGACAGGAAAGCAATGCTCTGTTAAGTGAGGTAGACAAAAAGGAAATGTGGGTAAAGCCTCTGAAGAAATTAATTATACTCTGAGTGCTCCCCAGGGACACTGATTACAGTAAGCATAGCAGACACTCCACAAATGAGTCACATTATGTGAATTTTGGTATTTATGACAATTTTATCTTTAAACAAATTATTGTGATTTCAGGTCAACATGGGAAAAAGGGGAGGGGGAGGTGGTGTGATCATTTTAGTTGAGAGTGGTTTATGCCTGTTATGGAACACTGAGAACCCTGCTATTTCAGTGGACCACCTTGCTTATTTTGAATGTTACTAAATGTAAAAGACTGAGAATCCTGTTTTATTTAGTGAGTGGAATGTTTGGCAACACTGATCTAACAGTATAATCTAAGGTTTCATTGTTGTATAAAAACAATGCATTGTTGAAACTGTTGTAAGGTTGTAACAGTCAGTCGACAAGTTACTATGCAAGAGTGATGTGATTATGTAGTGTACTACATGCAGTCTTTGTATTTTGGCACTAACACTTATTTTTGTTATAAACTGACTATGTTGAAACAACAAACTTTAATTTCTTTCTTTTCTAATAAAGACAGTGTATTGCAAAAGGCACACAAGAGTGACTCTACTGAAAGAAATGCTAGTGATTGTGACGAACTGCATAGGTCTACCAAGTCATCAGTTTCCCTTCCACAGTTTTCAAATGATAAATGTGCTATTTCTGGCCCATCCATAAATAGCAATTCTAAACAAAGTAGTGAATGCAAGGTTAAGCACAATTTGTTTAAGTTTGATCACAAGCAGGGTGGGGCTTTCTGCAAATTGTTTCAATTGCATTTAATAAATGATATCAAAGCTCTACAGAAAACAGGAGGAGTGTTCATTTCTGTACCTTTCCCTAAATTTAAAGAATCTACTGGAAGCACGGGAAAACTAGAAAATCACACCAAGTCAGAAAAACATGCAAGAGCCATTGCAGCAAGTGATACGCATATATTTAAACAAAATGAAAACTTAAAAGCTTTCAATTGCAAAGCATTGTAATCATTAATTCTAAGTCCATATTTCCTTATTAAGGAAGAAATACCCCACACAACCAATATCAACCTCTAATTAGAAAGATAGTACTGAAAAGGACATTAACCTTGAAAAGTGGTTAAAATTTCAGAGCAAAAGGTCCACATATCTTAGTAAGTATACTGCATCAGAATTTTTGACTTGTTTGGGAGAGTCTTTAGACTTTCAAGATGAAACCCTTTTCCACGACAAATATTTTTCATTAATGGCAGACAAATCTACAAATATATCCAACCAAAGTCAACTGTCTTTAGTAATTTGAAATGTTGCACTGTTTCCATCATTTGAGGTGAAGGAAAGATTTTTATGTCTCATTGAGTGGAAAAGCACTTAAGCTGAATCAATATTTACAGCAATTGCTACTGAACTAAAGGAAAAAACTCTTATGACAGATCATCTTGTTCTTTCGACAGTGCTGCTAATTTTAGTGCTTCTATCTCAGGAGTCCGCGTTCGATTGTCAGAGAGGAAGGGCCATAAGCTGCGATACATTCACTGTAGAGCACATGTTTTGTCAATTGCTGACACTAAATGTAGGAATAAACACCCCATTAAAGACACTTACAAACTTTTTCATGGTTCTTCCAAATGAGAAAATGTTTTGCATGAAATTCGGTGTGCTTTAGCGCAACCTGTTTTAAAAATACCCAAAGCTGTTGACATCTGATGGTTTAGTACCTATCACGTAGTTCATCTTATTTTCGTAACATACAAGTCCATTATAATGGCATGTGAACATATACAAAAGGATGGCACAGATTTAACAAGTTTAGCTGGAGGAATTTTGTTACAAATTATGAATTCTAATTTCATTGTAGGTTTAATGATTTTAGACGATATGTTAAATGCAGTCTCAAACTCCTATAAAGTTTCGCAGAGACAGTCACTTAAAATTTAGCGAATCCCTCTACTTGCTTCTGGAACATTTAAAACACATTGTCTGTGACTGCAATGGACATAGTGCAGAAAATGACTCTTAATGAAATTAAAAAACTGCAGGAGGATGCAACAGAAGTTAAAGGTGTGGTATTCATGAATGTAGAGGAGCATATTCAAGCTACAGAAAGTGCAAGGAAATTTGTTGAAAGTATGATTGATGAAATTGAGCAACAGCTTGATGAGAAGGCAATAAAAGTGATAGAACTAAGAGCATACTTTGAAAGTTTTTAAAGAATTTCAGGATTTTAGTGATAATGATTGTAGAGAACTGTGCTTGATTTTGGGGCTTACAAACATGAACACTGTTATTAAATGGTAAGTCTTCTCATGTGGCCTCTTTCATTCTGAGAGCCGACATCGGCTACGAAGCACTACAGACACTCACTGAATGTTTACTGTCCATTCCAGTTTCGACTTGCAGTGTGGAAAGGACATTTAGTACAATGAACAGAGTGATGACTAAATTGAGGAATAGGATGTGTCAGGAAACTCGTCAAGCTTGTGTGAAGTTTTCAACTTACGGGGAGGGGCCAACAGTAAGTTTTGTTGCTGACATCATCTACAGAGATGCAGTAAAAAAGCCTCTACTTATTAGTTTGATGTAAATTTGAGTTTTTGCATGCAATGAAGTTATTTTATTATTTAATGTAATTAACTTAATCTTAGCCTAACTGCTTAGTACTTGATCTACATATTATTTAATTATATATTAGCTATTCATGAAAAATTGAAAACAATAGTGCTGCTATGACTTTAGAACGCTATTACTTAAATTTTAAGCCTCTAGCTTTGTCTTGTTTTATTAACTTATTTCTGTCTCACAAGAATGGAGGAACATATGACAACACAGAAACATTTATTTCAGAAAATAACACTTTATCAAATTAAATACAAAGTCCATGCACTTCTGCATGGTCCAATTAACTGATATTAAAAATGGAAGATGTGTTGTATAACTTGATGCAATAGAAACTGAAGAAAATCCATGTCTAGTGCAACATACTGAAGTTTGTTAGCATAGAGATTCAGCAGCTTGAGTGAATGTCACAAGTAATGATTGTTAATCACAAATTGTGTGGGGTAGGTCATTGTATCGTATTCTGTACTGCTTCAAACTGCTGGTAATAGTAGTTACAGGTACTCCCTTTAGGGTATGCAGTATTGTAGTCCACTGTAACAATTGAATATTGAGAAATACTTAACAGAGAGATGTATTTGCTTTTACTTCCAGTTACATGGATGTCGGCCAAGCAATTGCTACGTGTGCGGAGGAGCAGTTGGTGCTACAGGCTCATCCCTGACGGCCCGTACTGGAACCACAAAAATGCAGCTACATCAGAGGCTGGCAAAAACAGACATTCTGGACATCGCCATAGAGCAAGCTGGAATGCTGTTGTCTAGTGTGCTGTGCCAGAATTAATAAAATAGATGAGCAGGAAACCTGGCTGAAGCAGAGAAAAAAAAAATTATAATCCTCCTCCTGTTTCCCTGGGACCCTGATTATGGAAATCACAGCGAAATCTCCAAAAATAAGTCACATTAATGATTAAACTTGTCACAGCAAGTTAAGCATGTAACCGAAGGTATGTCTACTTCATTAAACAACAGCTGTCCAACATGGATATTAATGTAATGAACTGGCTCTGACTGCTTACCTAAACACAATGGAAAATTGTGTGTGGAAGTAGCACAAACAATGTCAGAGAAATGGCTATGAAAAACCATTTCTAGCTTATGTTCTCGGGGACTGATTTTTTGACTCCTCCGAGGAAGTTGCCTCTTCTGACAGACGCGTCCAATGCCTCTCAGGGTGCCAGGGTGCATGACTGAAGTTTGAAATAATGGGGCATTCTGGATAAAAATTAAGGCATTGAAAACATTTTACTTTCTTTCTTTCTTTGGTCTGCTGCACAGTGTTTGTGTCAGTGACAGCCAGCACACAAGATCAAAGATGAGAAGAAAATTTGAGCTAGTTCTAATTGACATTACCCTTGTAACTGAAATTTATTTTAATTTAATATTCAGAGTATTAGGTTCTCTTTACTCGCTCTGTCTCTATACAGATAATACACTGAATAAATCAAGAACGCCCCTTTTTAAGACTATTTCTTGTTACTTCAAATTCATCTCCATTCCCTCTATTGTAACCTATCATGTGGCAAAAAATGTGCAAAACATAACTTCCACATCGGAAAAGGAAAAATATATTAAAAACAAAGATTCCAAGACTTACCAAGTGGGAAAGCGCCGGTAGATAGGCACAATAAATAAAACACACAAACACACAAACACAGAATT
Source organism: Schistocerca gregaria (assembly GCF_023897955.1). Taxonomy (NCBI): domain Eukaryota; kingdom Metazoa; phylum Arthropoda; class Insecta; order Orthoptera; family Acrididae; genus Schistocerca; species Schistocerca gregaria. The sequence goes on from NC_064926.1 coordinate 33,935,440, forward strand.
TGTAGCTTTTGCAACTGACAGTTGCTTCTTCAGGAAAGAGGGAAGGATAGGGAAATACAAAAGGATGTGGGTTTTAAGGGAGAGGGTAAGGAGTCATTCCAATCCCGGGAGTGGAAAGACTTACCTTAGGGGGAAAAAAGGACAGGTGTACACTCGCACACACACACATATCCATCCGCACATACACAGACACAAGCAGACATTTGTAAAGGCAAAGAGTTTGGGCAGAGATGTCAGTCGAGGCGGAAGTACAGAGGCAAAGAACTTGTTGGAAGACAAGTGAGGTATGAGAGGCAGCAACTTGAAATTAGCGGAGGTCGAGGCCTGGCGGATATCGAGAAGAGAGGATATACTGAAGGGCGAGTTCCCATCTCCGGAGTTCGGATAGGTTGGTGTTGGTGGGAAGTATCCAGATAACCTGGACACTGTAACACTGTGCCAAGATGTGCTGGTCGTGCACCAAGGCATGTTTAGCCAGAGGGTGATCCTCATTGCAAACAAACACTGTCTGCTTGTGTCCATTCATGCGAATGGGCAGTTTGTTGCTGGTCATTCCCACATAGAAAACGTCACAGTGTAGGCAGGTCAGTTGGTAAATCACGTGGGCGCTTTCACATGTGGCTCTTCCTTTGATCGTGTACACCTTCTGGGTTACAGGACTGGAGTAGGTGGTGGTGGGAGGGTGCATAGGCCAGGAGGTACTGTTGCTTGTTGGTGGGTTTGATGTGAACGGATGTGTGAAGCTGGCCATTGGAGAGATGGAGGTCAATGTCAAGGAAAGTGGCATGGGATTTGGAGTAGGACCAGGTGAATCTGATGGAACCAAAGGAGTTGAGGTTTGAGAGGAAATTCAGAAGTTGTTCTTCACTGTGAGTCCAGATCATGAAGATGTCGTCAATAAATCTGTACCAAACTTTGGGTTGGCAGGGTTGGGTAACCAAGAAGGCTTCCTCTAAGCGATCCATAAATAGGTTGGCATACGAAGGGGCCATCCTGGTACCCAAGGCTGATCCCTTTAATTGTTCGTATGTCTGGCCTTCAAAAGTGAAGAAACCCTCACACTTAAAGTTCCCATATCTGGCTGCAATCCTTCTTTCCATCAGTCCTTATACCAGTTCCAAACTGCACAATCCTTAGCCCTCACCTGCCTAATCCTTCACCTATACATCGACTCGGCCAATAAACACACCCGACAACTCCTATCCCAAATAAAAGCCCTCAATCTTTCCTCTCCCACATCCACACCGGCTGTTCATAGCATCCTCCTACAGGCCAACAGCAAATTAGAACTGCATGCCAACCTCCACCTCAAAAAACTATCCAAACTCCTGGTTTTCCACCTCCGGAAAGGCAACTCACTCACCCTCCACAACCTTTCCAACACACCTCGACCTCCTCTCGTTGCACACAGACCCAGTCTCTCCCATCTATTCAATCTCCCACTTCGTGCTCCACTCCCCCCAACGCCTCAAAATTCTAGTCAACAATCTGGAACCACAACACCCCAATTCATTAGTTAACCTTTCCTCCAAACCTCTCTCCCAATCTGAAACCTCTGTCCTATTCAAAGGCCTCACCTTCAGCCCCACTCTCAGGTTCAACCTAACTGCCCTTGTCAAAGATTTACTGTCCTACACTCTTAGTCTCTGCTGGAAATATGACTTTGCCACGAAGAAAAATAATCCTGATCCCACTCCTAATGATCCAACTCCCCAAGACACTATCCAAATTGAACCCTGCCTGGAACAGTTCCGTCCTCCATCACAGCAGGACCCACCTCCTCTTCCTCAAAATCACCCTCTCCAAACCTTCGAGGAATTTCTCACTTCCAGCCTCGCCTCTCAATCTTTCTTGAAAACCCTTAATCCTACTCCCAACATCACCACAGCCGAAGCCCAGGCTATCCGTGATCTGAAAGCTGACCAATCCATCATCATTCTTCTGGCTGACAAGGGTTCCAAGACTGTGGTACTTGATCATCGGGAGTATGTGGCTGAGGGACTGCGTCAGCTTTCAGACAACTCTACATACAAAGTTTGCCAAGGTAATCCCATTCCTGATGTCCAGGCGGAGCTTCAAGGAATCCTCAGAACCTTAGGCCCCCTACAAAACCTTTCACCTGACTCCATCAAACTCCTGACACCACCGACACCTCGCACTCCTACCTTCTACCTACTTCCTAAAATTCACAAACCCAAACATCCTGGCCACCCCATTGTAGCTGGTTACCAAGCTCCCACAGAATGTATCTCTGCCTACGTAGATCAACACCTTCAACCCATTACGTGCAGTCTCCCATCCTTCATCAAAGACACCAACCACTTTCTCAAACGCCTGCAATCCTTACCCGGTCTGTTACACCCGGAAACTATTCTTGTAACCATTGATGCCACTTCCCTATACACAATTATCCTGCACGTCCAGGGCCTCCCTGCAATGGAGCACTTCCTTTCACACCTTAGCCAGCTTCATCCTGATCCACAACTTCTTCACTTTTTAAGGCTAGACATACCAACAATTAAAGGGAACAGCCATGGGTACCAGGATGGCCCCTCATATGCCAACCTATTTATGGGTTGCTTAGAGGAAGCCTACTTGGTTACCCATACCTGCCAACCCAAAGTTTGGTACAGATTTATTGACGGCATCTTGACTCTAGTTATCGTTATCTTCAGTCTGAAGGTAGGTTTGATGCAGTTCTCCATTCCAGTCTACCTTGTGCAAGCATCCTCATCTCCCATCTGTTATTAACTTCATTATCATCTGTTTAAAGTTGGTAGGAGATACACAGTAATGATCATAACACAGCACACACATGGAATGACTTCAGTGCCGTCACCTGCACCAACTTCTGTGCAAATGACTGGTCAGAGAACTCTGTACTCCCTTCACACACTGAATAGAAGTACTTGTTTCTCATGATGTATTCCATTGTTGGAAGTCAAGCACTCTCAGTACACCCCATGGTCACTGCTCTACAGCATTCGTAACATTATCGTGTGTGTGTGTGTGTGTGTGTGTGTGTGTGTGTGTGTGTGTGTGTGTGTGTGTGTGTGTGTGTGTGTGTGTGTGTGTGTGTGTACGCGCGCCTCCGCACACACACTATATTCGTTCCCTTACATTAGCATAAAGACAAATTTTCTAGTCATCAGTAATGATAGATAGAAATGATACAGGACAGAAATGATCAGTAGTGTTCGGATACTACACTCCTGGAAATGGAAAAAAGAACACATTGACACCGGTGTGTCAGACCCACCACACTTGCTCCGCACACTGTGAGAGGGCTGTACAAGCAATGATCACACGCACGGCACAGCGGACACACCAGGAACCGCGGTGTTGGCTGTTGAATGGCGCTAGCTGCGCAGCATTTGTGCACCGCCGCCGTCAGTGTCAGCCAGTTTGCTGTGGCATATGGAGCTCCATCGCAGCCTTTAACACTGGTAGCATGCCGTGACAGTGTGGCCGTGAACTGTATGTGCAGTATACGGACTTTGAGCGAGGGCGTATAGTGGGCATGCGGTAGGCCGGGTGGACGTACCGCCGAATTGCTCAACACGTGGGGCGTGAGGTCTCCACAGTACATCGATGTTGTGGCCACTGGTCGGCGGAAGGCGCACGTGCCCGTCGACCTAGGACCGGACCTTAGCGATGCACGGATGCACGCCAAGACCATAGGATCCTACGCAGTGCCATAGGGGACCGCACCGCCACTTGCCAGCAAATTAGGGACACTGTTGCTCCTGGGGTATCGGCGAGGACCATTCGCAACCGTCTCCATGAAGCTGGACTACGGTCCCGCACACCGTTAGGCCGTCTTCCACTCACGCCCCAACATCGTGCAGCCCGCCTCCAGTGGTGTCGCGACAGGCGTGAATGGAGGGACGAATGGAGACGTGTCGTCTTCAGCGATGAGAGTCGCTTCTGCCTTGGTGCCAATGATGGTCGTATTCGTGTTTGGCGCCGTGCAGGTGAGCGCCACAATCAGGACTGCATACGACCGAGGCACACAGGGCCAACACCCTGCATCATGGTGTGGGGGGCGATCTCCTACACTGGCCGTACACCTCTGGTGATCGTCGAGGGGACACTGAATAGTGCACGGTACATCCACACCGTAATCGAACCCATCGTTCTACCATTCCTAGACCGGCAAGGGAACTTGCTGTTCCAACAGGACAATGCACGTCCGCATGTATCCCGTGCCACCCAACGTGCTCTAGAAGGTGTAAGTCAACTACCCTGGCCAGCAAGATCTCCGGATCTGTCCCCCATTGAGCATGTTTGGGACTGGATAAAGCGTCGTCTCACGCAGTGTGCACGTCCAGCACGAACGCTGGTCCAACTGAGGCGTCAGGTGGAAATGACATGGCAAGCCATTCCACAGGACTACATCCAGCATCTCTACGATCGTCTCCATGGGAGAATAGCAGCCTGCATTGCTGCGAAAGGTGGATATACACTGTACTGGTGCCGACATTGTGCATGCTCTGTTGCCTGTGTCTATGTGCCTGTGGTTCTGTCAGTGTGATCATGTGATGTATCTGACTCCAGGAATGTGTCAATAAAGTTTCCCCTTCCTGGGACAATGAATTCACGGTGTTCTTATTTCAATTTCCAGGAGTGTAATTGGTGCAAGTGAGTGGGTAATGCACATACGGCCAACAACAGATTTTTATGGTTTGGCATGTGGTACCCAAATGCTTTATTATTGAACCTTCTCTATTGTATTCAAATGCTGCACAATGATGAATGATCATACTTCATCACATTGTCAGGTTCCTGAATGCAGTGATTCGGATCATTGTGAATTAATGCATTTAGATGATCATAAAATGCTGAAGGTCTTTCTGAAAATGGAGGGTCATTAATGTCAAAACAATCATCCTTTAGATCAGAAACATTTTCTTGCCATGCTCTGTACCATGGCATTATCCCCATTCATGTTGAGAATGTTGCCATTGAAAACACTTATTCATAAACACCACTATTCTCATTTTGTCCATTTAGCAATTTGAAATTCAAATCAACCAGTGCTTCGCGTCAATGTAATATTCATGGATTGACACTACCTAAAGTTGTGTGTCCACATTAAGTGAGAACAAGGTAATGTACTTCATAAAAATGTTGAAAAGCACACTGTATCCTTCGGGATACCGTGAAAGAGGAAGCCACCTGGTAGAATTTTGCACAGAGCAAAACTTAATCAAAGCTAACACTTGGTTTAAGAATCATGAAAGAATGTTGTATACGTGGAAGAACCCTGGAGATACTAAAAGGTATCAGATTATATAATGGTAAGACAGATTTAGGAACCAGGTTTTAAATTGTAAGACATTTCGAAGGGCAGACATGGACTGATCACAATCTATTGGTTCTGACCTGTAGGTTAAAACTGAAGAAACTGCAAAAAAGGTGGGAATTTAAGGAGATGTGACCTGGATAAACTGAAAGAACCAGAGGTTGTACAGAGTTTCAGTGAGAGCTTAGGGGAACAATTGACAGGATTGGGGGAAAGAAATACAGTAGAAGAAGAATGGATAGCTTTGAGGGATGAAGTAGTGAAGGGAGCTGAGGATCAAGTAGGTAAAAAGATGAGGGCTAGTAGAAATCCTTGGGTGACAGAAGAAATATTGAATTTAATTGATGATAAGAGAAAATATAAAAATGCAGTATATGAAGCGGGCAAAAAGGAATACAACCGTCTCAAAAATGAGATCGACAGGAAGTGCAAAATGGATAAGCATAGATGGCTAGAGGGCAAATGTAAGGATGTAGAGGCTTATATCACTAGGGGTAAGATAGATACTGACTACAGGAAAATTAAAGAGACCTTTGGAGAAAAGAGAACCACTTGTATGAATATCAAGGGCTCAGATGGAGACCCAGTTCTCAGCAAAGAAGGGAAAGCCGAAACGTGGAAGGAGTATATAGAGGGTCTATATGGGGGTGATGTTCTCTAGGACAATATTATGGAAATGGAAGAGGAGGTAGATGAAGATGAAATGGGAGACAAAATACTGCGTGAAGAGTTTGACAGAGCACTGAAAGGCCTGAGTCGAAACAAGGCCCCCGGAGTAAACAACCTTCCATTGGAACTACTGACTGCCTTGGGAGAGCCAGTCCTGACAACTCTACCATCTGGTGAGCAAGATGTATGAAACAGACAAAATACCCTCAGACTTCAAGAAGAATATAATAATTCCAATCACAAAGAAAGCAGGTGTTGATAGATGTGAAAATTAAACAATCACTTTAATTAGCCACAGCTGCAAAATACTAACACGAATTCTTTACAAATGAATAGAAAAACTAGTAGAAGCCGACCTCGGGGAAGATCAGTTTGGATTCCATAAAAATACTGGAACACATGAGGCAATACTGACCTTACGACTTATCTTGGAAGAAAGATTAAGGAAGGGCAAGCCTACGTTTCTAGCATTTGTATACGTAGAGAAAGTTTTTGACAATGTTGACTGGAATACTCTTTCAAATTCTAAAGGTGGTAGGGGTAAAATACAGGGGGCGAAAGGGTATTTGCAACTTGCATAGAAACCAGATGGCAGTTATAAGAGTCGGGGGGCATGAAAGGGAAGCAGTGGTTGGGAAAGGATTTAGACCGGGTTATGGCCTCTCCCCAATGTTACTCAATTTGTATATTGAGCAAGCAGTATAGGAAACAAAAGAAAAATTCGGAGTAGGTATTAAAATCCACGGGGAAGAAATAAAAATCTTGAGGTTCGCCGATGACATTGTAATTCTGTCAGAGACAGCAAAGGACTTGGAAGAGCAGTTGATCGGAATGGACAGTGTCTTGAAAGGAGGATATAAGATGAACATCAACAAAAGCAAAATGAGGATAATGGAATGTAGTCGAATTAAGTCTGGTGATGCTGAGGGAATTAGATTAGGAAGTGAGACACTTAAAGTAGTAAAGGAGTTTTGCTATTTGGGGAGCAAAGTAACTGATCGTCGAAGTAGAGAGGATATAAAATGTAGACTGGCAATGGCAAGGAAAGTGTTTCTGAAGAAGAGAAATTTGTTAACATCGAGTGTAGATTTAAATGTCAGGAAGTTGTTTCTGAAAGTATTTGTATGGAGTGTAGCCATGTATGGAAGTGAAACGTGCACGATAACTAGTTTGGACCAGAAGAGAATAGTAGCTTTCGAAATGTGGTGTTACAGAAGAATGCTGAAGATTAGATGGGTAGATCACATAACTAATGAGGAGGTATTGAATAGAATTGGTGAGAGGAGGAGTTTGTGGCACAACTTGACCAGAAGAAGGGATCGGTTGGTAGGACATGTTCTGAGGCATCAAGGGATCACCAATTTAGTATTAGAGGGCAACGTGGAGGGTAAAAATAGTAGAGGGAGACCGAGAGATGAATACACTAAGCAGATTCACAAGGATGTAGGTTGCAAGTAGGTACTGGGAGATGGAGCTTGCACAGGATAGAGTAGCATGGAGAGCTGCATCAAACCTGTCTCAGGACTGAAGACCACAACAACAACATCCTTTGGACCCTAGGCATATGAAGACAAAACAGTTCACAGCATTTGCCATGAAAATGGCAATTAAAGGATATTGAAATACATGGCCTGGTTCATTCTGATTGTAACTGGAATGAGTATGCCCACATCAGGATGCAAAAATCAACTCCAGCCTGAACTACACTCTGCACACTGTGGGTTGAACACTTAATTTGGCCACTAGTGCAATGTATGACTCAGTACTGTGAAAGGAGGCTGAATTGTGACTTAGCTCATTGGAGGCATGTAGCACAATGTGCAAGTTTCAGCTTCACTGTTTGGGCTACTGATAACGTGCAGCAATATGTGCCACTGTGACCACAAGCTTTTTGCAAAGTTTTAGACTCCTATCTTATATTTATGCAGTTTGCAGGGAAACAGGTTAAGACAGATTAGCATTCACTGATTGCAGTAGTATTTGTGGAGTATGGAACACTGTCATAAGAAAAGTTAGACACCTATGTCTGGTACCTTTCAGGTAGAATATTTTTATGATACCTCTTCCACTATTGTCTTATATGGCTGGGAGTTTAACACCCTTTATTTTAGACAGGTTACGTAGCCAATGTAGACACAAATCAGGTAATTTCTTCATGGTGTAGTCACATCCATCTCCAAACATGAAACCTCCTCCATGCCATTCTCTTGCACCTCCCATGAAATGTTTCCTCTGCGGTGATTCCATATGTACCACAAGACTTTAATGAGATTTGGGGATAGGAGCCCAACTGGTAACAGTTCTAGATTATGTCCGAAGTGTTCTTTTAAGGGTGTGACTTTTTCCTTGTATGAGCTTAGCTGGAAGTAAGCATCTATTATGAAAAATCTTAATTGTAGATCATCGGAGCACCAAGTGATTCCAGGTGACGAAAGCTGCACATGATCTATCCTTTCAAGAAGATTTGTTGGAGAGACTTATCTGGCACCAGTGTTTTAGAATTGTGGAATATGTTTTTGCGCATGTGTTATGACCTCCTTGGGGAATGTGATCTCAGTAGGTATCAATACAGTGAAAATTTGGAAACAAGGAAATACTAAAGAAATTGTAAAGTTCATCTTATTATGTCCATAAGAGATCCAGAAGGTACAAGACACTAGCATCCAGGTTGATATATGTGCCTTGCATTCAAGAAGGCTTTTGGTACACAATGAGAAACTGAACAAAATATGAGCTTACAAGATTATTAGTTCAGCTTTGTTGTCATTTGATATTTCTTAGCATGTATGAGTCAACAAAATGTTCTTGATAAGTAGTACTTGTGATCTGTATGACATTACATTTCACTGCATCCCAAGAAAGTGTGACAGAGCCGTTGTTCACAATACAAGCATCTCTGTACCCATTATGAAAGTATGTACTATTGTTGCTTAGCCAGCTGAACAGCCTCCAGTTTAAATCAGTCGTGAAACAGCACTAATTCTTACAGTGCTTGTGTAGTACTTCAACATCTATGTTGAGGGCACACCCTCTTACATGAATACATACATCTGATGGGGGACAATCTGTAGCAAATAATATGTGTACTAAAAACATTGAAGAGAAACAGATGAAAATGCAGCCACATTAATAACTCAAGATACAGTATGTTGAAGTCACTATGCAGCCAGAATACTGCAATTCTAACTTTGCATTCTTATGTGATGTAGTATTTGGATACTATGATCACTATAATAATGGTTCCAGTAACTGGTATTCAGTTCTATCTTCCATGTCCCTGTATGTGACTGTGTAAGATTTGGTCAGTAAGTAACTAGCCCAGAGCCGCTACCAGTTGCAGATTGCTAATGCCAACTTCTAAGGACAATGAAAATTCATAATCATTTCCCCAAATTGACAAAATTCAGAAATTTATAATGCCATAATTTACTCTTTAAGATGTGTAATATAGTAGCAGTTCGGGTGAATAAGACAAATAGTACAGTTAGGAACTGAAGAAAGTGATTGCTTATCTTAGCATGGATTGCACGCATCTCCCTTGACTATATCCATCCCGTGTTGTTGAGTGAGAGCACTTACTAACTGCCAACAAACTATATGCTTAACATCAAACCTTTCCTAAACATTTTCTTGGCTACATGCATCAAGTAAATTACTAACACATGAACTAATTTACAGAGCAATTAGTCTGCATCTTTTTTAAGCATGGGTAATCAATTCTTTAGACAATACAGATTTAGCAATACATTTGTAAACCTGTATAAGGCATAGAATTTTCATATACAGCACAGAAATATTGTAATATCATTGCAGTAATTCGTTTGCATTCAAAATATCTATGCAAGCACACTTCATAGTAACTTCCAACAAACTTTTTGTTCCTCACGAGTGTCACTTGCAAACCAATATGTACATAATACTTTCCTTTGTTCATAAGCATTACTTGACTTGATACTAACACGATAAACGGCAAATGTTTTTTTCATATTCATAACCAATGAAGTCATTAGTTTAATTCATATGGGGAACTATGTTATACATTTTGCAGACTTGAGGTTTCATTGCAGAAATGTTAACAGACTGTTCTATGAGCATCAGAGATTAACAACATATTTCTATTACTGCATACTAATATTCATTAAGGAAGACTGAATGAAAGATGGTGACATGCAAGCACATTTTTGCAATGACAACTTCCTCCCCAAGCTTGGTTAATTACATCAGCATCTATGTCAGCTTTTCAACAAACAACAACACAATTGACAACATTACTAATGAAAACAGGGTATTTCACAATTCCTATCACATGCTTGTAGAGCAAGTTTAGTAGAAGACGTTTTGGTAAGGAGGCGATGTCGACAAATATACGAAGTCTCCTGTACAACCTGTAAAAGACTGGAATAGGAATTGTGGAACAAATTGCACACTGAGGAGAACAGTGAGAGCGAATGACAGATTATGTCTTTTGCTTGCAGTGGTGAGTGGAGATTCCTTCACATTATCTTCACTGCGTCCCAACAGAGAACAGTAAGACATCCTTAATGAACAGATGCAACTGCCTAATTATCTTTCTCGACACTTTCAGGAGAGTACTCAGCATACTTGAATTTAACTTTTGTATTAACACAAAATGACAACTGCTCTTCAGTTGTTGTACAACTAGGCAGTCATAGCTTTAACTGCAGTGCCACAACCAAAAAGTGCATTACAGCAGGTATGTTTCAAATTCTGGGACATTTTTTTAATAACTAAAATAGAGTGGAAAACTTGACTTTACAATTTTCGTATAATTCGCTGAATTTTCATGATGTAAGGAGATATTATGTAACTACATTTATATTGTTATGTTTCACAAATTTTATTAAAGAAACTTATTATTCCACTCTATCAAATGTTGAGCCAATCACTTAAATCACAAATATGACAATGGAAAACATAGCATCCTATATAAAAATTAGGCAGCACAGCTGGCATGGAACTCATATTGGTGTGCAATATCCATACCAAGCTAGCTGCAGAGTAATAAATCATTTAACAGGTTGGTGTGGTTTTTTACTGCAAAATACACCTCTCTTTCACATATTTATCAGCATTGGACATGAGCTGAGAAAACTGGTACAGCGTTTTTTACTATATAAATGAATAGCATATATAGTGACACTGTGATTTCTTTCAGCACATTTAATTTGATGATCGAAGTAATTCGTCAAATCTGTAAAATATTTTTAGGTTTCTGTTACTGCATATTATAGATGCCAATTAACTTCATTTACCTCGTACATTCATTTAAATGTGCTTATTACATACAACAGAAGTTATGTTACTTGACACGTACATTGTATGCAGTAGTGTTACCATTTCATCACCTGTGTCAGTTGGGCATCCATACCTTCTGTGCTGCACTATTAATGCAGAACAGAGGCAGGTAATTCTCAAGTAACAAATATTAATGTAAACAATATTCTATGGTTAAATGTAATTTATGAGAAAAACAGCAAAGGTGCAGGAAAGGAACATACATAAATAGCTTGTTAGGAATATCTCAAGCGAAACTAAACCCCGATTCATTTTTTCCCAGTGACGCTGCCTGTGCTAGTAAAATGTTTTTGTCCTGCTCCTGGTCACAACTGATTTCATAGTACATACGTCACACCAGTGAAAACTGGGGCTGATATTACACTGAAGACAGGTTAACAGCATCGAGTAGGATGCAATTTACTCCTCACAATAACAGGTTACTTTTTACCCTTTTACCTCGTATCAGAAATTCTGGCTGGTCTTCTTTGTTGATGCACTCCAGTGCGAAGTCCACACAGATCTTTGAGAACAGGTGGTAGTTTCTTGTGCCGTGCAACACATTGCACTCTTCTGGTTATCCTGTCTCCCTCAAGAAAAATTCTGATGTAAATCCAAATTCAGGCCAACTTAGGAACATCAACCAATAGAGCTACCACTATTCTTTGAACTTTTTCTAGAACACTCACAGTTCCACCACATCTCACTGATTGGCCCGTGAAACATCAGGATGGGCCTCCCACTAAGACTGGCATCTTGCTCTGTATTTATTATAAGCTGTCCGTTTTCCACACCAGACGAAGTTAGTGGTCCACTGGTATTTAGGACTGCATTCAGCTAAATATTCTTTGAGATATGATGATGTGTTACAAGCAACTGATACACTTCTACATCAGAGAATCCACAGCATACAGACACAGGCAGTCATTGTTTACTGTCGTTTCTTGGTTTTTTGGATCTTATGGTAAACATTTCAGCAAAGGTTAAGGAAATGCACGACAGGAGGAAACATGCTGGTTGGTGAGCAGGTAGAGCTGCTTTGTCACAATTTTAACATTTTTGTGGAACACTGTTGGTGTACAGGTAGTTCATGTCCCTCTCCCAAATGGAAGATTGCAGGTGAAGGTTCTTCAGGTCTCTTGTCAAGCTGACTGAACATCATGTCTTCCTTTCAAAGGTCCAGAAGCATCTTCTTCAGTAACAGACATATTTTTCTAGTGTGGTCACCAAACTACAAATGAAGACCATTAGTGCAGATGTCCATGAGGTATGGGATGACTGTCAGCTCTGGAATCTTTTATCGTCTTAGAGGCTGTTTAATGAAATGTGTTTTGGGATGAATTACATTTTCACTTCAGTCTTCTCTTCACATTAGTCACCAGTAACATTACTTTCATTCTGTCCCTCAGGAATATCCAACTGGTGCATATAACCACATGTATTTTCGAACAGCAGCCTCGTCTTGTGCTTTGTCAGTTGCCTCAGTGCAGTGGTGAAGTGCTGTGCTTCTTGTAGTAACACGGTTCACCTTTACATTGCACTTTAGTGTAGACCGGGAACTGTCTCATAGGCGTGCCCAATTTTAACTGACTGGGAACTGCCCATGCTGCCTGAGTTGTTGTTGTTGTTCCACTGGCAGGAGTCGCAGCCAAATTCTTGCGTGCCCTCTGGTGGACGGGACTATCTGCGGCAACTACCATCCATGACGCACTGTGCCGATGTGCGCCTCACGCGATCTTTCCATTTTATGTGGTCACCTACTTCATTTTCCATGCAGAGCAATGTCCCCAACTGCAGATCACATTGTTCCCAAATTAGTGTCATTGTGGGTGAATGATGGAATGAACATTCCTGTCGACACACCCTTTACTGTCTATTCTGTTCTCACCAGCTCTTTGCTCTTTGTCAGTCTTCATACCCAGGGCTTATTCTGAAGCTTGTGAGCACTAAGATTATTCAAAGGGCGTATTACCAGCCATCACATAACCCACAGTTAGGAGGACCATATTTTTCTTACAGGTTCGTACTCCTAGGAGGACTGGCTTCACTGCATCTATGGAGGCCCTCCTCCCCATGGAATGTAAGATTAGAGAAAGAAAATGAATGATACCCTCAGGCTTCGCAACCTAATACTGTTGGGGTCGAAAAAAATCAAGAGTTGGCCAAGAGAGGCTGACATATGAGAGAGAGAGAGAGAGAGAGAGAGAGAGAGAGAGAGAGAGAGAGAGAGATGAATGCAAGTAAGCAGAAGCATTGTCATAGCAGACAGACGAGTGGTTATCTTTTGAAAGATTGTCTAAGGTTATTTGACACACAGAAGAAAGATTCTCGCATTAAGGGTTAGACTCCACCTATTACTTAGATTTTTCTTACATGGATTGTTGAGTAACTTCTTTTCCCAGCAGTAAATAAAAAAATAAAGATTAACATCTAGAGTAACAGTGCTGCTATCCAACAGCATTAATTTTTACAACATGCACACACTTTACAGAGACTTGTTATCTGTTTCGTCCAATTAACATTGAAAGGTTTATGTTTCCCAGCTACAAGCAGGTTACTCCTTAGCTAAAAACAGGAACTACTTCACATGAAAGATTTTCCTTATTTTAATAACAGTTGAAATAGCTACACCGTATGTCATATGTGGTAATACAAATGATGATATTCATCATAACCAAATTGAAATCATTCAATAGAAATGTTACAATCTTTCTAAATTACATATTAAATGTGTATCAATAGAAAAGCATCATACAGCAGTAACACATTGCAAGTTTAGCACAAAGCTGGGGGACTTTACACCTAATGAGTCACCACCAATTGAAATATTTTGAAACAAAACAATTTGTTGTGATTGTAGCTCATGTATGTTTGGATAATGACTGATTTCAACCAAGACAAAATTTATAGATTTTTACATACCTAGGTTATAGAACACAGTAAACAACATTTCTAGGAGTTCCTCTCACGTTTTCCTAATACTTACAGAGGCAGTGAAGGTTTCCTTAAATAAAGTTTAAATAATGACATTTAGAAGCTCTAACACAGTCTACACTATGTTAGATAACAATTTTTTCCATCTACAGTTTACCAACTTTGTGTCCTCACATGTAACATATGTTACTCAGTCTTCAAGTATTCCACATAAGGAACTTTTTTTAGCCTGTACCTTTATCGTATTACTGGCCAGTTTGGACTACCACACTGCTCTCAAGTGCCTATGGAAAGACATACCACCACAGACCAATATGTGATTTTTACTGTCGAGTGAATTCAAAAATGTATTAATGACAAACCAAATTTCAATTTGCGTCATTGCTTATAGGTTAAATCCATATGAATGGTTTACACTATGTCCCACATGATGTGGCACACAAATTATCAGCGTACGTATGAAGCCATGTATGTATAATAGCACACTTCTTATGAAATATCTACTGAAGGGCATGAAGTAGCCGAAGATCTGTGGGAAACTAAACTTACAAAGATTCTGCCCTTTCACTTCAGAACAACATTGTATCATGTGCAAATCACAACAAATCTACTAGTAACATCAACATACAGAGTCAAGTTCTAGTTAGCTGTTTTAAGGTCTGCCAAAGGTACGAAGACAACATACAGGTCTATCGATAATATATGCACCTGTGGCTGACGGTACAATATACATCCTAAATGCAAACAAAGTATCTAGCTGGGTAAGAGTTTCTAGTAACTGAGGAATATAATTTTCATATTATGGAACATGCAACCTAAATACTGGATGTTACATTACGGGTAAAATACATTTTGTACATCAGTGCTTTACAATTTCCTGTAGTTTGTACATCTCCAAATACTGTAATGTGTATGTTGGAAGTACGAAATATGACATTGTGTCATTTAATTGAACCTCGTGAAGCTCCAATTGTTGCTAATATTTGCACCAGACATTTTACAATGCTTACAAGGATCGACAGTAATGTAGGAGCTTTAGTAATTGCAATATGAAATACTTATGCTTCATTTCAAAGGGACCAAATTTAAACAACTAATAGTTACCAATGTGAATAATGATACATTTTTGGAACACAAAATATTTTGAAGGGTGCTTCTGGATAACAGACTCCAAGCACAGAAATTCTGATTTCAGTAACTACTTTGACAAATGCAAATTTATACTACTAATTCTATTTATCAGAATGTAAACTTACATGAAATCTATTGTATTTTACCCAAACTTTTGAATACATATCATACAACTGTAACCGAGTCATATCAAAACAGTGAAGATGTCAACAGAAATGTTTAAATGAGGAAACTATGGCTTCTTGAGCTAATAATTCTTTCCTCAGACAGGTGAGAGTAGTGAGAGGTTAATCTATTACAACTGTTTTCAGTCATTTACCATCCTCACAGTACCAGTATTGTGTAAAAAACAAAACTGAAGAAAACTTAAAAAAAAAGGGTGCACATATTCTTGACGTATATATGCCATAACGAAAAACACAGTGTACCAACCCTGACTTGTGTAAACACACAAAACAGCAGTGTCATAAGCAGCATACTCATAACTAGTGAAGTCCAATATAATTACATCATGTCAAGGAACATAAATGTATTACTATGTCTTATTTATGAAGTCTAATATTATGAAGAGGTGGCAATCTGTGGGTCTATCAATCTTAAACAAGTGGCCACCCGTAAGCGTATACATAATAACATTAAACTGCCAGACAACACATACAATTAAGTACTTTGTAATGTAAACATACATCAGCCATTTTATTAGTGTGCTTAGGACAAGAGGTGGGTTGCGAACAGTAACAGGCTCTCAGTATTTCAGATCATATTAAGAGTGTGTCAATTATTGCACAGTTGTTCACTTCAAAGAAAACAATTTGCAACTGAATTAAAGTAGTGTGCACAAATATATATTTTCAGGAAAATGTATCATAAAAAGCTTACAACTTTCTGATGTAAGCTCTCCCTAGAGAGATTAAAAAGCACATGAGTAACAATACATTCTTGTATAGCTGCCCATGAAGATCAGAACATATTTTTTCTACTAAGCATGTATGTCTACAAACTACCATGTTGTGTACTTAATATAACCTATTTAATAGCATGACAGTAACGAGAGTCATATCACATTACGATTATTTCTATGTTCTTAAAGCTTCAACAGTATGCAATGAAAACCTTGGATAGTGAAAAGGCCTAAGCACACAAAGCAGGAATGTAAAAAATTCATAGCTTTAAGTCTGAATTTCAAAAGCATGCAACAGAATTCAAAGGAAAGTGAAGTGTGGTAAACTCACATTGGCAATATAGTTTTCATAAACCTGGGTTTATTGTAGCTCAGGCAAACCTTGAAAATGTTGTCGAAGGCCACAAACAAGCTAAGGGAAAACGTTTGCTATTGACTTTCCTAATTGCTATTATTGCTTCTAATAACTGAGCTTCAAATTATCTGGAGTTGTTTTACACACTGCAGTTTCTTTGGACGTCTGTTACTTTGCAAATGGTGTTTTAAATGTCTGCTATTAAGAATTTTGAGAAGGTTTGAGTTTATTATCAGCTAAGTGCTCTCATTATTAAACACTGGATGAATATAGTGTGTGTGTTTTTTGTGTATCTTTATTTGTACTGGCTAAAGACATGCACGCCATTTCTGAATACTTTTCTTCTTATGTTTAACCGCTAATTCAAGATCATACCTCTTACTGACTACATTCTGACAACAGTTTCATTTTCAGTATTTTTGTAATTACTGACTGCATTTTAAAAAGGAATATTTCTGTTGACCCAGGACACTGTCAGATAAGCAATATGAAACTGGTACTGCTGGCCATGAAGTTGTTCTTTTAGTAATAGCAATGGAATAGGGTTTGGGGGGAAAATAGGCCTTCTGTCCTGTGTCTGTCCTCTGATTTCTGATAATTATCTGCCAGCTACTGTGAATAGTGTTTAGTACAAATTCACCATGTTTGCAGATGGCAGCAGTATTCTAATTGAATATCTATTATGAGGACAAGTGGCACATCTGTGTATTATTGCCAACTTGAGCTGTACTGCTGGCATCATGGGTATCAAAGGAGAGCAATGTGGAATCAAGTGATGGAGGCCAGTTCAGTAGGACCATGTCTGAAGTGTATGAGCAGTGCTGGCTTGTTTTGAGTGAATTGCGCGAGCTTCGTTATGCTGATATACCAGTGCTTACCCCGAATAATGTTCTTACTTGCATGGTACGACTTCTTACAATTGGAATTGAGGGCAAGATTGCTTGAGATTATTAAACTTCATTATGGAGTAATATGGTGTCATTTGTGGCTGGCAAAGGACTAATTCTGTAGCTCAGGTTGTACATTGCAAGACATTTCTTTAAGGTAAGAGGAAGAAGTTGGCCTAGCCACTAAGAGATTTAATTCCCTGGAGCTTGTTCCATGAAGGGAAGACCTGTATTAATCACAGAGGGACACCACTTGCTGACATACAGCAACACAAAGATCAAAGGGAATGGAAGAACTAGCAGGCCAAGGTAAGAGGACAGATGACTCAGCAGCAGTATCAGCACCTTCAATTCCTGTCAGGTTGTCGTGACCAGGGACCCACAAATACATCACAGTGGCTCTATAAAGGTTCAGCAAGTGAAAGATATCTTGGATCTGTTTCACTAAGGGATGGCCAACATACAGCACAGACTCTGAAGGATGTAGTCAGAGCAGATGATACGACTGAAAAGCCTGTGTTACTATGTGGCCTGATACACAACAAAGAAAACCGCTGTAAATACTGAGCAATGTTTTGACAGCTGATTCTGGAAAGTCTGTACCAATTATAACATTTCAGCTCCTCAACACCAAATTAAAACGTTGCATTAGGAGGTGTCTGCTTCGTGCAAAAGGTCTTGAGTTCATATTGACGACAACAAGTAATTCTTCATTACAGACGTTTATTTACAAACAGAACTGACAGACTTCACAGACTCAACAACCGACTCTCCGAGCCAACCGCACTGCACATCCGAACTGGCAACTGACAACTCCTAGGTGTATTAATATCTTTCCAAACAATGAGAGTCCTTGACAATGTTTTGTTTACAATACGATAGCAATTCACGACTTAAAACTAAATTAGACATTACAGAATTTTAGTACAGATTAAAGTAAGTAAAAGGATCAGTACATATAAATTCTTACAAGCATAATTTCCAAATTGATTTTATAACATTTTTCTACCAGCTTCTGGATAACCTTCACCAGATTTGTACCGATGTTTCCAGAAATATCTTGATATTTGATTCTGGATATTTCTTGAGTGATTTAGAACAACTATTTATGTGTAAAATGATTTAAATCGTGTTTCAAAACGTAAATAAATCTTTTTAGCAATATTTCTTGATACACATCGTCTTTCAAAATTAGGTTATGAAACAGTTTTCACAAGTTTTCGTATTTTTGCGATCATAATATAGAATTTCTCCATAGAAAGTTCCATAAGTGTGCATTAAACGTTCATTTACAGACTTTCTCTTCAGCTGGTGAGTTTTAAAAAGTATCTTGTCCATATTATAAGAAATAATTTAGCTCAAAACTGATAATTTATACAATTAATCAGAGCTACAGCAAACAGTGAGTCTTTCTTTTACAAAATGAAATATAATTACAAAATTGAATGAAAATAGGTTACTAACACTAATATATATTTACATTAATTCTATTTATGTTCTTTCTTAGCAAAATGTCCTAATATTGACACAGTACAATATTTAAACATCACCAAAATTTCCCTTTACATTTTGCATATCTGTATCGACATCCCCTAAAAGTCTACAGTATCGAATACTTCAGTATGTCGCAATATGTCTTATAATGTTACACAACCCCCCCCCCCCCCCCCCCCCCATCAGCACTTCCACGTGAAACACGGGAGGGTTTATGTCCTTACATTACAAAACAGAAAAGTTTTACACATATCTTTGGTGTCTTCTTTCTTGAAGACCGGTGATCTTCTTTCTTGAAGGTCAGTGATCTTCTTCCTTAAAGGTCGGTGATCTTCTTCCTTAAAGGTCGGTGATCTTCTTCCTTAAAGGTCGGTGATCTTCTTCCTTAAAGGTCGGTGATCTTCTTCCTTAAAGGTCGGTGATCTTCTTCCTTAAAGGTCGGTGATCTTCTTCCTTAAAGGTCGGTGATCTTCTTCCTTAAAGGTCGGTGATCTTCTTCCTTAAAGGTCGGTGATCTTCTTCCTTAAAGGTCGGTGATCTTCTTCCTTAAAGGTCGGTGATCTTCTTCCTTAAAGGTCGGTGATCTTCTTCCTTAAAGGTCGGTGATCTTCTTCCTTAAAGGTCGGTGATCTTCTTCCTTAAAGGTCGGTGATCTTCTTCCTTAAAGGTCGGTGATCTTCTTCCTTAAAGGTCGGTGATCTTCTTCCTTAAAGGTCGGTGATCTTCTTCCTTAAAGGTCGGTGATCTTCTTCCTTAAAGGTCGGTGATCTTCTTCCTTAAAGGTCGGTGATCTTCTTCCTTAAAGGTCGGTGATCTTCTTCCTTAAAGGTCGGTGATCTTCTTCCTTAAAGGTCGGTGATCTTCTTCCTTAAAGGTCGGTGATCTTCTTCCTTAAAGGTCGGTGATCTTCTTCCTTAAAGGTCGGTGATCTTCTTCCTTAAAGGTCGGTGATCTTCTTCCTTAAAGGTCGGTGATCTTCTTCCTTAAAGGTCGGTGATCTTCTTCCTTAAAGGTCGGTGATCTTCTTCCTTAAAGGTCGGTGATCTTCTTCCTTAAAGGTCGGTGATCTTCTTCCTTAAAGGTCGGTGATCTTCTTCCTTAAAGGTCGGTGATCTTCTTCCTTAAAGGTCGGTGATCTTCTTCCTTAAAGGTCGGTGATCTTCTTCCTTAAAGGTCGGTGATCTTCTTCCTTAAAGGTCGGTGATCTTCTTCCTTAAAGGTCGGTGATCTTCTTCCTTAAAGGTCGGTGATCTTCTTCCTTAAAGGTCGGTGATCTTCTTCCTTAAAGGTCGGTGATCTTCTTCCTTAAAGGTCGGTGATCTTCTTCCTTAAAGGTCGGTGATCTTCTTCCTTAAAGGTCGGTGATCTTCTTCCTTAAAGGTCGGTGATCTTCTTCCTTAAAGGTCGGTGATCTTCTTCCTTAAAGGTCGGTGATCTTCTTCCTTAAAGGTCGGTGATCTTCTTCCTTAAAGGTCGGTGATCTTCTTCCTTAAAGGTCGGTGATCTTCTTCCTTAAAGGTCGGTGATCTTCTTCCTTAAAGGTCGGTGATCTTCTTCCTTAAAGGTCGGTGATCTTCTTCCTTAAAGGTCGGTGATCTTCTTCCTTAAAGGTCGGTGATCTTCTTCCTTAAAGGTCGGTGATCTTCTTCCTTAAAGGTCGGTGATCTTCTTCCTTAAAGGTCGGTGATCTTCTTCCTTAAAGGTCGGTGATCTTCTTCCTTAAAGGTCGGTGATCTTCTTCCTTAAAGGTCGGTGATCTTCTTCCTTAAAGGTCGGTGATCTTCTTCCTTAAAGGTCGGTGATCTTCTTCCTTAAAGGTCGGTGATCTTCTTCCTTAAAGGTCGGTGATCTTCTTCCTTAAAGGTCGGTGATCTTCTTCCTTAAAGGTCGGTGATCTTCTTCCTTAAAGGTCGGTGATCTTCTTCCTTAAAGGTCGGTGATCTTCTTCCTTAAAGGTCGGTGATCTTCTTCCTTAAAGGTCGGTGATCTTCTTCCTTAAAGGTCGGTGATCTTCTTCCTTAAAGGTCGGTGATCTTCTTCCTTAAAGGTCGGTGATCTTCTTCCTTAAAGGTCGGTGATCTTCTTCCTTAAAGGTCGGTGATCTTCTTCCTTAAAGGTCGGTGATCTTCTTCCTTAAAGGTCGGTGATCTTCTTCCTTAAAGGTCGGTGATCTTCTTCCTTAAAGGTCGGTGATCTTCTTCCTTAAAGGTCGGTGATCTTCTTCCTTAAAGGTCGGTGATCTTCTTCCTTAAAGGTCGGTGATCTTCTTCCTTAAAGGTCGGTGATCTTCTTCCTTAAAGGTCGGTGATCTTCTTCCTTAAAGGTCGGTGATCTTCTTCCTTAAAGGTCGGTGATCTTCTTCCTTAAAGGTCGGTGATCTTCTTCCTTAAAGGTCGGTGATCTTCTTCCTTAAAGGTCGGTGATCTTCTTCCTTAAAGGTCGGTGATCTTCTTCCTTAAAGGTCGGTGATCTTCTTCCTTAAAGGTCGGTGATCTTCTTCCTTAAAGGTCGGTGATCTTCTTCCTTAAAGGTCGGTGATCTTCTTCCTTAAAGGTCGGTGATCTTCTTCCTTAAAGGTCGGTGATCTTCTTCCTTAAAGGTCGGTGATCTTCTTCCTTAAAGGTCGGTGATCTTCTTCCTTAAAGGTCGGTGATCTTCTTCCTTAAAGGTCGGTGATCTTCTTCCTTAAAGGTCGGTGATCTTCTTCCTTAAAGGTCGGTGATCTTCTTCCTTAAAGGTCGGTGATCTTCTTCCTTAAAGGTCGGTGATCTTCTTCCTTAAAGGTCGGTGATCTTCTTCCTTAAAGGTCGGTATACCTCAATGCCACACACTGTATTTCAGTCTCATCTTCACACTCCGTATGGTTTCCATATACACTGCAGGCTATCACAGGCTGCAATAGCACAGTCCGCTATGAATATACAGCATACAGTGGTCAAACCCAGTTAAACATTAGCAAAAGCATTTAATAGTCGGTGGACCGGTTTTTAAGGACACAGAAATTTGAGTTGTCTAAAGTCTAATTACTCAAGAAAATTTACTCTAAATAATTTCTTAAAGCTAAGAGACTGACAGATGGAGAAAATTGATTATAGAGGATCACAGAATAAGTGTAAGATGCAATGCCAGAATACGAAAATGAAATATGACAATTGCATAGCTAGGGGACCTAGTGCTCGCCAAACACTTAATACACAAAGAATGTATGCTCCCCTGAGGAATCAGATAAATACAACATAACAAAGTATACAAAAATATCCTGGTAAGATTACATATAAAAGTATATAAACATCTATTATCTAAAATACTTTTTTACATTTTTTATACAATTTCAGTTCGGTCATGTTTCGTAGGCCAAACAGTATGCCAGAATTTGGGTAGACTAGCATTCGGATGAGGATTGTCCTGAATCTTGAAAGGTCCAATGTATATGTCAAAAAACTTTTTTAATTCACCACTGATGGCTCTTACTTCTCTCAATGATGCCCCACTCTTACATCTTTTGAAGTTCCTTTTCTACATCTTTTCTCTTTGCAATGGGTACACTATAAGGTTTTATAAAGAATGGCTCATGTGGTTTTAATCTGAGTTTACATTGATAATTCTTTACTCTGCCAGGTCTATCATCAAAAACATCACAGTAATTCCACAATAATCTTTCTAACTCTACCTTGTGTTCTTGGTTGAAATTATCTGATTCCCGTAATTTTTCTTGAACTATATCCCCATTTTCTCCATCACCATAATCCTCAGTAAATTCCTCTACACAATAACCACTGTATTTAGAAAATGTAACGTCCCTAATTTAAATTCCCTTATCAGCACAATTTTGAACTGACATGTCAGTACTGGAACATACTCTCGTCTTAGGATCAATAAAGGTAAACAAACTCTTTTCCCAATCAAATGCTGCATTAGCTTTTAATATCCAGTCCATACCCAACAGTACATTCTCATTTAGGTCACTTATTACAAGACATCCTTGAGTAAACTGTATATCATTTATACTGAAGGACAACAACACCTGTCTATTAACAATTTTGCTCAGTTTCCTGGTAATGCCTCTAATTTTTTTCCAACAACTGGTAATTCAACAAAGTCAGGATCATGCTTAATTATATCTCTTAATTTGCTTGAAATGGCACTAATTGGACTCCCTGTGTCAATCAAACAATACCCTACCCAACCTGCAGCTTTAATTTTTATGTATGGACTACCAATAATGGTGTTTTCCCTTTCTTCCTGTTCTTCATACAAAAGATCTTCTGCTATCTCATCATACTTCTGTTCCATTTTTAGGTTTTCTTTATTAGGCAATACTTTCTTCAAACTTCTAGGTCTACTGGAATTTACTGGAATGTCTGGATTACTATTTACCTCACACACATCCTGACTAGTACCCCGTTTGATGATTTCATTTGGCTTAAAAGCAGAAACTGGTTCACAAACTTCCCTTAATTTGATCTTAACATCATTGTCATCACTGTAATCTTTAAATTTGTCCCAAACAGATTTCAAAATAATCTCAGATGCATCAGCACAATCAACCCCCCTGTCTCCTGATGTATTACTAAGCTGAACTGGCACAATCTGATTCTCGTGTGGAATGTAGTTAGAGTTCCTGGCACAACTATTCTCAACACTATTGCTTATAACATCCTCGTTAACTTCAACATAAACTATTCCATCCAATTCACCATCAAAATCTTCTAGTACATAATCACCATTAGCCTTAACATCAACATTATCATCATCATCATTTCCTGAGCTTACACTACAAACACTACTAGTATCACCAACATTACTCACAACACCATCTTCACCAACCACATCCACATGAATATCAGACTTTCCAGAAACTTCAGTACGAACATCATTATGACAACTTACATCTAAAACATTACCACACATAAGTTTGTACAATCCAAAATTATCAAAGTTATCCTTACCTTTCATTTCAGCATTAGGTGCTTCTTCTTGATTATATAAATTTGCAATTATATCATCTTCTAAGCCTACTTCATCAAAGGTAGCCTGGTTCCTATTACAGTTGTTTCTAGTATTTTGTCTGATGACATTCCAAAATTTCCTGTCTAATTTTTTCCATTACCTCTATCTACAGATCGATTAGAAGCATACTGTCTATACTGGTTAGGTCTCTGATTATAGTGCTGTCTGTTCCGGGTGAAATTACCCTGATTTTGAAAATTCCTTGCCCCAAACTGACAGACTCCCAGTGGAGCATTTAGTCGTTTAAAGGCCTATGTCTGTCGTTTCCCTGCCTCGGGTTACCTTCTCTCATGTCATTACCCCAGGACCTGTTTCGATCTTCCCATTCTCTGTTTGAATTAAAGTGCTGATCATTCCTACCAAAATTTCTTCTGTCATTGCTATTATAATTATCCCTGTTGTTGTTAAAGTTTCTTCGTTCACTATTATTGTTATTATTTCCACGGTTCGGTTCCCACCCTCTGTGTGATGAACCTACAAAGTCGTTAAATCTGTTGTTTTGTTCAAAGGCTCTATCAAGTTTGTCCATATATTTCAAGAATGGTTCTATGGACTCATCTGGACCATATACTAAACCCCATTGTACTCTTTTCGGAAGTCTCCATTTTAGTGCATCAATTTGAGTTAGCTCATCAAATAGCTTATCCAGATGCACTAATTTTGGCAACTGTTTCTCACAATAGGCTTTCATTGACCCATCAGATTTTCTGTAACTAGGACCATTCAAGAATTCACTTTTGATTCGAGCTTGCTCAGTTTCAAACCAAAATTTGGTTAGAAAACATTTTTCGAAATCTTCAAAGGACATTTCCGCGGAACAATTCTGATTGGCCCACAAAAGCGCCTCACCATCAAGTAATTTCTGTACAAATTTTATTTTAACACTATCTGTCATTATGGACGTGAACTGCTCCTTGCAGAATTGCATGAAGTCTTTTGGGTGTATATTCTTGTCACCGGGATAAGTTTTAATGGGAAAATTTCCCCATACCCCATTACAACTATTACTAAAACCTTTTTGCAACATAGTTTCTTGTATTTCTACAAATTTTCTATCTACGGATTTTTCGACATTACCTACTCTACTACAACTTTCTGTGACCTTTTTGTCAGAATCAGATTTGAAAGATTCAATTTCGCTTTCAAAAAATGGTTTTGTCCGGTCAAATTCATTTCTCAATTGAGAATTTTCCTCATTTACAAAATCAACAACTTTTTTAGGTTTTGACTGGTTATTTGAAATTTCGTTACTTAAATCAGTTTCAAGGACAGAAATTTTGCTCTCAACCGTGTCCACACAATTAAGTTCTTTTTGGTTTGACTCAAAAGTAATTCGCCGTTCTTCGAGAACCTGATTAGTGTGAGCAATCAGTTCTGTATTTGAATTTATTTCTGATTTGAAATCACACACAGCCTTCGAAATCGACCTGTCCATTGTTGTTGTGTCTGTTCAATTTGTTGACGTAATTCGGCATGAGAATCGTCCATCTTCGAGTTTATGTTATCCAACCTTCACCAGATTTGTACCGATGTTTCCAGAAATATCTTGATATTTGATTCTGGATATTTCTTGAGTGATTTAGAACAACTATTTATATGTAAAATGATTTAAATCGTGTTTCAAAACCTAAATAAATCTTTTTAGCAATATTTCTTGATACACATCGTCTTTCAAAATTAAGTTATGAAACAGTTTTCACAAGTTTTCGTATTTTTGCGATCATAATATAGAATTTCTCCATAGAAAGTTCCAGAAGTGTGCATTAAACGTTCCTTTACAGACTTTCTCTTTAGCTGGTGAGTTTTTAAAAGTATCTTGTCCATATTATACGAAATAATTTAGCTCAAAACTGATAATTAATACAATTAATCAGAGCTACAGCAAACAGTGAGTCTTTCTTTTACAAAATGAAATATAATTACAAAATTGAATGAAAATAGGTTACTAACACTAATATATATTTACATTAATTCTATTTTTGTTCTTTCTGTGCAAAATGTCCTAATATTGACACAGTACAATATTTAAACATCACCAAAGTTTCCCTTTACATTTTGCATATCTGTATCGACATCCCCTAAAAGTCTACAGTATCGAATACTTCAATATTTCCCAATATGTCCTGTAATGTTACACAATGAAGAAGAGAGACCCAACACCAGTCAGAGCCATCCATTTAGGCGAAGGTACTACTGCTAATTTCTGCATGAAGGTCGAGAAAGAGGTTAAAAAATCAGCCAGCAAGTCGCAAATACAAGGTGTGAATAAAAGTTTATTAGCTCTTCACCATGGTTTTGCTATTTTAAAAATATCTTATTCAGAAGAGCCCGAAAGGGGATGGTGCACATTGAAGTGCAAAAAGTGAGGAAGTTGCCCAATAAGCTCAAGGATATCTGCACTGGTAACACCCAATGATCGAGAGACGTAGACAATGGAAACAGGAAAGATGAAGTGATGACTTCAACAGCTTCAGTCTGGTGTTCAGTGAGAGAGTGACAATGAATGTTATTGCAGATGAGCAGTGTGACTCCTCAGATGGACTGCTATCCCTAGGCAGAAGGTCAAAGAGGACTGGAAAGAACACTAAGAGGTTTGAAGCAGTTGTGAGGACAATTTTGTTTCCTGGAGGGAGAAAAGAAGTGGACACTGCAATTGCAAGAGTAGCCGTAATCCCTCCTTGTTGGATCTAGTGCTGTGACTGTTCCACTGAAGGGAAGTCACGGTGGGGAAATGCGAATAGGGAAAGAAGTGATGGGTCGTCACCTGTAGTACTGAGTCTTCAAAGGCTGGCACTTGGCAGCTACAGTCGCTGTAGGTTCCTGTTCCATGTCAGCTACGTGTGTGTCAGCATTCTATCAGAGTCAGTGTGGAGATTCCTGGGTAGCCAAATGGTTAGCAGTGTGCACTGACAAAACGGAGGTTGGGCGGGTGAGGGTATTATTCGGTGACACTACTGAGGAGGACCTGTGAGTCAGTGAAGGAGAAGACTGTTTGCCTTTGGTTTCTTGCAAGCTTTGCATTCAGTAGATGAAAGCTGAGAAGTTTGTTAGCTTGAAGGAAGTAGCAAGCCTTCATGGGCGTATTTCCTCTGTCCTTTCCATCCTGCTGATTATGTAGCACGTGATTTCGCTGCCAGAGGCAAAGATGTGGCGGCTTGCACAGGTAGAGGAGAAGGTGACACTATTGTGATATTGGGCAATTTTACAGCTGTAGTGTTGAATTTGATGTCACGTCTGCATGGTTATGTCCTTTGTGCAGTAAGGTGTAGCAAGAACAGTACTGCAAGTGCCAAATGGTAAAATACAAGGCTTT
This sequence comes from Schistocerca gregaria, assembly GCF_023897955.1. Taxonomy (NCBI): domain Eukaryota; kingdom Metazoa; phylum Arthropoda; class Insecta; order Orthoptera; family Acrididae; genus Schistocerca; species Schistocerca gregaria. The sequence continues at coordinate 33,962,734 of NC_064926.1, forward strand.
CAACTAGCCAACAACTTGCAAGCTTTCACTCAGATCTGATGCATGACTTTCTCATCTCAGGATGAGACTGCATAGTCGTCAGTGAAATTTATGCAGGAGGGAGGAGAAGGCAAGCATATCACCCATGAGCATCCCTACCACAAGTAACATTTGGCTGTGTTGCAACAGGAGTGTGGTTGTTACAGTAGCAGTGGTAACAGCTCGTCTGGCTTCAAATGTGTGGTTGGACTTTGATGACTTCATAACTTGGTCTATCGTTGACAGAGGCACTACTCTACTAGAAGTGAGAGTAGGTACGAACTAAAATTGCATCAACCTGTTTCATTATCCAATAGACTGTAGTGACACACTGATCAGAAAGAAACATTTGTATTTGTCCTTCATTCTGACCATTGAGCAGCCTGGTGTAAATACCACCACATGAATTCAGGATTCAATGGGCCGTACCACTAACATGACAGCTTTGGAGGAGTGAAGCTGCAAGCAGTTGTTGGGCTTGAGGACCAAACTTGGTCTCCAAAAGCAAAGTGCCATTACATAAATGAGAGCAGGATTTCACAGGGCCGGCAATTTTGTCAACACCTTTCTGAATAATAAATGGATTAACTGTAGCAAAGAAATGACAATGTCCAGTATGTGGTATACGGAACCAATGTGCAAGCTGGAAGAGTCTGAAGGTTTAGCCGCATTCCCATTACGTTTAGTAGACACAGATTGGAATTGGCTCATTGTGACACAATCCCCAAGACCGCGATCATCTCCAAAGGCATAGCATGTTCCTTCCTGCTGATTGACCCTTCCTCAGAGGGGAGCCCACACTTATTAGGCGATGGATCACACCTCCGAAACTTCTGACAGAGGGACTAAATGGCAATTTGGGAGTGTTACAGCTTAAACTACCATCCCTCCCTGGAACTGGCCTGTACCATCTATGTGCAAATCCTACCTGCAGACCTGGAGATGGTAATTATGTGTTACCCCGTCACATGTTACACTTTAAACACTTGGGCTGGCCTTCAGAACTGCATAGGGATGAAGAGGAAACAAAGCCAAACCTCAAACACCAAAGTGGAGAACGATACATTACGAAAGAAGGAACTGTAGTCTGTGTGCTGAAGTTCTTGCACCTCGATGTCATTCACAAAAAGTGTGACATGTTCCAAAGGGAGGTTAGACATGCAGCACGGAAGTGCGAAGGTGCTACAATGGCAGAGGTCCCATGGTAGCCAAGCCTAAACTCATTGAAAAGTGACAAGCGACTTAGGAGGTTGAATATTTTGGCATTGATGTTTTATTATTATTAATCATTTTTCATAACCCGTCTAATTGGTCGCAGTGCCAAATGAACAGGCAGCAACATTAGTACAAGCAGTAATTAATAACAGGGTACTTAAAGGTACCAGAAATAACAAATCAAGGGGGTCATCTGTATCTTGGATTTATTGAAGGAATTGAAGCTGTAATGTGGGGAGAAATTGAGGACAAGTCATCCACATTGTCAAGGTAGTAGGATCATGTTAACGGTGCATGAAGCAATAGGGAGCATGCTATAATACCAATAGCATACACATACCAATTGTGATGTCTGTTCAAGTTACCTTTGTTTGTCTACAAATCAAAACAGCAAAAACTACAGGTTTTTAGCCATATGAGGTGGTATATGGTCATAACATGCATTGAATTATTGACATAGGAAAACAAGAAGAGAAGGACAATAGGTTAATGCATTTGTGAGGGTGGCAAGAGAAGAAATGAAAAGGTTGGTTAAGGCAAATAGACTGGCACTGTATAAACAAGAGGAAGAAGTGACTCGCAGGAAAAGATCACCCCAAGACAAGGATGGCCAATGTGAAATCTATCGACTTCACACACTGCAAATAGTAAGACTTTTTATGCAGTGTCAAGGCCAATATCAGGTTGTGAAACTGTCACCAGTGACTTTCAAAATGCAGTTGTCTACGATAATTCTGCATGTGGAGATATGAAACTTGTGGCAAGTCATTAGATTAACCCAAGAATTGGAGGTCTGAGCCAGAAAGAAAGTGGAAAACAAGAGATGAGTTGTGTGCAAGAGGTTTGAAGTGAAATGGCTATAGTACGTCTACATGGGAAGAACTAGGATGTAAGGGAGTTTTCTTTGTATGTCTGGTACAAGGAAGATTACCTGCTGTGCAGGAGCAGTGGATTTTTGCATGAGAGACACATGCTCTGTCCTCAGATGAGCTATGCCAGGAGAGAAGATAAATCCAGTCTTAAGTGGACTATGGCTTGTTATTGCAGTGGGAGCATTGCAGAATGACCACGTTGACAGTGAGCACTGTTCACCAAGCACATCAACAAATGTGTTTATCAATGGGTGATACAGGTGTTATTTAATGAATGGTAGACATAGAATGAGGTAACATGGTTAGAAGCAGCTCTCGGTAATTTTGAACTGATGGTATGTCATCACAGAATGTTTGAAGGAGTTTCTAGGGTGTGTAGGAGGAAACATGGGAGGATTTGGGGGACGAGGTGACTTAGGCTTTGGGGAATATACCACATACCAGAAGTAGAGGTGGTATCACTGTGTTAGGATGACGTGTGGAAATAGTGCGACAGCTGATGACGGTGACTGAATGATATAGTAGAAGTAATAAAACAATGGGTAGAATAAGGAAGGCAATAAGTGAGTGCTTCAGCAAAAAAACTCTTGTTTGCAGAAGGATATGCTCTTACCGCACCAGCTGAATTGGAAGTGTTTATTACACAAAACTGCAGACGAAATGGTGAATCTTAACTGAGATGTTGCTAACTGAAGCAGAAAATTGGATAAAGAATTGATAATTTAGTTGTTACTATCCTTGGAGGACAGCATGAGGAGGGAGAGAGAGAGAGAGAAAAAGAGAGACAAAGAGAGAGAGAGAGAGAGAGAGAGAGAGAGAGAGAGAGAGAGAGAGAGAGAGAGAATGACATGAATCTATGGAACAAGTGAGATAAGCCAGCTAGGAGCGGAATTCCTGTCACCAGACAATGCCTGGAGGTGCAACGTCAAGTGCAAAGGTAGCCACCACCAGAGAGTGAGTTTGTCCTTTAACATCATCATAACAGCTAACCTTTTCATTTTAACCTAGCCACAGCAGAGGAAATGACCAACAGGGGAAAGTATAGATTTCAATTTCCTTTCCAGGAGCAGTAAGTATGCATAGTACCTACATTATGCAGTTCTCGTGTAACCTCATAAGTGTGAGATGCTGAACAAACTTCTTGGAGTAAAGGAGTAAGTCATTGGTTGCGGAAGGCAAACACAGATTTGTCTATATGGAACTAGAAGTTACTGTAGTATTACAGGGGTGCCATTATGGTTTGTCCAAACAGACTAGGTGGGGAGGGTCAGAAATCCCACGCAGTTAATGTTGAAGGAAGACAGTGGAAATTATAAATGAACAGGACACCATGTAAAACAGTTTATTTTTGCTCCACGTGCCACAATTTCAAGCTCAACCCACAAATTGTATTGGCCAGGGGAACACATGGAAGTGCTACCAGCCACTAATTTGACTATGTTAAATAGAACTTCCCCCCCCCATGAACCATGGACCTTGCCATTGGTGGGGAGGCTTGCGTGCCTCAGCGATACAGATGGCCGTACCGTAGGTGCAACCACAACGGAGGGGTATCTGTTGAGAGGCCAGACAAACGTGTGGTTCCTGAAGAGGGGCAGCAGCCTTTTCAGTAGTTGCAGGGGCAACAGTCTGGATGATTGACTGATCTGGCATTGCAACACTGACAAAAACGGCCTTGCTGTGCTGGTACTGCGAACGGCTGAAAGCAAGGGGAAACTACAGCCGTAATTTTTCCCGTGGACATGCAGCTTTACTGTATGATTAAATGATGATGGCATCCTCTTGGGTAAGATATTCCGGAGGTAAAATAGTCCCCCATTCGGATCTCCGGGCGGGGACTACTCAGGAGGATGTCATTATCAGGAGGAAGAAAACTGGCGTTCTACGGATCGGAGCGTGGAATGTCAGATCCCTTAATCGGGCAGGTAGGTTAGAAAATTTAAAAAGGGAAATGGATAGGTTAAAGTTAGATATAGTGGGAATTAGTGAAGTTCAGTGGCAGGAGGAACAAGACTTCTGGTCAGGTGACTACAGGGTTATAAACACAAAATCAAATAGGGGTAAAGCAGGAGTAGGTTTAATAATGAATAGGAAAATAGGAATGCGGGTAAGCTACTACAAACAGCATAGTGAACGCATTATTGTGGCCAAGATAGATACGAAGCCCACACCTACTACAGTAGTACAAGTTTATATGCCAACTAGCTCTGCAGATGATAAAGAAATTGAAGAAATGTACGATGAAATAAAAAAAATTGTTCAGATAGTGAAGGGAGACGAAAATTTAATAGTAATGGGTGACTGGAATTCGAGTGTAGGAAAAGGGAGAGAAGGAAACATAGTAGGTGAATATGGATTGGGGCTAATAAATGAAAGAGGAAGCCGCCTAGTAGAATTTTGCACAGAGCACAACTTAATCATAGCTAACACTTGGTTTAAGAATCATGAAAGAAGGTTGTATACGTGGAAGAACCCTGGAGATACTAAAAGGTATCAAATAGATTATATAATGGTAAGACAGAGATTTAGGAACCAGGTTTTAAGTTTTAAGACATTTCCAGGGGCAGATGTGGACTCGGACCACAATCTATTGGTTATGACCTGTAGATTAAAACTGAAGAAACTGCAAAAATGTGGGAAATTAAGGAGATGGGACCTGGGTAAACTGAAAGAACCAGAGGTTGTACAGAGTTTCAGGGAGAGCATAAGGGGACAATTGACAGGAATAGGGGAAAGAAATACAGTAGAAGAAGAATGGGTAGCTCTGAGGGATGAAGTAGTGAAGGCAGCAGAGGATAAAGTAGGTAAAAAGACAAGGGCTGCTAGAAATCCTTGGGTTACAGAAGAAATATTGAATTTAATTGATGAAAGGAGAAACTATAAAAATGCAGTAAATGAAGCAGGCAAAAAGGAATACAGACGTCTCAAAAATGAGATCGACAGGAAGTGCAAAATGGCTAAACAGGGATGGCTAGAGGACAAATGTAAGGATGTAGCAGCTTATCTCACTAGGGGTAAGATAGATACTGCCTACAGGAAAATTAAAGAGACCTTTGGAGAGAAGAGAACCACGTGTATGAATATCAAAAGCTCAGATGGCAACCCAGTTCTAAGCAAAGAAGGGAAGGCAGAAAGATGGAAGGAGTATATAGAAGGCTTATACAAGGGTGATGTACTTGAGGACAATATTATGGAAATGGAAGAGGATGTAGATGAAGACGAAATGGGAGATACGATACTGCGTGAAGAGTTTGACAGAGCACTGAAAGACCTGAGTCGAAACAAGGCCCCCGGAGTAGACAACATTCCATTAGAACTACTGACGGCCTTGGGAGAGCCAGTCATGACAAAACTCTACCAGCTGGTGAGCAAGATGTATGAGACAGGCGAAATACCCTCAGACTTCAAGAAGAATATAATAATTCCAATCCCAAAGAAAGCAGGTGCTGACAGATGTGAAAATTACCGAACTATCAGTTTAATAAGTCACAGCTGCAAAATACTAACGCTAATTCTTTACAGACGAATGGAAAAACTGGTAGATGTGGACCTCGGGGAGGATCAGTTTGGATTCCGTCGAAATGTTGGGACACGTGAGGCAATACTGACCTTACGACTTATCTTAGAAGAAAGATTAAGAAAAGGCAAACCTACGTTTCTAGCATTTGTAGACTTAGAGAAAGCTTTTGACAATGTTGACTGGAATATTCTTTTTCAAATTCTAAAGGTGGCAGGGGTAAAATACAGGGAGCGAAAGGCTATTTACAATTCGTACAGAAACCAGATGGCAGTCATAAGAGTCGAAGGGCATGAAAGGGAAGCAGTGGTTGGGAAAGGAGTGAGACAGGGTTGTAGCCTCTCCCCGATGTTATTCAATCTGTATATTGAGCAAGCAGTAAAGGAAACAAAAGAAAAATTTGGAGTAGGTATTAAAATTCATGGAGACAAAGTAAAAACTTTGAGGTTCGCCGATGACATTGTAATTCTGTCAGAGACGGCAAAGGACTTGGAAGAGCAGTTGAACGGAATGGACAGTGTCTTGAAAGGAGGATATAAGATGAACATCAACAAAAGCAAAACGAGGATAATGGAATGTAGTCAAATTAAATCGGGTGATGCTGAGGGAATTAAATTAGGAAATGAGACACTTCAAGTAGTAAAGGAGTTTTGCTATATAGGAAGTAAAATAACTGATGATGGTCGAAGTAGAGAGGATATAAAATGTAGACTGGCAATGGCAAGGAAAGTGTTTCTGAAGAAGAGAAATTTGTTAACATCGAATATAGATTTATGTATCAGGAAGTCGTTTCTGAAAGTATTTGTTTGGAGTGTAGCCATGTATGGAAGTGAAACATGGACGATAACTAATTTGGACAAGAAGAGAATAGAAGCTTTCGAAATGTGGTGCTACAGAAGAATACTGAAGATAAGGTGGATAGATCACGTAACTAATGAGGAGGTATTGAATAGGATTGGGGAGAAGAGAAGTTTGTGGCACAACTTGACTAGAAGAAGGGATCGGTTGGTAGGACATGTTTTGAGGCATCAAGGGATCACAAATTTAGCGTTGTAGGGCAGCGTGGAGGGTAAATATCGTAGAGGGAGACCGAGAGATGAGTACACTAAGCAGATTCAGAAGGATGTAGGTTGCAGTAGTTACTGGGAGATGAAGCAGCTTGCACAGGATAGAGTAGCATGGAGAGCTGCATCAAACCAGTCTCAGGACTGAAGACAACAACAACAACAAATAGAACTTTAGAGCCCGAGCTTATATAGTCCATAGACAAATTCATTAGCCGGAAGGCTGGGCCCATCTCCATGGAGACATGGGTGCATCATGCAAGTCAGTACATGGAGGGTCAGAACCAGAGGGAAATAGCACTGACAAAGCAATACCTGTTACTGCTGTGACACTACTAGGTATAGTTCTTGTTTACACATACAGGAAGTGGATCACTAGACAAAGCCTGGATCCAGCCAATGTTCGATCTCTTGTGGAGTGGATTTCCAGAGACTAGGAAGCAGCAGAGGGACAGCTGCAGCAATAAACAATCAGGAAACAAGACTTGATATGAGTTGTGTTTAAGGGAACATGGTGCTGAAAATAATCCTTAAAAAGCTGACTGGAGCCATTTGTGGCAGCCAACAGGATCAGTCATTTTAGTGTAATGATGTTCTAACTGATTATCCAGGAGGCCAGGTCTTGTCAAGGAGGAGGGCACTGTAGCACAGTAATCATATACTGTCTTCCAAAACACATGAAGTAAGAAGTAGATCACATCTGAGGCTGCCTCTGGTGAACACTTATGTTATGCCTTACATAACAGCCATTGTGTTTGTGAGGTGAGCTGGTACGGCACAGTGTTGAAATAGTTGACATAGCAGCATGTAACCTGAAATAAGAGACATCATGACAGATATCCTTCCCACCCCTCCTGAAGTAGTCTTCCATGCCTGCACAACCTCCAAAGGATTCTAATCACCCCTTTGACACTCCTATCCCTCATCAACTCTGCATAGGGGTATTATCTCCATTTGAGAACCAGGTGCACAGCCTGTCCAATCCACCAAAACCATGTTTCTAGGTATGTCACAGGATTATCCCAACCTATCAGAGGAAATTCTACATGTGAAAACAGCTTTATCAGATACCATCTCGCAGATGAATCAGACAAAGACAGACTATGATTTACTGAGGACTAATAATAAATTTCAAGAATGTCCGGGTCCACACACATTTCCGAAAGATACACAGAGCATCATGGATATCTCAGAATTATATATTGGGAAAGATCTGTTTGAGTACATTAGCAATGAAACCAATGAGTATACAGTCAACAGTGCAATAGAAGGAAACTGGATTTAAAATGTCATATTTGTTAGCATTACAGGATCCAAATTTATAAAATAGTTTGGGCTTACTATCCTAATGGGAATTTTCGAAATGCAAGGATCCATGATTACTGATCAACAAATATATTTATAGACACATATTTTGCAAAGCCATGTCCACAACATATTCAGACAAATATTATTATTTTTACATTTTTCTGACAACAATAAACCAGATAATGCCGACCGGCTTTTTGAGGTGCAATTTGCAATTGATTATTTTTCCAAAAAGTTTAAACAAATGAAACCATGGCGTGGACAGTTAAATTTTACAATCCATCAAAAATTACCAAATAAGGCATACTCATTCGGATGCTGTGAGATTCGAGTACGGGATACGTTTCTTCATTCAAGATATATCTCGGCTCTGAAGATCCCCCCGGATAAAATGAACTTGCAAGACATGAATATCCAGTGACTACTGACGTTCCATGCTTTGACTCACAAAACTGTAGAAATTCAATATGCTAATGACGGTAGAAAATCTGAAGAGGAAATTTTAATGTTCACTCTGGATGTAGTTGCAGTCTGTGAAATGATATAGGAAGAATATCATTTCTGGTAAGATGGATTTCTCATGAGCAGAAATGTAGGGTAGAGACTGCGTCACTGAATGTTCTAATCCTGCAAGAGAACACAATATAATGATGGATGCAAGAAACTAAGTCTAAAACAGAAATTATACCAGGTACAGTGACTTGCACAATAACAATGAGGTAACACGCATGGCAAGGTAAACATGACTGAGCTAGAGGTGGCTCGTCCTATATCTAAAAGATGTCAGCTGGAAAGCAGAGTGTATGGATGAGAGGCTGTGTGCATCCACAAGCACCAACATCCATTGTTTACATTCCAGCTGCATCTGACTTGCACGGTGCACACTGTAACTGCTTACATAGATTTTGGGAGTATATGTGTGGGTCAGTACAGTGGACAGTTCAGTAATAAGATTATTGTCATCAAAATTTACACCAGAAACCTAATGGTTATGTTTCAGGTATATCTGCCAATGTCACAATCTGACGAAGAGGGAGAAGAAGTATATGACAAACGTGTATGTAATGAGGATGTAAATCTAATAATCATGAGTGACTGGAATGCTGTAAATGGCAATGTAATACATGGCAGAGTTTAAGAGAATGAGCTTAATAACAGAAGTGATGAGTAAAAAAATGCAATTTTTCTATAAGTCTGTTGTTATTATGAATATGCTATTTTAAAATTAATAGAGGAAGAGGTACATTTGGAAAAAGTCTGAGGGACATGAGGAGATTCTAGCTGGATTACATCATTTTGAGACATTTTGTAAAATCTGATATTGGATTGCAGGGTATACTTAGGAACAGATATAGATTCATATCACAAGTTAGTAATGACGAAGAGCAGACCGAGGCATAAGAGAATAGTCAATAACTGTTAGTGGTGAAGTGAGTGGGGTACTGAGAAGAATGGTGTGTGTTTGAAGTTATCTGATGCAATAAATAGTGTGGTAATGAATACTGCAACACGCAGATCAGTTTAAGAGGGAGGGATTTATCTGAAAACGGCAGTCACAGAAGTTGGAGAGACAAATTTAAGTATGCATGGGGTAACTGTAAGAGAACTCTTGTTGCAGAATAAATACCGATATTGACTCATAAAGTAAGGAACTACAAAAATGTGCAATATAACACAGAAATACATCAATGTAAGTCACTTTTGTATGAAACAGGAAAGCAGAGAAGGCAAAGTGAAATGACGCAAAAGTAATTCCACTGTTGAACTCAGAGGAATAAGCTGGCATGTGGTAAGAGTGCATTAAGGCTTCTATGTGTGGGTAGGATCTGTTTGATGACATGACAGAAGAAGAGTTTGAGCACATAGGTGATGCAATGAAAATTAGGAGTTGAACAAATTATTGGGAGACCTGCAATCAAATAATGCTGGAGGCAAACAAAGTAATGTTTGAAGTCCTAAAACTCATAGTGGAGGAAGGCGTGAAGCAGTTGGGGAGGGGAATTTTACTTTTAGAACACAGAATTATATGTAAGTCAATTACATATTGTGATATACCAGAAAAGAAAATGTAAGTATTTGGCCTCTGGTTCTACAGAGGAATGACGAACATTCAGTGGACAGATGTAAGAAATGTAGAGTTTCACCACAGGAACAGTGACAAGAAAAGACAAAATGAAAGGGCATGCCTTAAGAGACTAACAAGTAACTTCCATCATACTTTAGGGAGCTACAGAGGTAACTGTGAGGTGAAGTAGTTGGGATAGAGGAGTTCACAGTGGGCCACATCAAACCAGTCAGGAGACTGCTAAAACATCAGTGTTTCTCATGAAATCTTCTGTATCATGTACAACAAATTTGATAAGAGAAAACTTTTACTGTAAATTTTTAGGTTGAATATCTAAAATCTTATTCAGCTGTCTAAAATATGATCAAGAGAGAATACCACATTTATATGGCATCCTATTATACAATATATTGCCTTATGTGTAATTCTCTCATAGTCACTTCATTTAATTAGACTACATTCCATTACACGTTTTTGCTCATCTTATGATCTCTCAAAGACACTATCCACTGTGTTCAACTGCTCTTCCAAGTCATATGCCATCTGAAAATTCACAGCCAAGGTTTTACTTTAATCTTTTTTAATTTCTTTGTTCAGTGTACAGACTGAATAGCATTGTTGGTAAGCTCCAGTCCTCTCTCCCTCCCTTAACACTATTCCCCTTATGCATCTTTCAGCACTGAACTGTGTGGCATCCATACAATTTATGAACAACTTTTCTCTCCATGTACAGAATGCTAAACCAAACACCTTTTAACCATCTACATTTCCAAATTGCTTTGTTATTGAGGAAACAGTTTTGGTGATATATTGTGCTGTCTTCAGGCCCCATGCTCAATGTGATTGAAGTTTCCCCACCTCTGGCCCAGTCACAATAGGGGCCAGTATTCAATGACTGGCATCTAGATTTTTGATACGATGCTCACTTCAAACATCACCTGCCGACTGCTCAATTGTCTGTATAAAACGGTCTGTACTGAAAAGCCAAGGTCTCACAACCATCTGTGAGAAGATGGGTCATTTGAGCTCAATAAAACACATGGAGCAAAATATGTCAATCTCGTGTGTTATGTATATGGCATTCTTTATGTGGCTAGTTTTCGAAATAGCAATTTAATGCCTACTTATTTTTCTTCACTGCAGTATATTTGTCCTATTCTCTGAGTAGCGAATCATGTTTGTCAGTAACTATATCTATTTAAAATTGGACCTCTCCCTACCACCTACAGCTCTGTAAAATATTCTGCATGCCTCTATTAGTGTTGTGAAGACCTTCAAGATAGGTTCCTTAAACTAGACTGATTTCGGTACTCTCCACTGATTACTTTTATCATATTCTGAAGGTGCTCTGTCTGGCCAACATTTTACAGTATGTGACCCTGTGTGTTTAAAGTATTCATCACGTCTTTTCCTCATTTCTGTAATTAACCTGGTGTGTAACTAGGCTGACACAGAAAATTGAACCTACAGATGAAGGTCACCGATTCTTTTTTTCTAAGTAGTGAACCTACCGCATTTTTACCTACCTTCACTTCGCAAATGGATGTTTTTTTCTTTTTGTGTTATGCAGTTTCTCTGAAATCCAACTTTTAGTTGGCAGTCCTAAATTTTTAGAATTGATGGAATTACTGGGCTGCAGGTTTGATTATACACTTACATGGATGTCATACTTACGACCTAATTCACGGTTCATTAAGTGATACGTATTTTAATGTACATTAATGTAGACTGGGCAAAAGACCATGCTTCCTTGTCTGTCCCAATTCTACATAACTAGGTCTGCAATCCCAGCTTCACTTTGTATGCATACTTCATGTATCTGCTAGACTCCTGTATCATAATACATTTCACACTATACACAAGTAGAGAGTCAAATGAACCATGAAAAAAGGTCATTTCATATGGAACACACCTGAACAAACCTGTCAAACAAAATTATCCGATATAAGAACTTCACAAGCAAGTCTGATACTTTCTGAAGGTAGGATCACCTTGACTCTTCATGTCTGGTCACAAAAAGTAACTTTCTTGCTGACCTCTTCCATTCACCAAGCAGGCCCGACGGCAGATTGTAACCTCCAAATGGATCTGGTAGCTCATACTTCATTCCAGCCATAATGACAACTAAACTTCAAATTAAAATGGGTGCCTGGTGCATCTTGTGGGCAATTTGAATGTGTACAACATCTTAGAATCACAATTGTAAAGAAACGCACTACTGAACGATATCTGTCACCTAAATCTCTCCTTCGTTTCCTCCACTTCCATTAGATTACCACTCCTTAACATCCCCCTGCCACTTTAACATGTGTGTTTGATGTTAATTACGAGTTTATTTATGATAAAATTAAAAAATATAAATTATTTCCGATATGTAACAAAGTAACAGTACGAGGTGCATTCAAGTTCTAAGGCCTCCGATTTTTTTTCTAATTAACTACTCACCCGAAATCGATGAAACTGGCGTTACTTCTCGACGTAATCGCCCTGCAGCCAACACGTTTTTCACAACGCCGACGCCATGATTACATGGCAGTGGCGAAGGCTTCTTTAGGAGTCTGTTTCGACCACTGGAAAATCGCTGAGGCAATGGCAGCACGGCTGGTGAATGTGTGGCCATGGAGAGTGTCTTCCATTGTTGGAAAAAGCCAAAAGTCACTAGGAGCCAGGTCAGTTGAGTAGGGAGCATGAGGAATCACTTGAAAGTTATCATCATGAAAAAAACTGTTGTGTAACGTTATCTCTATGTGCGAGTGCGTTGTCTTAGTGAAACAGCACATGCGTAGCCCTTCCCGGACATTTTTGTTGCAGTGCAGGAAGGAATTTGTTCTTCGAAACATTTTCGTAGGATGCACCTGTTACCGTAGTGCCCTTTGGAATGTAATGGGTAAGCATTACGCCCTCACTGTCCCAGAACATGGACACCATTTTTTCAGCACTGGCAGCTACCCGAAATGTTTTAGGTGGGGGTGAATCTGTGTGCTTCCATTGATGTGACTGGCGCTTCGTTTCTGGATTGAAAACTGGCATCCACGTCTCATCCATTGTCACAACCGACGAAAAAGTCCCATTCATGCTGTCGTTGCACGTCAACATTGCTTGGCAACATGCCACACGGGCAGCCATGTGGTCGTCTGACAGCATTTGTGGCACCCACCTGGATGACACTTTTCGCGTTTTCAGGTCGTCATGCAGGATTGTGTGCACAGAACCCACAGAAATGCAAACTCTGGAGGCGATCTGTTCAACAGTCATTCGGCGATCCCCCAAAACAAGTCTCTCCACTTTCTCGATCATGTCGTCAGACCGGCTTGTGCGAGCCCGAGATTTTTTCGGTTTGTTGTCACAAGATGTTCTGCCTTCATTAAACTGTCGCACCCACGAACGCACTTTCGACACATCCATAACTCCATCACCACATGTCTCCTTCAACTGTCGATGAATTTCAATTGGTTTCACACCATGCAAACGAATGATTGCACGCTGTCCAAGTAAGGAGAGCCTCGCCATTTTAAGTATTTAAAACAGGTCTCATTCTCGCCGCTGGCGGTAAAATTCCGTCTGCCATACGATGCTGCCATCTCTGGGACGTATTGACAATGAACGCGGCCTCATTTTAAAATAATGCGAATGTTTCTATCTCTTTCCAGTCCAGAGAAAAAAAAATCGGAGGCCTTACAACTTGAATGAACCTCGTACAGTACTAAAACGTACCATTACGGAGAATGTGCTTTTGGTTGGTTGGTTGGTTTGGGGGATTAAAGGGACCAGACTACTATGGTCATCGGTCCCTTGTTCCATAAAAACTAAAACCACCCAAAGAGACAGCAGACGAAACAGGACATGAAATACTCTGACAGAGACCAGTCAAAACAAATTAAGACACACAGTGTGACGGTGGTTTGCTGACCTTAAAGAAAATGAGGAAAAGCCAACCACCAAGAACACTTTAAAAACTCAGTTTAAAATCAGGGGCTAAAAGCCAGAATCACCACTTAAAAAAATCACTGAGATTAAAGGATAAAAACCCCCTGCCCGAATAAAACACAAAACCAAGTCCACCATGGGAGAGTCATCTGATAAAAGAGCAGAGAGCGTGTCAGGCATTGCAAAAGTCTGCCTGAGCACGGTTAAAAGGGCGCACTCTGACAGAATATGAACCACCTTCAAGGACGCCCCACAACGACAAAGAGGGGGATCCTCACGACACAGTAAATAACTGTGCGCGAGTCGCGTGTGGCCAATGCGGAGCTGACAAAGAACGACTGAGTCCCTGCCGTTGGCTCGCATGGATGACCGCCACACAGTCGTCGTGTCCTTGACGGCACGGAGTTTGTTAGGGGTGGTCAGACCGTGCCATTCAGCATCCCAAAACGAGAGAACTTTGCGGTGTAAGACTGCCCGCAAATCAGCCGCCAGGAGGCCAATCTCCAGAGATGGTGCACTGGTGGCCTCTTTCCCCAGGCGGTCAACAGTTTCATTGCTGGGTATATCAACATGGCCTGAGGTCTAAACAAAGACCACAGACCCGCCGCTACGGGCGAGAGTATGCAGGGACTCCTGGATAGCCATCACCAGACCAGAACGAGGGAAACACTGGTCGAGAGCTCGTAAACCGCTCAGGGAATCGCTACAGATAACGAAGGACTCACCTGAGCAGGAGCAGAGATACTCTAGGACACGAAAGATAGCGACCAGCTCAGCAGTGTAAACACTGCAGCCAGCTGGCAACGAACGTTGTTCAGAATGGTCCCCTAGAGTTAGTGCATAACCGACTAGACCAGCAACCACCGAACCGTCGGTGTAGACAACGCCAGAGCCCTGATACGTAGCCAGGATGGAATAAAAGCGGCGTCGGAAGGCCTCCGGAGGGACTGAGTCCTTCGGGCCATGTGCCAAGTCGAGTCGAAGGCAAGCGCGAGGTACACACCATGGGGGTGTACGCAGAGTGGCCTGGAAAGGAGGTGGAACAGGGAAACACTGAAGCCAGGAAAGAAGCTGTTTGACACGTACAGCGATCGGACAACCGAACCGGGGCCGACGTTCTGGCAGATGAACGACTGACTGCGGGAATAGGACACGATAATTTGGATGCCCGGGCAAGCTAAAAACATGGGCAGCATAAGCAGCCAGTAATTGTTGGCGTCATAACCGCAGTGGACGGACACCTGCCTCCACAAGTATGCTGTACACTGGGCTGGTTCAGAAGGCACCAGTGGCAAGGCATATCCCGCTGTGGAGGATTGGGTCCAGTACCCGCAATGCAGATGGGGATGCTGAGCCATAAGCCAGACTCCCGTAGTCCAGACGGGACTGGATTAACGCCTGGTAAAGCCGTAGGAGAGTAGATCGGTCGGCGCCCTACCTGGTGTGGCTCAGGCATCGCATAGCATTTAGATGCCACCAACACGCCTGTTTAAGCTGCCGAATATGAGGCAGCCAAGTCAACCGGGCATCAAAAACCATCCCCAAAAATCCATGTGACTACCACTTTAAGAAGCTCGCCGTCAAGATAAAGCTGAGGCTCCGGGTGAACAGTGCGTCGCCGGCAGAAATGCATAACTCAAGTCTTGGCTGCAGAAAACTGAAAACCATGCGCTACAGCCCAAGACTGTGCCTTGCGGATTGCGCCCTGTAGCTGACGTTCAGCAGCTGCAATGCCAATAGAGCTATAGTGAAGGCAGAAGTCGTCAGCATACAGGGAAGCGGAGACAGTATTTCCCACAGCCACAGCGAGCCCATTTTTTTTGTTGTGTTTTAGGGTGCACAACTACAATGGTCATTAGCGCCCTGACTAATTTAGGAATGTACCGCGAGGCACAAGGTTAAAACAGCAACTAAAAGGGACAACACTATAAAAGACGTATTAACTGACATAGGATTAAAAAGCTACAGCATAATCAAACGTCCTTAGACAGGTGTGTCAAGTTGATAAAACGAAGAACGCGAGCAGCAGCTCCTGGGTCATCCGCTAAAATGGCTTCCAGAGCACATGGCAGGCCATGATCAAGACGCAGCGTAGTAAAATCCGGACAGGACATCAAAATGTGTTGGACCGTCAGCAATTGCCCACATGGACAGAAAGGCGCCAGAGCTGCCGTCAGCAGATGGCAATGGCTGAACTGGCAGTGTCCAATTCGTAGCTGGGACATAACGACCTCCTCCCGCCGAGAAGGACGTGAGGAATACGTCCAAGCTATGGGAAGAGGTTTCAAGGCCCGAAGCTTGTTGTCCCTAAGTGCAGCCCAATCAGCGTGCCACAGCGATAAAATGCGCCGACAAATGATCGTGCTACAATCTGATGAAGGGACACAACAAGAAGCCGTCCGAGGCTGGAGGACCGAAGCCTTGGCCGCGGCATCTGCAGCTTCGTTCCCAGGGATACCGATATGGCCAGGATCCCACATAAAGCTAACTGGAGACCTGGAGACCCGTCGTCCACCAGCTGCTGAAGAGAGCGTTGGATCCGGTGCATGAAAGGGTGAACCGGATACAGATCACTGAGGCTCTGGATGGCGCTCAGAGAATTGGAGCAGATGACATAAGCATAATGTCGGTGGCGGCAGACGTAAAGAACAGCCTGATAGAGGGCAAAGAGCTCAGCTGTGAAGACCAAACAATGGGCATGTAGCCGGTATTTCAAACTTTGTGCACCGACAATAAAAGAACCCCCGACCCCGTCATTGGTCTTAGAGCCATCCGTATAAATGAAGGTCATATTAATGAATTTCGAACGAAGTTTGACAAAATGGGAGTGGTATACTGAACCGGGGGTAACCTCCTTTGGGAGCGAGCGGAGGTCAAGGTGAACGTGAACCTGAGCCTGGAGCCAAGGTGGCGTGTGGCTGTCGCCCACTCTAAAGGTTGCAGGGAGTGAAAAATCAAGGTGTTGGAGGCGACGAAAGCGAACTCCAGGGGGTAGCAGGGCAGAGACATACAACCCGTATTGATGGTTGAGAGAGTCGTCAAAAAAGGAACGATACGATGGGTGGTCGGGCATTGACAGAAGCCGACAGGCGTAACGACAAAGCAGCATATCGCGCCGGTAGGTGAGTGGCAATTCACCGGCTTCAGCATGAAGACTCTCGACGGGACTAGTATAAAACGCTCCGATCGCAAGCCGTAAACCCCGATGTTGTATGGAGTTGAGGCGGCGTAAGATGGAAGGCCGTGCAGAGGAGTATACAAAGCACCCATAATCTAGCTTGGAGCGGACGTTCGACCGATATAGGCGAAGTAGGACGGTTCGATCCGCTCCACACGGCGTGCCACTGAGAATACGGAGGACATTTAGAGAACGGGTACAACGGGCAGCCAAATATGACACATGTGGAGACCAACTAAGTTTCCTGTCAAATGTAAGACCTAAAAATTTTGTTGTCTCCACGAATGGGAGAGCAATGGGGCCGAGTCGTAAGGACGGTGGGAGAAACTCTTTGTAGCGCCAGAAGTTAATACAAACCGTTTTTTCGGCAGAAAAACGGAAGCCATTGGCGACACTCCAGGAGTAAAGACGGTCAAGAGAACGCTGAAGAGAGCGCTCCAGGAAACATGTACGCTGCGCGCTGCAGTAGATGGTAAAATCGTCCACGAAAAGGGAGCCTGATACATCATCTGGGAGGCAATCCATTATTGGATTGATCGAAATGGCGAATAGAGCGACGCTCAAAACGGAGCCCTGTGGCACCCCATTCTCCTGGCGAAACATGTGACAGGACAGAACCCACACGTATCCTGAACTGTCGATCCATTAAAAAGGAACGAATAAAAAGAGGGAGGCGACCGCGTAAGCCCCATGTATGCATGGTGCGGAGAATGCCCGCCCTCCAACAGGTGTCGTAAGCCTTCTCCAAATCAAAGAACACAGCCGCGGTCGGGCGCTTCCGCAAGAAGTTATTGATAATGAAGATCGACAGGGTAACCCGATTGTCAACAGCAGAGCAGCGCCTACGAAATCCACATTGTACATTGGTAAGTAGGCGTCGAGATTCGAGCAGCCAAACCAACCGAGAGTTAACCATTCGCTCCATCAGCTTACAGATACAGCTGGTAAGCAAGATGGTTCGATAACTAGAAGGCAAGTGCTTGTCCTTCCCCGGCTTAGGAATCGGTACAACAATAGACTCGCGCCAGCATGCGGTAACATGTCCCTCAATCCAGATGCGATTGTAAGTACGAAGAAGGAAACTTTCACCCGCAGGAGAAAGGTTCTTCTGCATCTGAATATGAATAGAATCAGGTCCCGGAGCGGAGGACCGTGACCGGGCAAGTGCATTTTCGAGTTCTCGCATGGTGAATGGGGCATTGTAGTTTTCACAATTCGAAGAGTGGAAATTAGGTGGCCGAGCCTCCTCTGCCTGCTTTCGGGGGAGGAAGGCAGAGGGGTAATGAGTGGAGCTCGAAACCTCTGCGAAAAAGCGGCCGAAGGCATTGGAGACATCCTCAGGGGCCACAAGGACGTCATTCGCGACCGTCAAGCCAGAAACTGGTGAGTGGACCTTAGTTCCAGATAACCGGCGCAGGCTACCCCATACAACAGAAGGAGTAAAACTGTTGAAGGTGCTTGTGAAAGCTGCCAAGCTGGCTTTCTTGCTTTCTTTAAAAATACGACGACACTGCGCACGTAATCGTTTGTAAGTGATACAATTTGCCACTGTAGGGTGGCGTTTAAAAATGCGTAAAGCATGTCGACGAGCACGTAAGGCGCTTCTACATGCTGCAGTACACCAGGGGACCAGTACACAGCGTGGAGAAGAAGTAGTGAGGGATGGAATATTCAGTAGCAGTGAGAATGACTTTAGTGAGGTGTGCGGCCTGACTATCGCAGCTTGTGAAGGTTTGATCCTGAAAGATCGCCCTGGAAGTGAAGAGCCCCCAGTCTGCTTTGGAGATGTTCCAACTAGTTGAGCACGGAGAGGGGGGTATGATGCAGGAGATGGATAACACACGGGAAGTGGTCGCTCGAATATGTATCAGAAAGTGCATACCACTCAAACCGGCGTGCAAGTTGGGTAGTACAGACAGAGAGGTCCAAATGGGAATAGGTGTGAGAGGTGTCTGAATGAAAAGTAAGGGCGCCAGTATTAAGGCAAAGTAGATTGAGCTGGTTGAAAACGTCTGCTAACAGGGAGCCCCTCGGATAGGATGCTGGAGAGCCCCAAAGAGAATGGTGAGCATTGAAGTCTCCAGTTAACAAAAATGGTGTAGGGAGCTGAGCAATAATTTGCAGCATGTCTGCCCTGGTAACGGCAGACGACGATGGAGTGTAAACGGTACAGATGGAAAATTAAAATTGAGGAGAGTAATGCAGACGGCAACTGCCTGCAGGCCAGTGTGCAATTTGATGGGATCATAGTAGATATCATCCCGGACCAGCAACATAACCCCTCCAATAGCCGGAATACCTGCCACAGAGGATAAGACAAAACTCTCAGAGGTGTAGTGTGCCAAGGCAATTTGATCGCATGGGCGTAGCTTCGTTCGCTGGAGGGCTACGACGAGAGGACGGTGTGAGCGGAGCAGCAATTTCAAGTCCTCTCGGTTGGAACGAATTCTGCGAATATTCCAACGAATAAGTGCCATCGTGAGAAGAAGGTGCAAGAAGGGGTCATTGAGAAGGTCGCTGATGGCCCGGCTTCGAGCGAGCACTGCCACCGCTAGCAGGAGGTGGACAGTCATCGTCCATTTGTTCTAGAGGTTCATCGGCCATCTTGTGAAGAGGGAGAGGGAGCTTCCTCTGCTGGTGAACGGCCAGATGTTCGGCTACCAGCGATGCGGCCAGGCGAAACGGACGACGGCCTGGGGCGGCAACTGCTGGGGGGGCGCAGGAGGAGAAATGCGCCGTGGCGGAGAAGGAGAACTGTGCTTCCTATGAGCCTTCTTGGAAGGCCGTTTTATGGAAGGATTGGTCGATGGCTAAGGGTTCGAGGTACGTAGAAGGTCTGCACGAGACGGTTCTTTCTTGAATGCCCGTGCTTCTGACTTCTGGGTCTTTGTCCTGGCGGAAGCTGATAAAAGTGCTTGTGTCGGAGGGGCGACGGGAGGAAGAGGAGACGTCGACCGGGCGATGTTAGGACTGGCCGAATGGATGACCGTAGTGCTATAGGTCAGATCGCATGTCTGTGTCGCCACCCCCTGGTAGTCCAAGGAGAGGCGAGGACAGTACTGTACTTCCCTGCTGGGAGCAATGTGGGCTTCCTGCTAGCGAATAGCTTGCGAGCAGCCGAGGTGGAGACTTTCTCTTTGACCCAAATTTCTTGGATACAGCGTTCTTCGTTGTAGACGGGACAGTCGCGGGAGGACGCTGCATGGTCACCGTGACAGTTCACACAATGAGGAGACGGAGGTGGACAGTCACCCTCATGGGCAGCCCTGCCACAAGTCACACATGTAGCCGCATTGGAACAAGAATGGCGAGTGTGATTGAAACGCTGACACTGGTAGCAGCGCGTAGGTGTCGGGACATAGGGGCGAACAGAGATAACCTCATAGCCCGCCTTGATACGCGACGGCAGCTGAACACTATCAAAGGTCAAGAAAAGTGGCCGGGTCGGTACAAGGTCATTGATGACCTTTTTCATGACCCTATGGAGAGCCATCAAGCCCTGCTCAGCGAGAAAGACAATCTCCTCGTCAGTCAATCCGTCGAGTGATCTAGTACAGACTACCCCACGAGACGAATTCAAAGTTTGGTGAGCCTCCACCCGGACAGGGAAAGTGTACAGGAGTGTGGCCCGAAGCAGTTTTTGTGACTGAAAGGCGCTCTCAGTTTCTAGTAACAAGGTACCATTACACAACCTGGTACAAGACTTGACAGATCCGGCTATGGCATCTACGCCCTTCTGGATAACGAAAGGGTTGACAGAGGAAAAATCCTTTCCGTCCTCAGATCAAGAAACTACGAGGAACTGTGGGGCAGGTGGTAGTACTTTTGTCACTGGTGGCTGGTCAAGTTTCCGTTTGTGGGCAGAAGTCGAGAGAGAAGAAGAAGAGAAATCCATTGCGGAGGAATCCCCCACGATTGCCAGCGTCTCCGATGGCGCGCTCCTTCCTTGTGGGGACCCTCTGAGAGGGCACTCCCGCCTTAGGTGATTGTTCACACCTCAGGTCACACCTCCCGAGAAACGGACGGAGGGACCAATCGGCACAGTCGGAAGGTGTCAGCTCAGGCAATCACCCCTCCCTGGGCCTGGCCTTTAGCAGGGGGTACGTGCGTGCCTTACTTGTCTACCCAGGGCGGGGAATTACGCGTTACCCCCTCACCGGCTACGCGTGCGAACGCGTGGGTCGGCCTTCAAGCATGCACAGGGAGGAAGGAAGTAAGTAGAGGAAAAAGAAAGGAGAGAGGGAGAGAAAGGACATACTGTCTCAAACGCCGAAGTAGAGACCAGAGAAGGAGAAGAAGCCAAGGAGAAGAAGCCAAGGAGAAGAAGCCAAGGAGAAGAAGCCAAGGAGAAGAAGCCAAGGAGAAGAAGCCAAGGAGAAGAAGCCAAGGAGAAGAAGCCAAGGAGAAGAAGCCAAGGAGAAGAAGCCAAGGAGAAGAAGCCAAGGAGAAGAAGCCAAGGAGAAGAAGCCAAGGAGAAGAAGCCAAGGAGAAGAAGCCAAGGAGAAGAAGCCAAGGAGAAGAAGCCAAGGAGAAGAAGCCAAGGAGAAGAAGCCAAGGAGAAGAAGCCAAGGAGAAGAAGCCAAGGAGAAGAAGCCAAGGAGAAGAAGCCAAGGAGAAGAAGCCAAGGAGAAGAAGCCAAGGAGAAGAAGCCAAGGAGAAGAAGCCAAGGAGAAGAAGCCAAGGAGAAGAAGCCAAGGAGAAGAAGCCAAGGAGAAGAAGCCAAGGAGAAGAAGCCAAGGAGAAGAAGCCAAGGAGAAGAAGCCAAGGAGAAGAAGCCAAGGAGAAGAAGCCAAGGAGAAGAAGCCAAGGAGAAGAAGCCAAGGAGAAGAAGCCAAGGAGAAGAAGCCAAGGAGAAGAAGCCAAGGAGAAGAAGCCAAGGAGAAGAAGGCAAGGAGAAGAGTAAGTAAGACAGTGAGATGGAGAAGAACAAAGAAAGGAACCAACCAAACGAAGGAAGAAACCAGAAGAAGTGAAAAACCAAAATGAACACAAATATAGGTCGTGAAACCGTCCATCTCCGGACGCAGGCGCTAACTACCCCCTTGAGGGGGAGGGACTCCTTTTAGTCGCCTCTTACGTCAGGCAGGAATACCTCGGGCCTATTCTAACCCCCGGACCCGCAGGGGGTAGGCCGCGACGTGCACGTGGAAGGTACGATACGACAGAAAATTGCGGATATAGATCGGCAGAGGGCCCCGAAGACCCCATCCATGAAGCGTAGAAAGTATGTGATGACGCCATGTCGTATCACAAGCCTTCCGCATGTCGATAAAGACAGCAACCAGAAACTGACGGTGGGCAAAGGCAGTACGGATGGCCGACTCCAGGCTCACCAGGTTGTCGGCGGTGGAGCGGCCTTTACGGAACCCACCCTGAGATGGAGCCAGAAGGCCTCGAGACTCCAGTGCCCAATTCAAGCGCCGGCTCACCATCTGTTCAAGCAACTGGCAAAGAACGTTGGTGAGGCTAATGGGACGGTAGCTGTCCACCTCCAAAGGGTTCTTCCCTGGTTTCAGAATGGGGACAACAAGATTAACCCGCCATTGTGACGGAAACTCACCCTCGACCCAAATGCGGTTGTAAAGATCGAGGAGGCGTCGCTGGCAGTCCACTGAAAGGTGTTTCAGCATCTGAGAGTGGATGCTATCTGGCCCAGGAGCGGTATCAGGACAAGCAGCGAGGGCACTTTGAAATTCCCACTCACTGAATGGAACATTGTACAATTCAGGATGGTGAGTGCGAAAAGAAAGACTCCGACGTTCTATCCGCTCTTTAATAGAGCGGAAGCCGAAGGGGTAGTTGGCAGAAGCGGAATTCATAGCAAAGTGCTCTGCCAAGCGGTTTGCAATGACGTCGGAGTCAGTACAAACTGCTCCATTCAGTGAGAGCGCAGGGACACTGACAGGGGTCCGATAGCCATAGAGGCGGCGAATCTTGGCCCAGACCTGCGATGGAGTGACATGGAGGCCAATGGTGGACACATACCGCTCCCAGCACTCTTGCTTCCGTTGGCGGATAATGCAGCGGGCTTGCACACGCAGCCGTTTGAAGGCGATAAGGTGGTCGATTGAGGGATGTCGCTTGTGACGCTGGAGCGCTCGCCGGCGAGCTTTAATCGCTTCAGCGATCTCAGGCGACCACCAAGGCACAGTCCGCCGCCGAAGGAACCCAGAAGAACGGGCAGTGGCAGAATCGGCGGTAGTAACGATGCCGGTGGTGACCGATTGAACCACTGCATCAATGGCATCGTTAAAGAGAGGCTCAATAGCGGCAGTCGAGGAGAACAAGTCCCAGTCAGCCTGATTCATAGCCCATCTGCTAGGGCGCCCAGAAGACTGACGCTGTGGCAGTGACAAAAAGATCGGAAAGTGGTCACTACCACACAGGTCGTCATGCACTCTCCATTGGACAGACAGAAAGAGGATAGGGCTATAGATGGAAAGGTCAATGGCAGAGTATGTGCCATGCACCACACTGAAGTGTGTGAAGGCACCATCATTTAAGATCGAGAGATCGAGCTGCGCCAATAAATGCTCAATGATGGCGCCTCGACCTGTTGCCACTGACCCACCTCACAGGTGGTTATGGGCGTTAAAGTCGCCCAGTAACAGGAAAGGTGGAGGCAATTGAGCTATCAGAGCAGCCAGGACATGCTGCGCGACATCACCATCCGGTGGAAGGTAAAGACTGCAGACGGTATCAGCCTATGGCGTCCACACCTGAACAGCGACAGCCTTTAAAGGTGTGTGGAGAGGTACAGACTCGCTGTGAAGAGAGTTGAGGATATAGATGCAGTCGCCACCGGACACCCTTTCATAAGCTGCCTGGTTCTTATAATAACCCCGATAGCCATGGAGGGCGGGGATTTGCATTGCCAGAAACCAAGTTTCCTGCAGAGCAGTGCCGAGGAAAGGGTGAAGGCTGATAAGTTGGCGGAGCTCAGCTAGATGGTGCAAGAAACCGCTGCAGTTCGACTGGAGGATGGTGTTGTCCATGGCTGAGAAAGGCTTGACGGGACTGGGAAGGGAGATTACGTCGCTGGGTCACCTGCTGCCTCCAATTTAGCACCTGTGATAGTGCTTTCCATGGCATCTGATGGACCGGCGAGATCGAGGTCCTCAGCGGACGCCAGAATCTCGACCGCATCTTCAGACGCAGAGCTGGAAGGTTGCAGTGGGATGGCTGCCACCGCGAGTTCCTTGGGCTGAGAGCTCTTCTTGTGTTTCTCACACCGTTCTTTGGGTCGCACCGGCTGGGAGGGCTTCACCGATTCAGTCTCCGGGACGGAGGAGGATCGTGAAGCCCAGGACCAACTGATTGCGGGCACTTACGCCATTGTCGGTCGTCAGGCTTCTCGCTGGCGGAAACCAGGGAAGGGAAGGACCCAAGGGACGCCTTGCGAACGTGAGAAGCCGAAGAAGTTGGACACTTCTCTGGCTTAGAAGTGGGGATGGACGTCCCTGATGGGTGGGATGGTGTTGCTCCTGAGGTAGGTGGCGCAGGAGCAACCCGGTGGGTAGAGCCCCCCATTGGCGAGGGGGCAGGAGGAGTTTTACTACTCGTCGATCCGGCCACAATTGGAGAAACAGATGGGGCTAGCACAGGTGTTGAAGCAGCAGCGTAGGAAGATGTCATTCTCACAGGATGGAGTCGATCGTATTTCGTCTTGGCCTCAGTATAGGTTAGTCGGTCCAGGGTCTTTTATTCCATGATTTTACGCTCTTTCTGGAAAATTCGGCAGTCTGGCGAGCAAGGTGAATGGTGCTCCCCGCAGTTGACACAGATGGGAGGCGGGGCACATGGAGTATTGGGATGTGATGGGCGTCCGCAATCTCGACATGTAAGGCTGGAAGTGCAGCGAGAAGACATATGACCGAACTTCCAGCACTTAAAGCACCGCATTGGGGGAAGGGATATAGGGCTTAACGTCACATTGGTAGACCATCACCTTGACTTTTTCCGGTAATGTATCCCCTTCGAATGCCAAGATGAATGCACCGGTAGCAATCTGATTTTCCTTCGGACCCCGATGAATGGGCCGGACGAAATGTACACCTCGGCGCTCTAAATTGGCGCGCAGCTCTTCATCAGACTGCAAAAGAAGATCCCTATGGTAAATAACTCCCTGGACCATATTTAAACTCTTATGGGGTGTGATCGTAATGGCAACATCCCCAACTTGTCACAAGCGAGTAAACGTCGTGACTGGGCAGAAGATGCCGTTTGTATCAGGACTGACCCAGAGCGCATTTTTGACAAGAGAAAAGACTCCCTATCAACCCTCCTACAAACTAAGAAGCGGGGCGAATAACTGCTACTGCCATTATGAGACTTACGTTCCTCCCACGGTGTGGCCAGGGAGGGGAACGTTTTCGGATCATACTTCTGAGCGTTAAATTGAGCCCAAGAAC
This sequence comes from Schistocerca gregaria, assembly GCF_023897955.1. NCBI lineage: Eukaryota > Metazoa > Arthropoda > Insecta > Orthoptera > Acrididae > Schistocerca > Schistocerca gregaria. Next base: position 33,988,309 of record NC_064926.1, read on the forward strand.
ACTTACAGACTGCTGGCGGCTGGCCACCAGCGAGAGACGATGTACCACGCTTCATTGCGGGTCATCCGCCCTGATGCCACCTACTCCGACCAAGGGCCCTCCCCAAGGGCGCCACCCAGCCATGGCAAGAGCCACCTGGCAGGATGGCCGTTGCCGTGAGTCCCGATACCCCAAGAGGATAGGCATCTACTCCTTGGCATACGTAGGGAGCTAACGGCGCAGGCATCAGTAGAGCGATCCCTGTGTTGTGAGGGGGCTACAACCAACAGGGTACATGGCGGCCCCACCACAATGGACTGGCTACCGTGCGGGATGTTAGGTAACATGTGGTCCATGGTCGCCGTCGGTGCAGAAAGGGGCACTGCACAGTGCAAGGTATTATCTGCACGCAGAAAAAGAGTAATGCCCAAGAGATGGAGAGCGGACAGGACTGCAGTTCAACGGTGTATAAGCTGGCGAAAGGTCTGATCGCAAGATGGACACAATGCACCAAGTAAGGCGCCCTTCCCCAATCGGCTCGCTCTTCGGAAAATTTTGAGAGATGGAGGTCAAACCCAACAGGCCGAAAAGTTTGAGACTCCCTTTAGTCGCCTCTTACGACAGGCAGGAATACCGCGGGCCTATTCTAACCGCCGAACCCGCAGGGGGAAATGTGCTATTGTCTTATAGCAAATGACAGCAGTGTTTTGGACCAGGCGACACTGCAAGCTGCTGGCATTAGAAAGAGCAAACGAGGCCGTCCTTAGATCCGGTTCATGAAACACTGGCTACGTAGTAACAATATACTAATTTACATCTCTTTGTTGATTGTGAACAACTCGAATAGATATTCACAGTTGTCAGTTTTTACAAGAAATTGCCTTCGAAAGAGGAAGATCAAGAAATTTCGCCAAAATATTACGTTGAATTACGTAAATTGAGGCATTACATTGAATTCTGCAGCTGGAAGGAAATTAATAATATAAGAGTGATATTTCTGGTAATATTGATATTTACATATATAGTTTCCTACGGTTGTTGCAAGGAAGATTGATATTTACATGCAATATTCTCTAATTGCTTTCCCTCGAACATAGCTCGTACAAGAGCACTGCCTTCTCGAAATTACAGAGGTTGTCTTTATCTTAATTCCGCCATAATCTGCAGTACTATTCTTCTTTTGGAGCCATAGTAGTACAACCAAATGCCGCGCAACGAGCATTAACAGTGACTATTAGTGCCACAACAAAGGAATTGGATGCAAACTATTGAAGGAAAACAGGCTGTGCGCAAGAACGAGCAGCATCTGTTGAATCGAAATAAGTCAGTGACTTATTTGGTTTCACCAACAAACAGTGTAAAATGCAATACTTTTTCTACCATTTGTAGAAGTACGACTTGTTTCATTTCAACACCGAACGATACACTGCACTATTAAATGACTATACAGTGAAAAATAAAAAACGAAAATTGACAATTTGCGATTCAGTTGCTTGCCTCGCTGTTTTCGGTCAAAAATCTATCTTAAACTTACAAGGTACATCCTGGGAGATGATGCAACAGGCTTTACAGATTTTGAAAGTTTCAGGGAGGTGACCAAAGACATGTCTTCAAAACTGTCACATTCAAAAACGAGAATCTTGCCAAGATTAATGGAACGAGAATTGAAATCTGAAAGAGAGAAAGAATGTCCTCAAGAACGAGTCACTGGTTTATAATTTCCTTAAAGGGTTATCTGAGTGCTTTGGCGTTATCTCCAGGAACAAATTGGTCAGGCAACGTTACTGGACCTCCTATTCAAACAAGGATTTTAAGCATGAAGGCTATTACAGAGAAGAAAGCGTTGGTTGTTCAACAAGAACAGTGCTCATTTCTGAACCATTTACCACTGTAATGCCAGAGCAACCTGAAAGGAATTTGGTGAAACCAAGACAGGCACCACGTGCAAAGTGCGGCAATTGTAGTCTCTGATAAATATTTAGCAGAGGGATATTTGCCTAGGAACAGCGGTCGCGTGAACTGGTGCGAAACGAAAATTACAGAGGCCGACGCTGTATCAATTTGTTCCAAAAGTGTTACGCATCAGAGCAACATCAGTGCCCTGTTAACGAGTATTTTTAAAAGCACGACAAATATCCACTGAGAAGAAAGACATCGACTGAAGGAGGTCAGATTTTATTTGTGAATTCCTTTTTGGATACACATATGATAATACTGTCTAAATAAAAGCAGAAACACTAATTACAGTTGTAATTTATATACTGTATTTTTCCAATTAAAATATCAAAATATAAGAATGATCACTTGATAAATATTTAGTATTATTTTGCAACATTTGCAACTTTTACAGCAGACGATGTTTAAAACTTTAATATCTCACCATTAATAGGGCAGTAACAATTTTTACTCTTTTTAAGTTCTTTAGAACTAGGATCAAACCACATAAAAATACAGGTTTAGTGACCTGAATTAAAAAGGCATTGTGACTTCCTTTCACTTATTTTGTGAGAGTAGTGAGTCATGAAAAATAGTTCTTTCCGGTGGTTGACCAGTTCTGATCCGATTTCTGAGAAGTTTTGCCTATCTCTAAATCTGCCTTAGCGATTTGCTTGGCTGGAAGAGTGGGCCTCCGACACAGAGGCTTGAACAAAATGCTATGCAATCGTGTCTGCGTCGGTAAATAATACGCCATTTATCCTAACACTGAACATCTGTTGGGGTCTGGTACCCGAAAAGACGTTTGATCTTTGCCCAGACTTGCGAAGGTGACACATGGCACCAATTGGTCGAGATTTCTGTCTCCCAACACTCCTGCTTCCATCACTTGGTAAGTTGCCGAACAAGGGCACAGAGCTGTTGTAAAGGCTATGAGGTGCTCCAGGAAGGGTGCTGCTTATGCCACTGTAGAGCTCGCCGACGCTCCTTAACTGCTTCAGCGACTTCCGGCGTCCACCAAGGGACTGCCTTACACCTCTGGCACCCTGAAGAGCGAGGGACCGCGTTTTCCTGCAGAGAAACAAGTTTAGTCACCTGCTCAACCATAAGATCGATGTCACCATGTGGGGGAGAGTCAACGGTAACATCAGAGGTTAAATTTTCACAGTCTGCCTTGTTTAAAGACCATGTGGGCAGGCGTCTGTATGCCTGATGCTGGGGCAGTGACAGGAAGATGGGGATGTGGTCACTACTATACAGGCCGTTATGTTCTCTCATCATCAGATTACTGAAGGATGGGGAAGGAGGTCGGCAGTGCCTTTCAAAGAAACCATCACGGCATTTGCCTAGAGCGATTTAGGGAAATCACGGAAAACCTAAATTAGGATGGCCTGACGCGGGATTGTGACTTCGTCCTCCCAAATGCGAGTCCAGTGTGCTAGCCACTGCGCCACCTCACTCTGTCGTTAAGTGATCACCAGTGGATAAATGGGATAAGTCCTGGCTGCAAATTGATAAATCAATGGCCGAGTAACTACATCGAGCCACATTGAAATGTGTGGCGGCCCCAGTGTTTAAGAGGTAGAGGTCGAACTGAGACAGTAATGTTTCGATGTCTCTGACTTGGCCAGTAAGCACACTGCCACCTCAAGGGGTTATGGGCGTTCAAATCTCCCAGAAGTAGAAAACGTTTAGGGAGTTGATCAATCAGTGCACTTAATACAATCAGGTGTACTGCACCATCTGGAGGAAGATATACATTGCACACAGTTATTTCCTGTGTCGTCCTTATTCTGACAGCCACAGCTTCAAGAGGGAGTTTTTTGTGGGGTTTTAGGGCGCACAACTGCAATTGTCATTAGTTAGGAATGCACCACGAGGCACAAGGTTAAAACAGCAACTAAAAGGGACAATACTATAAAAGACAGACAGGCAGAGGATTAAAAAGAAACAGCATAATCATGTGTCAGACTGGTTTGTCAAGTTGACAAAACGAAGAACACGAGCAGCTGCTCCTGGGTCATTTGCTAAAATGGCATCCAGAGTACATGGCAGTCCAAGATCAACGAGCAGTGTATTAAACTTCGGACAGGACGTTAAAATGTGGCGGACCGTCAGCAGATGGCGATGGCTGAAGCGGCAGTATCCAATTCGTAACCGGGCCAAAATGACCTCCTCCCGCCGAGAAGGACGTGAGGAACAGGTTTCAAGGGCCGAAGCTAGTTGTCCCTAAGTGCAGCCCAATCGGCATTGCACAGTGACAAAATGCGCTGACAAATGACCCTCCTAGAATATAATGTAGAGACATAACAAGAAGCTGTCCGAGGCTGGAGGACCGCAGCCTTGGCCACGGAACCTGCAGCTTCGTTCCCAGGGATACTGACATGGCCAGGAACCCACCAAGCTAACCGGAGAACCGTCGTCCACCAGCTGCTGAAAAGAGCGTTGGACCTGGTGCACAAAAGGGTGAACTGGATACGGATCAGTGAGGCTGTGAATGGCGCTCAGGGAATCGGAGCAGATGACATAAGCAGAATGTCGGTGGTGGCAGATGTAAAGAACAGCCTGGTAGAGAGAAAATAGCTCAGTTACTAAGAGTGAACAATGGCTATGCAGCCAGTATTTGAAACTGTGTGCTCTGACAATATAAGAACACCCGATACCCTCATTGGTCTTAGAGCCATCTGTATAAACTTCTAACGAAGTTCGACAAAACGGGAGCGGTATACCGAAGCTGGGGTTACCTCCTTTGGGAGCGAGCTGAGGTCAAGGTGACAGCGAACCTGAGCCTGGAGCCAAGGTGGCGTTTGGCTCTCTCCCACTCTAAAGGTTGCAGGGAGTGAAAAATCAAGTTGCCGAAGGAGGCAACGAAAGCGAACTCCAGGGGGTAGTAGGGCTGAGACATACAACCCGTATACGAGATCGAGAGTGTCGTCAAAAAAAGGAACTATAAGACACGTGGTCGGGCATTGACAGTAGCCGACAGGCATAACGACAAATCGCGCCGTTAAGTTAGTGGCAATTCAACGGCTTCAGCATGAGACTCTCGAAGGGACTAGTATAAAACGTTCCGATCGTAAGACGTAAACACCGATGTTGTATGGAGTTGAAGTGGCGTAAGATGGACGGCCTTCAGAGGAGTATACAAAGCTCCCATAATCCAACTTGGAGCGGACGATCGAGTGATATAGGCGAAGTAGGACGGTTTGATCCGCTCCCCACGACATCCCACTGAGAACACGGAGGAGTTTCCTGTCAAATGTAAAACCTAAAAATTTTTTTGTCTCCACGAATGGGAGAGTAATGGGACCGACTCGTAAAGACGGTGGGAGAAACTCTTTGTAGCGCCAGAAGTTAATACAGACCGTTTTCTCGGCGACACTCCAGGAGTAAGGACGGTCAAGAGAATGCTAAAGACAGCGCTCCAGGAAACATGTAAGCTGCAAGCTGCAGTAGATGGTAAAATCGTCCACGAAAAGGGAGCCTGATACATCAGTTGGGAGGCAATCCATTATTAGGTTGATCGCTATGGCGAAGAGAGCGACGCTTAAAACTGAGCCCTGTGGCACCCCATTCTCTTAGCGAAAGGCGACGGACATGACAGAACCCACATGTACGCTGAACTGTCCATCGATTAAAAATGCATGAATAAAAATAGGGAGGCGACCGCGAAGGCCCCATGTATGCATGGTGCGGAGTATGCCCGCCCTACAACAGGTGTCTTAAGCTTTCTCCAAATCAAAGAACTCAGCTGCGGCCGGGCGCATCCGCAAGACGTTATTCATAACGAAGGTCGACAAGGTAACCAGATGGTCAACAGCAGAGTGGCGCCTACGAAATCCACATTGTACATTGGTAAGTAGGCGTAGCGATTCGGGCAGCCAAACGAAACGAGAGTTAACCATTCGCTCCATCACCTTACAGACACAACTGGTAAGCGAGATGGCTCGATAACTGGAAGGCAAGTGCTTGTCCTTCCCAGGTTGTGGGAACACCAACCTCAATCCAGATGGGATTATAAGTACGAAGAAGGAAACCTTTCCCCACAGGAGAAAGGTTCTTCAGCATCTGAATATGAATAGAATCAGGCCCTGGAGCAGAGGACCATGACCGGGCAAGTGCATTTTTGAGTTCCCGCATGGTGAATGGGGCATTATAACTTTCACGATTCGTGGAGCGGAAGTTAGGTGGCCTAGCCTCCTGTGCCTGTTTTCGGAGGAGGAAGGCAGGGTGGTAATGAGCGGAGCTCGAATCCTCTGCAAAAAAGCGGCCGAAGTCATTGCAGACATCCTCAGGGGGCCCACAAGGATGTCATTCGCGACCGCCAAGCGAGAAACTGGTGAGTGGACCTTAGTGCCAGATAGCCGGCGCAGGCTACCCCATACAACAGAAGAAATAAAACTGTTTAAAGAGCTTGTGAAAGCAGCCCAGCTGGATTTCTTGCTTCCTTGCTTTCTTTAATAACCAGACGACAATGCGCACGTAATCGTTCATAATTTATACAATTCGCCATCGTAGGGTGGCGTTTAAAAATGCGTAAGGCACGTCGACGAGCACGTATAGTGTCTCTACATGCTGCTGTCCACCAGGGGACCGGTACGCGACGTGGAGAAGAAGTAGTGTGAGGGATGGAATATTCAACAGCAGTGAGAATGACTTCTGTGAGGTGTGCGACCTGACTATCGCAGCTTGCGAATGTTTGATCCTGAAAGGTCGCCGTGGAAGAGAAGAGCCCCCAGTCTGCTTTGGAGATGTGCTAACTAGTTGAGCATGTAGATGGGGTAGGATGCAGGAGATGGATAACACAAGGGAAGTGGTCACTCTAATACGTATCAGAAAGTGCATACCATTAAAACCAGCGTGCAAGTAGGGTAGTACATATAGAGGTCTAAGTGGGAATAGGTGTGAGATGTGTCCAAAAGAAAAGTAGGGGCGCCAATATTGAGGCAGACAAGATGAGGTGGTTGAAAAGGTCCGCTAACAGGGAGCCGCTCGGCCAGGATGCTGGAGAGCCTCAAAGGGGATGGTGGGTATTGAAGTCTCCAGTTTACAAAAATAGTGCAGGTAGCTGAGATATAATTTTCATAATGTCTGCCCTTGTAGCAGCAGACGACGATTGAGTGTAAAATGTACAAACGGAAAATGTGAAAGTAGGGAGAGTAATTCGGACGGCAACTGCCTGCAGGCCGGTGTGCAATGTGATGGGATCTTAGTAAATATCATCCCGGACCAGCAACATAAACCCTCCATGTGCTGAAATACCTGCAGCAGTGGGTAGGTCAAAACGCACAGGGGTATAGTGTTCCAAGGTAATTTGATCACTTCGTTTCCTGGAGACCTACGACGAGCGGACAGTGCAAGTGGAGCAGCAACTTCAAGTCCTCTCAGTTGGAGCGAATGACACAAATATTCCAGTGAGTAAGTGCCATCATGAGAAGAAAAAGAAGATGCGAGAAGGGGGTCACCTCAAAGGCCGCTGTGGGCCTGGCTTCGAGCGAGCACTGCCACCGCTATCAATAGGCGCATTGTCATCGTCCATTGATTCAATAGGTTCATCGGCCATCTTGTTAAGATGGCTGGGAGGGGGAGCTTCCTCCAATGGTGAACGGCCAGATGTTCGGCTACCAGCGGTGCGGCAAGGCGAAATGTATGATGGCTTGGAGCGGCCACCACTGGGTGGAGCAGGAGAAGAAATGCGCCGTGGCGGAGAAGGAGAACTTTTCTTCCTATGAGCGTTCTTGGAAGGTCGTTTAGTGGAAGTACTGGTTGATAGCTGTGAGTTCGAGGTACGTAGGAAGTCTGCATGGGACGGTTCCTTTTTGAAGGCCCGTGCATCTGACTTGTGGGTGTCTGTCTTGGCAGAAGCTGATGAAGGTGCTTGTGTCTGAGGGGTGACAGGAGTAAGAGGAGACGTCGACCAGGCGGTCTTAGCACTGGCGGAACGGACGACCGTAGTGCTGAAGGTCAGATCGCATGTCTGTGTCGATAACTCCGTGGTAGTCCGAGGAGAGGCGAGGACGGTACTACATTTCCCCGTTGGGAGCAGCGTGGGCTTCCTACTAGCAAATAGCTAGCGAGCAGCCGAGGTGGATACTTTCTCTTTGACCCGAATTTTCTGGATACAGCGTTCTTCCTTGTAGATGGGACAGTCGCGGGAGGATGCTGCATGGTCACTGACAGTTCACACAATGATGAGATGGAGGTGGACAGTCACCCTCATGGACATCCCTGCCACATGTGACATTTAGCCGCATTCGAACAAGACTGGCGAGTGTGATTAAAACGCTGACACTGGTAGCACCGCATAGGTGTCGGGACATAGGGGCGAATAGAAATAACCTCGTAGCCCACTCTGATGCACAACAGCTGCTGAACACTATCAAATGTCAAGAAAAGTGTTTGGGTTGGTACATGGTCATTGTTGACTTTTTTCATGACCCTATGGACAGCTGTCACGCCCTGCTCAGCGAGGAAAGACTCATCAGTCAATCCGACTAGTGATCTAGTATATACCACACAACGCTACAAATTCATAATGCGGTGAGCCTCCACCCATACAGGGAACGTTTAGGAGTGTGGCCCAAAACAGTTTTTGTGCTAGGAAGGTGCTCTCAGTTTCTAGTAACAAGATACCGTTACACATCCTGGTACAAGACTTTACACATTCGGCTATGGCATCTACGCTCTTCTGGACAACTAAAGGGTTGACAGATGAAAAATCTTGTCCGTCCTCAGATCTAGAAACAACAAGGAACTTTGGGGCAGACAGTAGTACTTTTGTCAATCGTGGCTGCTCAAGTTCCAGTTTTTGGGGAGAAGTCGAGAGAGAGAAGAAGAGAGATCCATTGCGGAGGAATCCCCCATGATTGCCAGCATCTCCGATGGCGCAGTCCTTCTTTGTGGGGACCATCTCAGAGGGCACTTCCACCTTATGTAAATCTTTACACCTCATGTCACACATCCCAAGAAACAGACGGAGGGAACAATCGGCATAGTCCGAAGGTTTCCCTGGACCTGGCCCATACCAGGGGGTACATGCGTGACTTGTCTACCCTGGGCGGCGAATTACACATTACCCTGTCACCGGATACGTGAGGGAAACTGTGGGTCGGCCTTCAGGAACACACAGGGAGGAATGGAGGAGAGGAAAGAGAGATATAGAGAGATAGATATAGATATAGAGAGATATAGTTATAGACACATAGATATAGATATAGACAGACAGACAGAGACAGACAGACTGTTTCAGTCGCCGAGGTGGGGACCAGAGAAGTCAAGGAGGAGGAGAAGGGGAGAAGGGGAGAAACAGGGGGGGGAGTGGGGAGAAACAGGGGGGGGAGTGGGGAGAAACAGGGGGGGGAGTGGGGAGAAACAGGGGGGGGAGTGGGGAGAAACAGGGGGGGGAGTGGGGAGAAACAGGGGGGGGAGTGGGGAGAAACAGGGGGGGGAGTGGGGAGAAACAGGGGGGGGAGTGGGGAGAAACAGGGGGGGGAGTGGGGAGAAACAGGGGGGGGAGTGGGGAGAAACAGGGGGGGGAGTGGGGAGAAACAGGGGGGGGAGTGGGGAGAAACAGGGGGGGGAGTGGGGAGAAACAGGGGGGGGAGTGGGGAGAAACAGGGGGGGGAGTGGGGAGAAACAGGGGGGGGAGTGGGGAGAAACAGGGGGGGGAGTGGGGAGAAACAGGGGGGGGAGTGGGGAGAAACAGGGGGGGGAGTGGGGAGAAACAGGGGGGGGAGTGGGGAGAAACAGGGGGGGGAGTGGGGAGAAACAGGGGGGGGAGTGGGGAGAAACAGGGGGGGGAGTGGGGAGAAACAGGGGGGGGAGTGGGGAGAAACAGGGGGGGGAGTGGGGAGAAACAGGGGGGGGAGTGGGGAGAAACAGGGGGGGGAGTGGGGAGAAACAGGGGGGGGAGTGGGGAGAAACAGGGGGGGGAGTGGGGAGAAACAGGGGGGGGAGTGGGGAGAAACAGGGGGGGGAGTGGGGAGAAACAGGGGGGGGAGTGGGGAGAAACAGGGGGGGGAGTGGGGAGAAACAGGGGGGGGAGTGGGGAGAAACAGGGGGGGGAGTGGGGAGAAACAGGGGGGGGAGTGGGGAGAAACAGGGGGGGGAGTGGGGAGAAACAGGGGGGGGAGTGGGGAGAAACAGGGGGGGGAGTGGGGAGAAACAGGGGGGGGAGTGGGGAGAAACAGGGGGGGGAGTGGGGAGAAACAGGGGGGAGTGGGGAGAAACAGGGGGGAGTGGGGAGAAACAGGGGGGAGTGGGGAGAAACAGGGGGGAGTGGGGAGAAACAGGGGGGAGTGGGGAGAAACAGGGGGGAGTGGGGAGAAACAGGGGGGAGTGGGGAGAAACAGGGGGGAGTGGGGAGAAACAGGGGGGAGTGGGGAGAAACAGGGGGGAGTGGGGAGAAACAGGGGGGAGTGGGGAGAAACAGGGGGGAGTGGGGAGAAACAGGGGGGAGTGGGGAGAAACAGGGGGGAGTGGGGAGAAACAGGGGGGAGTGGGGAGAAACAGGGGGGAGTGGGGAGAAACAGGGGGGAGTGGGGAGAAACAGGGGGGAGTGGGGAGAAACAGGGGGGAGTGGGGAGAAACAGGGGGGAGTGGGGAGAAACAGGGGGGAGTGGGGAGAAACAGGGGGGAGTGGGGAGAAACAGGGGGGAGTGGGGAGAAACAGGGGGGAGTGGGGAGAAACAGGGGGGAGTGGGGAGAAACAGGGGGGAGTGGGGAGAAACAGGGGGGAGTGGGGAGAAACAGGGGGGAGTGGGGAGAAACAGGGGGGAGTGGGGAGAAACAGGGGGGAGTGGGGAGAAACAGGGGGGAGTGGGGAGAAACAGGGGGGAGTGGGGAGAAACAGGGGGGAGTGGGGAGAAACAGGGGGGAGTGGGGAGAAACAGGGGGGAGTGGGGAGAAACAGGGGGGAGTGGGGAGAAACAGGGGGGAGTGGGGAGAAACAGGGGGGAGTGGGGAGAAACAGGGGGGAGTGGGGAGAAACAGGGGGGAGTGGGGAGAAACAGGGGGGAGTGGGGAGAAACAGGGGAAGTGAGGAGAAATAGGGGGAGGGAGGAGAAAGAGGGGGGAGGAGAAAGATAGGGGAGGGAGGAGAAAGAGGGGGGTGGGATGAGAAAGAGGGGGAGGGAGGAGAAAGAGGGGGGAGGGAGGAGAAAGAGGGGGGAGGGAGGAGAAAGAGGGGGGAGGGAGGAGAAAGAGGGGGGAGGGAGGAGAAAGAGGGGGGAGGGAGGAGAAAGAGGGGGGAGGGAGGAGAAAGAGGGCTGAGGCAGGAGAAAGAGGGCTGAGGCAGGAGAAAGAGGGGGAGGGAGGAGAAAGAGGGGGAGGGAGGAGAAAGAGGGGGAGGAAGGAGAAAGAGGGGGGAGGGAGGAGAAAGAGGGGGGAGGGAGGAGAAAGAGGGGGGAGGGAGGAGAAAGAGGGGGGAGGGAGGAGAAAGAGGGGGGATGGAGGAGAAAGAGGGGGGATGGAGGAGAAAGAGGGGGGATGGAGGAGAAAGAGGGGGGATGGAGGAGAAAGAGGGGGGATGGAGGAGAAAGAGGGGGGAGGGAGGAGAAAGAGGGGGGAGGGAGGAGAAAGAGGGGGGAGGGAGGAGAAAGAGGGGGGAGGGAGGAGAAAGAGGGGGGAGGGAGGAGAAAGAGGGAGGAGGGAGGAGAAAGAGGGGGGAGGGAGGAGAAAGAGGGGGGAGGGAGGAGAAAGAGGGGGGAGGGAGGAGAAAGAGGGGGGAGGGAGGAGAAAGATGGGGGAGGGAGGAGAAAGAGGGGGTGGGAGGAGAAAGAGGGGGGAGGGAGGAGAAAGAGGTGGGAGGGAGGAGAAAGAGTGGGAGGGAGGGGAAAGAGGGGGAGGGAGGAGAAAGAGGGGGAGGGAGGGGAAAGAGGGGGAGGGAGGGGAAAGAGGGTGAGGGAGGAGAAAGAGGGTGAGTGAGGAGAAAGAGGGTGAGTGAGGAGAAAGAGGGTGAGTGAGGAGAAAGAGGGTGAGTGAGGAGAAAGAGGGTGAGTGAGGAGAAAGAGGGTGAGTGAGGAGAAAGAGGGTGAGGGAGGAGAGAGAGGGTGAGGGAGGAGAAAGCGGGGGGAGGGAGGAGAAAGCGGGGGGAGGGAGGAGAAAGCGGGGGGAGGGAGGAGAAAGCGGGGGGAGGGAGGAGAAAGCGGGGGGAGGGAGGAGAAAGCGGGGGGAGGGAGGAGAAAGCGGGGGGAGGGAGGAGAAAGCGGGGGGAGGGAGGAGAAAGCGGGGGGAGGGAGGAGAAAGCGGGGGGAGGGAGGAGAAAGCGGGGGGAGGGAGGAGAAAGCGGGGGGAGGGAGGAGAAAGCGGGGGGAGGGAGGAGAAAGCGGGGGGAGGGAGGAGAAAGCGGGGGGAGGGAGGAGAAAGCGGGGGAGAGTGGAGAAAGCGGGGGAGAGTGGAGAAAGCGGGGGAGAGTGGAGAAAGCGGGGGGAGGGAGGAGAATGAGGGGGGAGGGACGAGAATGAGGGGGGAGGGACGAGAAAGATGGGGAAGGAGGAGAAAGATGGGGAAGGAGGAGAAAGATGGGGAAGGAGGAGAAAGATGGGGAAGGAGGAGAAAGATGGGGAAGGAGGAGAAAGATGGGGAAGGAGGAGAAAGATGGGGAAGGAGGAGAAAGATGGGGAAGGAGGAGAAAGATGGGGAAGGAGGAGAAAGATGGGGAAGGAGGAGAAAGATGGGGAAGGAGGAGAGAGAGGGGGGTAGGAGAAGGGGGGAAAACAGTAATAGGGAGGAGGACAAAGAAAGGAACCAAACAAATGAAGGAAGGAACCAAATAAGTGAAGAACCAAAATGACCACAAATATAGGTCGTGGAAACGTCCGTCTCCAGATGCAGGCGCCAACTACCCCATTTAGATGGAGGGACTCTTTTAAGTCGCCACTTAGGACAGGCAGGAATACCGTGGGCCTATTCTTGCCCCTGGACCCACAGGGGGAAGAGGAGTTACAAAGAGCATAGGTTCACTACAGAGTTTAGGACAAACATGAACACCACCTGACACTGATATAGACGCTACGGTTCCTGTCATATGCCTTATAACTGCATAATGCAGGGTCCACATTGCTGGAAACCAGGTTTCCTGGAGGGCAACACTGACAGCAGGTGTAAAGCTTCACAGTTTCCGTAGCTCAGCCAGGCGATAGAAAAAGCTTCCACAGTTCCACTGGAGGAGGACGTTATCATGAGACTGGGAATGCATGAAACATTCAGTGAGGTAGTTTACACCTTGGTGTCACCTACTGCCACCGATTTATTGCCTGAGCAGTTTATATCCATTGTGTCTGAGGGTCTGGCGAGATCTAGGTCCTAAGCAGACGCCAAAATCGCCGCTCCATCCTCTGACAGAGATTGTAGGTAGCTGTGTTGTGGGTACCACCACAATATCCTTGGTCTTAGGGGTTTTCTTTTTGGATTTGTCTCGCTGTTCCTTGGTTTCCCTGGCTGCAAGGTCTTAACAGGCTCAAGCTTTCAGATGAGCGTGAAGCCCAATGACCAACTGCTTTTAAGCTCTTCAGCCATTGGCAGGTGTCATCTTTCCCACTAGCAGAAACCTGGGATGAAAGTGACCCAAATGACTCTGTCCTAACAAGAGGAGCCACAGAAGCCTTGGCTCAGATGTGGGGACTGAAATCCCATATGGTTGGCGGGGGGGAGAGAGGGAGAGTTGTTCCTGAAGTAGGTGGTGCAGGGAGGGAATTGCTCCCACCATCAGGGGGACAGGTGTAGTCTCCTGGTCCTGAGAGGCCACACGAATTCGAGCAACTGATAGGGAGACAACTTATTGTAGCAGCAGCATATAACGTGGTCATAGCCACAGGATGTAGGCACTCAAATTTCTACTTAGCCTCCGTGTAGGCAAGTCAGTCCAGGGTCATACTCCACGATTTTCCTGCTTCTCTGTAAAATCCTGCAATCTGGTGAGCAATCTGCTCTTCACAGTTGACACAGATGGGAGGTCGGGCACATGGAGTATTGGGATGGATGGATGTCCACAACCTTGACACGTGGGCTGGAAGTACAGTGGGAAGACATGGCTGAACTTCCAGCACTTAAAGTATCACATCAGATGGGGGATATATGGTTTGGCATCACAGTGGTAGACCATCACCTTGACCTCCTTGAGCAATGGGTCACCCTCAATAGCCAAGATGAAGGCATCGGAAGCAACCTGGTTATCCCTTGGACCCCAATGGATGCTCCCGAGGAAATAAACACTTCGCCACTCTAAATTGGCGCACAGATTGTCATCAGACTGCAACAGAATGTCCCTGTGGAATGTAACAACCTGGACCATATTTGAGCTCTTATCGGGTGTGATGGTAACAGAAACATCCCCAGCTTGTTGCAAGTGGGTAATGCCTGTGACTGGGCAGAGGATGCTATTTTTATCAAAACTGACCCTAAGCGCATTTTGGACAACCCTCCATCTCCACTAACTTGTCCTCCAAATGCTCCACAAAGAACTGAGACTTCATGGACAATAAAGATTCACCATTAACTCTCGTACATATGAGGTACAGGCGCAAGTAAGCTTCAGTGTCATCCTTAGCCTGGCATTCCTGCCATGGTGTGGCCAGGGAAGCGAACGACATGGGGTCATGTTTCTTAGCATTGAAGTCTGACTTTGCCCACTTAAAGACTGCTGGCGGCAGACCACCAGCAAGGGATGAGGTCCTACACTTCATGGTGTGCCATCCACCTTGATGCCACCCACTGACAAGGGGGTCCTCCACAGAGGTGCCACCCAGCCGCAGCAAATGCCACCTGGTGGGATGGCCATTACCAGGAGTCCCAATGCACCAGGTGGACTTTTTAGCATACATAGAGTTAATGGCACAGGCATCAACAGAGCTATTGCTGCATTGTCAGGGGGCTACAAACAACAGCGTACATGGCAGCCCCACCACAACAGACTGGCTACCGTGTTGGATATGAGGAACAAAGAGATCCATGGTCATCATCAGTACAGAAAGTTATACTGGATAGAGTGTGGTGGAAAATGCACCCAGGAAGGAGTCATCACCCAAGACAGAACAGGTGGGAAATCAATGTGATGATCAAGGGGGCTAAAGATCTCAGTGCATGATTGACACTGATGCACCATGTAAGGCCCCCTTCCCCAATTGGCTAACTCTTCAGAAAGCTTCGAAAAATTGAGTTCAAACCCTGCAGGGCACCATCACATGAAGGCCAAAATGTGAGACTCCTTTTGGTCACCTCCTATGACAGGCTGGTGTATCTCGAGCCTATTCTAAACCCCAGACCTGCAAGGGGTCTTAAGTTGCAAAAATTTCTACAAAGCTGCTGCCACAAAGAGTAACAATGCAACATGGACGACTGTCTTATTAAATTTAGAAGTTTTCCAAGTTTTCAAACCAGAAGCAGGGCTCTCACCTTTTCAGGAGCCGTTTCCCAATTCTAATGCCTCTTATTGAAGTGATTCTGCTTATAATTACACCAGATGATAATGCAAAAGAAACAAGTAGACGATCAATGGAGACAGCTGCCAAAGACAAGCTCGGTATCCTGAAGGATTGAATGAAATTATTGAGCTTGATATGTTTTGGGATCCTCTACTGAAAACTGAAGATTTTCTGAACTGGCTCTTTCTGCTTTAACTGCACCGTCTTTACCTCATGCAAATGCTGACTATGAGCTATATTAAGTAAGGTTAATTTGATAAAAACAGACATAAGAAACCAGTAAACTGTGGGATGTGTCAATTTTGAACCGACAAAACCTGTACAGCCGTATGACTAGAAAAAAATTATACGGCAACGTAAGAACGATTTCAGTGGGCTGAGGATATACCTGATATTTGGAGACTAGAAAATACCACTAAAAATTTCATACTCGTATGCAAATGTGGGTTAGATGGCGCCACAGTTTAGTGATTTGTAGTGGCGTCGTGGCCAAAGTCGCACATCTAATGGCAGACAAGGAACGAAAAACGTCTTAGTGTCATCAAAGATTTGCCAAAGCAACGAAGAGGTTTTCCCCGCTAATGAGAGGGGAATATATTCCCGTCAGCTAACAACACAGTACCCTAATGATCGAATAATATGTACCTATGTAATTTTATGAACTACTATATTATCACCTAATTGTTATATCACATGAAATTTATTAATGTGCATTCTCATTTATCCCAGTGAATAATTAGCTTTTGCGAATCCTTGAGACTGCCGACAGAAATTGTAGCCTATCTTAGTTGTTACTGGAACACGTGAACGCTTAAATCGATTATGTTTAAATTAACGAGTATCTGCTATATTGACCCTCATCAATACGATTTAATTTTGGTTTCATAACATTTTAAATGTTTAATAAATGTACGAGGCTTTAAAACCAAAGTGCAAGACTTCGTAGTTTAAGTACGAGAAAAGAAGTTCTATGGTTGTGTAACATTACAGGACATATTGGGACATATTGAAGTATTCGATACTGTAGACTTTTAGGGGATGTCGATACAGATATGCAAAATGTAAAGGGAAACTTTGGTGATGTTTAAATATTGTACTGTGTCAATATAAGGACATTTTGCACAGAAAGAACAAAAATAGAATCAATGTAAATATATATTAGTGTTAGTAACCTATTTTCATTCAATTTTGTAATTATATTTCATTTTGTAAAAGAAAGACTCACTGTTTGCTGTAGCTCTGATTAATTGTATTAATTATCAGTTTTGAGCTAAATTATTTCGTATAATATGGACAAGATACTTTTAAAAACTCACCAGCTAAAGAGAAAGTCTGAAAATGAACGTTTAATGCACACTTCTGGAACTTTCTATGGAGAAATTCTATATTATGATCGCAAAAATACGAAAACTTGTGAAAACTGTTTCATAAACTAATTTCGAAAGACGATTTGTATCAAGAAATATTGCTAAAAAAGATTTATTTACGTTCTGAAACACGATTTAAATCATTTTACATATAAATAGTTGTTCTAAATCACTCAAGAAATATCCAGAATCAAATATCAAGATATTTCTGGAAACATCAGTACAAATCTGGTGAAGGTTATACAGAAGCTGGTAGAAAAATGTTATAAAAACTATTTGGAAATTATGCTTGTAAGACTTTATATGTACTGATCCTTTTACTTACTTTAATCTGTACTAAAATTCTGTAATGTCTAATTTAGTTTTAAGTCGTGAATTGCTATCGTATTGTAAACAAAACATTGTCAAGGACTCTCATTGTTTGGAAAGATATTAATACACCTGGGAGTTGTCAGTTGCCAGTTCGGAAGTTCGGATATGCAGTGCAGTTAGCTCGGAGAGTCAGTTGTTGAGTCTGTGAAGTCTGTCAGTTCTGTTTGTAAATAAACGTCTGTAATGAAGAATTACTTGTTGTCAATATGAACTCAAGACCTTTTGCACTAAGCAGACACCTCCTAATGCAACGTTTTAATTTGGTGTTGAGGAGCTGAAATGTTATAATTTGGTGCAGAAAGCACTGGGACGTTATAATTTTGTTGAGGAAGCTGGGATGTTATAATTTGGTGGAGGAGCTGGGATGTTATAATTTGGTGGAGGAAGCAGAGGATCTGACGACCACCCAATGATTCTTCAAAATAAAATACGTCTCTTTTGGGATCATCCTGGAATTGAAGAAATTTCGCAAAAACACGGACACCAACGACTGCCGACGGACACTAAGATAAGTACCTGCTTCCTAAAATAATGGAAAAAGACGCAGATTTCAGTATTGACAGCGGTGTAGCGAGTACACCTATTAGGGAAAGTGCTTCTGACAGTGTAGGAATGTTGGAAATGTTAAAACAAATGTTTTCAGAGTTAAACTCGAAGTTGGATAACACAAACTCGAAGATGGACGATTCTCGTGCCGAATTACGTCAACAAATTGAACAGACACAACAACAATGGACAGGTCGATTTCGAAGGCTGTGTGTGATTTAAAATCAGAAATAAATTCAAATACAGAACAGATTCCTCACACTAATCAGGTTCTCGAAGAATGGCGAATTACTTTTGAGTCAAACCAAAATGAACTTAGTTGTCGTGTGGACACAGTTGAGAGCAAAATTTCTGTCCTTGAAACTGATTTAAGTAACGAAATTTCAAATAACCAGTCAAAACCTAAAAAAGTTGTTGATTTTGTAAATGAGGAAAATTCTCAATTGAGAAATGAATTTGACCAGACAAAACGATTTTTTGAAAGCGAAATTGAATCTTTCAAATCTGATTCTGACAAAAAGGTCACAGAAATTTGTAGTAGAGTAGGTAATGTCGAAAAATCGGTAGACAGAAAATTTGTAGAAATACAAGAAACTATGTTGCAAAAAGGTTTTAGTAATAGTTGTAATGGGGTATGGGGAAATTTTCCCATTAAAACTTATCCCGGTGACAAGAATATACACCCAAAAGACTTCATGCAATTCTGCAAGGAGCAGTTCATGTCCATAATGACAGATAGTGTTAAGATAAAATTTGTAAAGAAATTACTTGATGGTGAGGCGCTTTCGTGGGCCAATCAGAATTGTTCCGCGGAAATGTCCTTTGAAGATTTCGAAAAATGTTTTCTAACCAAATTTTGGTCTGAAACTGAGCAAGCTCGAATCAAACGTGAATTCTTGAATGGTCCTAGTTACAGAAATTCTGATGGGTCAATGAAAGCCTATTGTGAGAAACAGTTGCAAAAATTAGTGCATCTGGATAAGCCATTTGATGAGCTAACTCAAATTGATGCACTAAAACGGAGACTTCCGAAAAGAGTACAATGGGGTTTAGTATATGGTCCAGATGAGTCCATAGAACAATTCTTGAAATATATGGACAAACTTGATAGAGCCTTTGAACAAAACAACAGATTTAACGACTTTGTAGGTTCATCACACAGAGGGTGGGAACCGAACCGTGGAAATAATAACAATAATAGTGAACGAAGAAACTTTAACAACAACAGGGATAATTATAATAGCAATGACAGAAGAAATTTTGGTAGGAATGATCAGCACTTTAATTCAAACAGAGAATGGGAAAATCGAAACAGGTCCTTGGGTAGTGACATGAGAGAAGGTAACCCGAGGCAGGGAAACGACAGACATAGGCCTTTAAATGACTAAATGCTCCACTGGGAGTCTGTCAGTTTGGGGCAAGGAATTTTCAAAATCAGGCTAATTTCACCTGGAACAGACAGCACTATAATCAGAGACCTAACCAGTATAGACAGTATGCTTATGATCGATCTATAGATAGAGGTAATGAAAAAAATAAATTTGACAGGAAATTTTGGAATGTCATCAGAGAAAATACTAGAAACAATTGTAATAGGAACCAGGCTACCTTTGATGAAGTAGGCTTAGAAGATGATATAATTGCAAATTTATATAATCAAGAAGAAGCACCTAATGCTGAAATGAAAGGTAAGGATAACTTTGATAATTTTGGATTGTACAAACTTATGTGTGGTGATGTTTTAGATGTAAGTTGTCATAATGATATTCGTACTGAAGTTTCTGGAAAGTCTGATATTCATGTGGATGTGGTTGGTGAAGATGGTGTTGTGAGTAATGTTGGTGATACTAGTAGTGTTTGTAGTGTAAGCTCAGGCAATGATGATTATAATGTTGATGTTAAGGCTAATGGTGATTATGTACTAGAAGATTTTGATGGTGAATTGGATGGAATAGTTTATGTTGAAGTTAAGGAGGATGATATAAGCAATAGTGTCGAGAATAGTTGTGCCAGGAACTCTAACTACATTCCACATGAGAATCAGATTGTGCCAGTTCAGCTTAGTAATACATCAGGAGACAGGGGGGTTGATTGTGCTGATGCATCTGAGGTTATTTTGAAATCTGTTTGGGACAAATTTAAAGATTACAGTGATGACAATGATGTTAAGATCAAATTAAGGGAAGTTTGTGAACCAGTTTCTGCTTTTAAGCCTAATGAAATCATCAAATGGGGTACTAGTCAGGATGTGTGTGAGGTAAATAGTAATCCAGACATTCCAGTAAATTCCAGTAGACCTAGAAGTTTGAAGAATGTATTGCCTAATAAAGAAAACCTAAAAATGGAACAGAGGTATGATGAGATAGCAGAAGACTATTGGTAGTCCATACATAAAAATTAAAGCTGCAGGTTGGTAAGGGTATTGTTTGATTGACACAGGGAGTCCAATTAGTGCCATTTCAAGCAAATTAAGAGATATAATTAAGCATGATCCTGACTTTGTTGAATTACCAGTTGTTGGAAAAAAATTAGAGGCATTACCAGGAAACTGAGCAAAATTGTTAGTAGACAGGTGTTGTTGTCCTTCAGTATAAATGATGTACAGTTTACTCAAGGATGTCTTGTAATAAGTGACCTAAATGAGAATGTACTGTTGGGTATGGACTGGATATTAAAAGCTAATGCAGCATTTGATTGGGAAAAGAGTTTGTTTATCTTTATTGATCCTAAGACGAGAGTATGTTCCAGTACTGACATGTCAGTTCAAAACTGTGCTGATAAGGGAATTGAAATTAGGGACGTTACATTTTCTAAAGACAGTGGTTATTGTGTAGAGGAAATTACTGAGGATTATGGTGATGGAGAATATGGGGATATAGTTCAAGAAAAATTATGGGAATCAGATAATTTGAACCAAGAACAGAAGGTAGAGTTAGAAAGATTATTGTGGAATTACTGTGATGTTTTTGATGATAGACCTGGCAGAGTAAAGAATTATCAATGTAAACTCAGATTAAAACCACATGAGCCATTCTTTATAAAACCTTATAGTGTACCCATTGCAAAGAGAAAATATGTAGAAATGGAACTTCAAAAGATGGAAGAGTGGGGCATCATTGAGAGAAGTAAGAGCCAATACAATAATCCTTTGGTAGTGGTTGCAAAACGTGATGGCAGTGTCAGGCTTGTACTAGATTCAAGACACCTAAATAAGTATCTGGAAAGAGAGACCGATCATCCCGAGAATATAGACGAATTACTTCATAAATTTGAAAGAATGAAATACATGACCAGTTTAGATCTCACATCAGGATTTCACCAAGTAGAATTAGAAAATGATTCCAGAAAGTATACTGCCTTTTTGTATGGGGGAAGATGTTACCAGTATTATGTGGTACCATTTGGGCTGAATGTCTCAGTAGCCGAATTCATTAGAGCACTTGACTTTGTTTTGGGAAAAGATCTTTTATCAAAATTAACTGTGTATGTAGATGACATTTTGATCACTGGAGAAACTTGGGAAGAACATGTTAATACTTAGAGGGAGGTTTGCAATAGATTAAGGAAAGGGGGAATGTCACTTAAATTATCTAAATGTAAGTTTGGTATGAAAAAATTTAAGTTTCTGGGGCACAGTATTTCTGAGGAAGGTATTTTGCCAGATCCTGAAAAACTCGAGGCAATTGCAAAATTCCCAATTCCAAAAACCAAGAAACAAATAGTCATTTTTCGGAGTGTGCGGTTACTACAGAAAGTTCATTAGTACCCAAGCTCTAAATGCTCCAAGTCTTAACAGATTGCTGAAGAAAAATGCATTGTGGGTTTGGGATCAGGAATGTGAAGCTGCTTTTGAAGAAATAAAAACACAGTTATGTAACAGTCAAATTTTGTACCGTCCTGATTTAAGTTTACCTTTTTGCATTATGGCAGATAGTAGTGATTATGGCCTAGGTGCTCACCTTTTCCAAGAAGTAAATATAAATGGGAAAAGAGAACACAGGTCTATTGCTTTTGCTAGTCGAATCTTGAAAAAACATGAGAGACAATACACTGTTACCGAGAAAGAGCTTTTGGCCATTTACTGGACATTTTCTAAATTCAGAAATTATTTATTAGGAAACCAGGTAGTTGTCTACACAGACCATAAGGCATTAATTTATATTCAAGAATGTAGGTTGCATCATGGAAGGATTACCAGGTGGGCACTCTTGTTACAACAATTTAATTACTCAATAAAATATCTTAGAGGACCCGATAATGTAGTTGCTGATGCTTTATCTAGACTACCTGTGGGGGGTGACTTTGAAGATGACAGTGGGGAATGTGAAAAAGAATTCAAAATTATGTATTTAAGAGGGGTGGACAATGAACAAGAAATCAGAGACATTTGTAATGACATCCGACGGAATCAGAACCACGATGAGAACTGTAAACTGGTCAAAAGTTATTTAGGGAAAAAGGGACAGGAAAAAGTGGGAGATTATTACAAAATCTACAAGGGGATTCTATTCAAGAGAAACAATGTAGATTACAATGTATGGAAATTATGTTGGCCTGAACAGTACATCAATGTACTCATCAAGTACATTCATGAAAGTTTTGGTCATTGTGGGATTCAAAAGTGTATCCAGAAAATCCAAGAAAATGTGTACTTTAACAACATAGCCAGGAGGGTTAGAAAAATTTTGACGGGTTGTGACAGGTGCCAAAGAGTAAAAGTATCCAACCAAACTTGTCGAGGATTGATGCAAAACATCTTACCAAAAGAACAACACGAGTTAGTCGCTGTCGACTTATATGGACCATTACCGAAGACCAGAGGAGGCTATTGTTACATTTTCGTTATGGTTGATGTTTTTTCAAAATTCATTAGGTTATACCCTCTTCGCAAGGCAAACAGTAAGAGCATTACTTCAAAAATCAGATAAGACTATTTTGGCAGGGTTGGAAAACCTCAGAAAATCTTATGAGACAATGGGACTCAATTTACTTCTGGATTATGGAAAGCTTTTGTTGAAGATGAAAATATAAGGCAGATTCTTATTTCAGCTTATCATCCGTCAGGAAACCCTTCGGAGAGATACATGAGGGAAATTGGGCAATTCTTTAGAACCTACTGCAATACTTATCATGCTAGTTGGATTGACTATGTTGAGAAATTCGAAGATGTTGTGAACAGCCTACAGCATTCCTCAACAGGGTTTTCGCCTTATGAAATACAGTATAATAGCAAACCACCACATCCAATTAGTGATTTCATTGATTTTCCAGTCTGCAAACCATTAAGTACTCAAGAGAGAGAGGAAATAGTGAGAAAGACCATGAAATCTCAAGGTGATAAGAGGAAATGTAGACATGACAAAAGATTGAAGCCTACTCATTTTAAAATTGAAGACTTGGTCCTTGTTAAAACACAAGAGAAGTCTAAAGCCATCAGTGGTGAATTAAAAAAGTTTTTTGACATATACATTGGACCTTACAAGATTCAGGACAATCCTTATACGAATGCTTACCGTCTAGTCTACCTAAATTCTGGCAGACTGTTTGGCCTACGAAACATGACCGAACTGAAATTGTATAAAAAATGTAAAAAAGTATTTTAGATAATAGATGTTTATAGACTTTTATATGTAATCTTACCAGGATATTTTTGTATACTTTGTTATGTTGTATTTATCTGATTCCTCAGGGGAGCATAAATTCTTTGTGTGCTAAGTGTTTGGCGAGCACTAGGTCCCCTAGCTATGCAATTGTCATATTTCATTTTCGTATTCTGGCATTGCATCTTACACTTATTCTGTGATCCTCTATAATCAATTTTCTCCATCTGTCAGTCTCTTAGCTTTAAGAAATTATTTAGAGTAAATTTTCTTGAGTAATTAGACTTTAGAGAATTCAAATTTCTGTGTCCTTAAAAACCGGTCCACCGACTATTAAATGCTTTTGCTATTGTTTAACTGGGTTTGACCACTGTATGCTGTATATTCATAGCGGACTGTGCTATTGCAGCCTGTGATAGCCTGCAGTGTATATGGAAACCATACGGACTGTGAAGATGAGACTGAAATACAGTGTGTGGCATTGAGGTATACCGACCTTTAAGGAAGAAGATCACCGACCTTCAAGAAAGAACATCACTGGTCTTCAAGAAAGAAGACACCAAAGATATATGTAAAACTTTTCTGTTTTGTAATGTAAGGGCATCAACCCTTCCGTGTTTCACGTGGAAGTGCTGATGGGGGGGTTGTGTAACATTACAGGACATATTGGGACATATTGAATAATTCGATACTGTAGACTTTTAGGGGATGTCGATACAGATATACAAAATGTAAAGGGAAACTTTGGTGATGTTTAAATATTGTACTGTGTCAATATTAGGACATTTTGCACAGAAAGAACAAAAATAGAATTAATGTAAATATATATTAGTGTTAGTAACCTATTTTCATTCAATTTTGTAATTATATTTCATTTTGTAAAAGAAAGACTCACTGTTTGCTGTAGCTCTGATTAATTGTATTAATTATCAGTTTTGAGCTAAATTATTTCGTATAATATGGACAAGATACTTTTAAAAACTCACCAGCTAAAGAGAAAGTCTGTAAATGAACGTTTAATGCACACTTCTGGAACTTTCTATGGAGAAATTCTATATTATGATCGCAAAAATACGAAAACTTGTGAAAACTGTTTCATAACCTAATTTCGAAAGACGATTTGTATCAATAAATATTGCTAAAAAAGATTTATTTACGTTTTGAAACACGATTTAAATCATTTTACATATAAATAGTTGTTCTAAATCACTCAAGAAATATCCAGAATCAAATGTCAAGATATTTCTGGAAACATCGGTACAAATCTGGTGAAGGTTATCCAGAAGCTGGTAGAAAAATGTTATAAAATCTATTTGGAAATTATGCTTGTAAGAATTTATATGTACTGATCCTTTTACTTACTTTAATCTGTACTAAAATTCTGTAATGTCTAATTTAGTTTTAAGTCGTGAATTGCTATCGTATTGTAAACAAAACATTGTCAAGGACTCTCATTGTTTGGAAAGATATTAATACACCTGGGAGTTGTCAGTTGCCAGTTCGGAAGTTCGGATATGCAGTGCAGTTAGCTCGGAGAGTCAGTTGTTGAGTCTGTGAAGTCTGTCAGTTCTGTTTGTAAATAAATGTCTGTAATGAAGAATTACTTGTTGTCAATATGAACTCAAGACCTTTTGCACGAAGCAGACACCTCCTAATGCAACGTTTTAATTTGGTGTTGAGGAGCTGAAATGTTATAATTTGGTGCAGAAAGTCCTGGGACATTATAATTTTGTTGAGGAAGCAGGGATGTTATAATTTGGTGGAGGAGCTGGGATGTTATAGTTGGCAACCTTGGTAACAAGGCGAGAAACGCCAAGAGAAATCTAGGCGAAGAAGTGCCTAATGCTAGAAAAGATTCACCTACTTCGTTACATAAACGGATGAGAAACTATGCTTTTCATAATCGTGTTGGGACTGTTGATACGTGACTGACGAGATACAAAACGGCAAAGCAAAATAAAATACATTGAAATAAACTAAATTCCAGTGGTGAAGAGTGACATTTTTCGTAGGGTAGGCTGAGGATTATGAATTGCGAAAAAGGAAAATCTTAAATCTTGTACAAAAGAAACACCTCAAAAGTGACTTAGTAGAAATATGTAACAAAGAAACTAGTACATAAATGCATAAGTATATTAAACACTTACACATTTATTAAATTGTAATACATAGTAAAGCACCGTTAGGCCTACCCTTTTTTTATAAAATTGTTCTATCCTTCTGTTCTTTTTCAGGGTGTAAACGTCGATGACATGAGGTATGAAATCCTGCCGATTTGTTTACGATTTTGGCTGTAGCGGTAGAGTGGGAACTGTGAAATCTTGAAGTTTGACGGTGTCATTTGTGTTGTGAAAGTAGGCCTTAACGCTTTTAACGTACTCATGCTTCTTTTTCAAGACAATGGTCGATGGAATTGCAAGAACCAACGACGGTAAATTTCACACGTTTAGAGAACATATTTAGAGAGCACACTTTTAACCCATTGTTTATAATGCATTTAAGGAGAACCTGAGGCCCTAGACGCTTTTCCTCACTGTTGTAAAGAAATGTAAGTTCTCTTTTCAGTTTTTCTTTGTCAATAAAGGATATAATTTAAGTAGTTTTTCAACATACACTCGTGGAAATGGAAAAAGAACACATTCACACCAGTGTGTCACACCCACCACACTGTGAGAGGGCTCTACAAGCAATGATCACACGCACGGCACAGCGGACACACCAGGAACCGCGGTGTTCGCCGTCGAATGGCGCTAGCTGCACATCATTTGTGCACCGCCGCCGTCAGTGTCAGCCAGTTTGCCGTAGCATACGGAGCTCCATCGCAGTCTTTAACACTGGTAGCATGCCGCGACAGCGTGGACATGAACCGCATGTGCAGTATACGGACTTTGAGCGAGGGCGTATAGTGGGCATGCGGGAGGCCAGGTGCACGTACCGCCGAATTGCTTAACACGTGGGGCGTGAGGTCTCCACAGTACATCGATGTTGTCGCCAGTGGTCGGCGGAAGGTGCACGTGTCCGTCGACCTGGGACCGGACTGCAGCGACGCACGGATGCACGCCAAAACCGTAGGATCCTACGCAGTGCCGTAGGGGACCGCACCGCCACTTCCCAGCAAATTAGGGACACTGTTGCTCCTGGGGTATCGGCGAGGACCATTCGCAACCGTCTCCATGAAGCTGGGCTACGGTCCCTCACACCGTTAGGCCGTCTTCCGCTCACGCCCCAACATCGTGCAGCCCGCCTCCAGTGGTGTCGCGACAGGCGTGAATGGAGTGACGAATGGAGACGTGTCGTCTTCAGCGATGAGAGTCGCTTCTGCCTTGGTGCCAATGATGGTCGTATGCGTGATTGGCGCCGTGCAGGTGAGCGCCACAATCAGGACTGCATATGACCGAGGCACACAGGGCTAACACCCGGCATCGTGGTGTGGGGAGAGATCTCCTACACTGGCCGTACACCTCTGGTGATCGTCGAGGGGACACTGAATAGTGCACGGTACATCAACACCGTAATCGAACCCATCGTTCTACCATTCCTAGACCGGCAAGGGAACTTGCTGTTCCAACAGGACAATGCACGTCCGCATGTATCCCGTGCCACCCAACGTGCTCTAGAAGGTGTAAGTCAACTACCCTGGCCATCAAGATCTCTGGATCTGTCCCCCATTGAGCACGTTTGGGACTGGATGAAGTGTCGTCTCACGCGGTCTGCACGTCCAGCACGGACGCTGGTCCAACTGAGGCGCCAGGTGGAAATGGCATGGCAAGTCATTCCACAGGACTACATCCAGCATCTCTACGATCGTCTCCATGGGAGAATAGCAACCTGCATTGTTGCGAAAGGAGGATATACACTGTACTAGTGCCGACATTGTGCATGCTCTGTTGCCTGTGTCTATGTGCCTGTCGTTCTGTCAGTGTGATCATGTGATGTATCTGACCCCAGGAATGTGTCAATAAAGTTTCCCCTTCCTGGGACAATGAATTCACGGTGTTCTTATTTCAATTTCCAGGAGTGTATATATTGCAATTGTTTGGCTTACTATGACCTGTGAACTTTCATTTTCATGGTGTGTAAAAGTTTCATTGGAGTTCTGGAATCCAGTTTCCATATGTACTGCTACTACTACCGGGTCAATTATTTCCAAAACTAGCATTCTCAATTTCTGAACATTTCTGTTTCGTTACAATTAATTTTAGCTTCTACTAAATTTCCAAGGCTCTTGCCTTCCACAATGCATTTCAGAATAATTTCCTCACATCTTCAGTCTTTCACCAGTCTTAATGCAGTTTTCAATTTCAAGTTCACAGCGTCTTCTGTCAACAGTTTTACTTTGCAAAATGTTAAATATGATATTTGTAATGGAGGGAAATCTAGCTGTACAGCTGCAGCAGAAAAAGAAGCCAGATCACTCACAATCTTTAGCCCAATTGCTCTATGTAAGAAATTACCCCACCCTTTATTGTCTATCGCATCATTAAATTCTGATCATGTCTATAGTGAATAATCGTTTGTATAGCGCGTGAATGAAAATACCTTAATTCACATGAACCTGGTAGTTTAAATCCATATTCCTCAGTATTTCACTTTTTACTGGAATGGCAAAAAATGCGTGAAATGCTGGTTTGCTACAAAAGTGTTTAATCGATTAATTTTTACAAGCACAGAGGAGGGTCAACTGACTTCCAGTTGAGACATCCGTTGTTTCGTCGGTTTGTACGCTGCCACTTCACCACCATTTGAATTGTACCCTTGTGTTTGGAATCATCTTACAAATTTTTAAGATTTTTCAGTGAAATGAGATGTCCTGTGGCCAGGGTCTCCCGTCAGACCGGTCGCCTAGTTTAAGTGGACGCCACTTCGAGGTGTGTCGATGAGGATGCCAAGAAGAAAATACCCTATCTCTGAGTGGAGAAAATAGCCGATCCAGCCGAGAATCGAACCCGAGCCCCTTTGCGCGGAATGCAGTCACGCTGACCACTCAACTATGGAGGCGGACAGATTTAATAGACAAAATGGTGAAAGAACGAAAGCTGACGTAAAGTTTATCTTGCAAAGAAAGAAGAGAGAAAAATGCAGGATTTTCAATTGGAAAATTCTGTGGGTCATGTGATGAAATAAATGCGTGCATGGGAGTTCTATTCGGAAATACCATACCTTGCGACAGATTGATTTAAATATTAGACATCGAACCATTTTCCTTTCGACAACAGAGTCAAGACATTATCGATGACACATGAGGTGACTGGGCACACCGGAACACCACTAGTCAGTCACCACCACTACTACTTGCATTTCAACTACTTCATACATGTTACAGCTCTCACCATAAGCATGTTAATTTCCGATTCAACCTGGATTGCTCGAAATCACTGGATTCGTTAAAATTCAGAAAACAGCTTTATTCATCTATAGTGACACTCCTCAGATGTGTCCCATAAACATCTGCAGATTTCTCCAGAAACACCAACTAAAAAACTGACAGGCGGTTAGCTCAACCGCCCAACATGGAAAGTTGGTCGGTCGGTGAAAACGCCTACACGCGTTCAATATGTCGCTTGGCCGGTGCATGTGCAAACTGCTTCACTCACATCTATTACCTTTGCCAACTCATCTTTCAACCTGATCTAAACCTCTAGCTGTGCTGCAGATCGATCTGAAGCCATAACCATGATTTCAGGGGGGTGGGGAGATGTGGTCGCAATGTATCACAGTCTGGTACTTCATACATGGTAACAATTTCGAAGGCAACAGTTTTCACCGAAATCGCCAATCCCACCTATAGTTCAGACGCCAAAAAAGGCAGTATGTCGCGAGCGTAAATGTGAATTTAATGCGGCCAACAAATGAAGTAAGGGAGGAACGAGAGAGGCCATGGCGCGCATCCACTTCGTGGCGTTGGCTGCCTACACCCTTGTACTGCGCTTCTGCGATATCTGAATGAGTCATTGTGACAGGGAAATCCGATCCATGTGCTGGAAGTTAAGCCCTCAAGCGACCAAACTTCGACGAATCCTCAAACAATGACAAATTTGACAACCAAACCCGTACAGGAACGAAGTTTGTCAGTTTAATCTCACTTTGAAGTATACACTGCTCGTATTTTTGACACACAGAATGGCACTAATGCAGATAAAGCAGTTCTGGCTTTCACTTCCACGCTGTTTAGTGATGAGAAAACGGGCATTTATCGAGTTTAGGTGGACAATTTTCGAAAATTTCTCACTTTTTGATCAGTTAGACTATGTTGATCTAATATGTCTGTTTTCATCCCCGATAAAAACTTTATAATATATCGAGAGAAAAACTTTTAATGAAAAATCTAATTTTTTGACCGGACCACGAATGTTATTTGCAAACATCATTCGAGCAAAATCGTAGCACATCAAAGCACTTTGAAAAATCGCCTCATTCAGTTTACATTAAAGTCAAATAACAGTGTATTTAAATGTTAGTTCGGTGTTTCTTCTGGGCGTTTGTTTTAACTCTTAACGACTAGAATTTTCCCTGATTTGGACGAATTTCTTATAGCAAATTTGTTCGACGTTTGCTGTGATAGTGGTTCAGCTATGGAATGGGCTTTCCGTCATGATTTGCTGAAACGTGGGATTATGTTAAAATGGCCAATGCCTTGACGGTGTGAATGAAATGTTCTTAGAACGCAAGCAATCTGCCGACGGTCGTACTGTAAGACGCATTTGCAGAAAGATTTCAATTCGCAAAGATACTTTTTTACAGGTAGTAATCTGTCTGTCGAATGCATTATCAAAATGGCTTACTTCTGTAGCTTCGAATTCTATAAACAGGAATTTTTGATGCGTGACTGCAAATCTCGGCTAATATGGCTGTGGATTGGAAACAGTTCTGCAGAGGCATTTGCCACGAGTGTTTCGTGCAAGAATCGATTTTTTAGGCGGTCTAGGGCATACAGTTGAGGACGACGAAAGCTGTTTTGTCCGGAAATACTATCGAGGAGACAAGGTTAAGCAACAGTGGGTATTCGGCGGATACGACAGAGCAGAGAAAGATTCCTCGTTCCTTTAGTTCGAAGAGACGCTGCAACTTTCCTGCCGATTCTACAACAATATGTGCGGCCTGGGACCACTATTGTTTGCGATTTGTGAGGAGCGTTAACAGTCCAGAATGTAGGTTATCAGCATTTGACTGTTAATCATTCCATGGATTTCGTTGATCCAATTATTCACGCAACTACTAATCGTGTTGAAAGCGTATGGCAGAAAGAAGAACAAGCGCATGTTTCGTACTCATCGCAATATGCTCTCGAACTATTTGGCCGAGTTTCTATGGCGGCAACGCTTTCCACAATTTGATTGAATTAAATGACAGTCTGTTGCTTTACTGTTTCAAAACTGATAAATGTATCATATTCGTGATCTGCATAGTCAAACCGACTATAATCAGTAAAAAAAAAAAAAAAAAAAAAAAAAAAAAAAAAAAAAAATCATGTGGGGCCCCCTAAACTCGTTAAGGGTAGAGAAACGTTCAGGGAATGGCTTAAAATGGCAAAGATTTATCCACGAATCTCCCCAGTATACATAAATGGTAGAAACGGTGAAAAAATTCTCAAAAGTATCATTGACTGGTTTTCTGCCAATAGTTTCACCATGAATTTCACGTCCATTTCCCAATAACTTGCTGTAGGAGTAGTATGTGGCGCTCACCCGCAATCATCTTTTAGACATCTGTTTAAGGAGCTGGGCCCTGACTACTACAGTGTCTACTAATTCCTCATGGAGTTAACAATGAGGTACATAATTACAATACCGGAAGAAAAAATTACGTTCATTAACCAGCATTAAGATTGTAGCACAGAAAGGGGTGCACAGCGCTGCAACAAATTTTTGAGCACTTACCCAGTGATTTAAAATGTTTGACATTAAGGTAAACTGAAATAAATTGAAAACAAGTTTCTCCTTGACAACTATTTCGTAGAAGCATTTCTGTGTTTGTAATGTGTAAAAGCTGGTGGGTTGGAATTGCTAACTCAATCTGTATATCTTTATTTCGGTAAAGAGAGGGGGGAGGGGAGAAATATATGGTGATGTTTATAGTACAAACTTGCAATATGAATGTAAAATGACTCGTTCCACATGATTTATCGTGCAAAATGATCCATGAACATTTAAAGCACTAACTTTCTGAAGGGAAATAATTTTCTTAAAATATGAATACACGAACTTTTTTCGAATGGTTGATAAAACCGTTAATAACTGTGTTAATGCTGCTTCGTCCTCACAGTGGAAGAGGCACACGGATGCGAGGATTTATCCCCATACTTCGTCCTCTTACGGAAATTCCTTAAAATACAACATAAGAACATACAGCCCACATTGTCCGTAGACGTACTGGAGAATTCCACTAATTTCACTGCGCTTACACTCTTATGTTGTGGGCCGAATACATTCCCATCTGTATCTCTTCAGGAAAGATGCGACATCACTCCCCTTTTGGTTATTAAGATTGAGACTGAATGAGATTTTCACTCTGCAGCGGACTGTGAGCTGATATGACACTTCCTGGGAGATTAAAACTGTGTGCCCGACCGAGACTCGAACTCGAGACTTAAATCTCCCAGGATGTTTCATATCAGCGCACACTCCGCTGCTGAGTGAAAATCTTTCTGAAAACATCCCCCAGGCTGTGGCTAAGCCGTGTCTCCGCTATATCCTTTCTTTCAGGAGTGCTAGTTCTGCAAGATTCGCAGGAGAGCTTCTGTAAAGTTTGGAAGGTAGGAGACGAGGTACTTGAGCTTTGAGTAGCGGGCGTGAATCGTGCTTCGGTAGCTCAGTTGGTAGAGCACTTGCCCGCGAAAGGCAAAGGTCCCGAGTTCCAGTCTCGGTCGGGCACACAGTTTTAATCTCCCAGGAAGTTTCAAGATTGAGACTTTTTATCTTTGTAATTTCTACAGTTGTGGAAAGTCCCGACACGGTGGGATAAATTCTAATAAAACTCTTTTCACTGAACATGAGCGGCGAAACTTGGATATCTGCTCGCATCTTGTTAAGCTTTTTGTCGAAAATCTCTCGCAAACACGATCTATGCTTGACAAGTTACACAGCACGGTGAAAATATAGTTACGTTTATTAATTGTAGTGAAATCTGTTTTATAGCGTACGGGGGTGGGGGATCTTCACACTAAGGTAGTGTACCCACGGCTCCGCCATAAACTGAAACGTTCTAGCAGCCACGCTATTTGTAGAAGCTGTGACCGGCTCAACGCGATACGCACCATTATTTACTTGGAAGACGAGCACAAAGGGTGTCTCGTAATTATAACACCGTTGCCAACTGTGGTTAATCTTTGCAGTAAGTATTTTATGCAATGAAAATTCTGCGACATTTGACAACAGAGCGCAACTACGAAGCTAAATGTCCCTAAGCAATTATTGCACAAACCGTCAAAAATCCCGAATTAACAGTTATTAAAACAAGTTTCACTACTAGGAGTATGCTGAAGCAACTAATTTTTCACCTTTTTCCCAAGTGTAAGTGAAAATGAAAATCCTCGCTAAACACAGCAAGCACTGGCATCACGCATGAACTTCTTCGTTGCCCGCAGATAAACAGGGAAAACTCTTTAACGGCTGCGCTGTGAGACATATCAGCAAAGAATGATCCGTACTTACCGAGAATTGCGCAGTCAGACAGCAAACAGCGAAGAGATACAGACCCAGGAGGCACTGCTCGCGGAATACGGACGACCGCATTCGTAGCTGTCGTCCTCGTCTCCATTTCGTTATCTACATGCAAGTCGCCGAACGGGGGTAAAATAAAAACATTCGCGGTAGGCGGCCAAACACCCAGAAACGGAACTTCCGTCCAGAATACTCACATTATACCATAAACTCTGGTACAATTACTCACACTCTTCACGTAAGCGAAAGCCCCGCGCCGTAAGGCCGAAATGCGGCATTCAACCTCAACACTATGAGAGTTAATTGAGTACCATCGCTTGCACAGACACCAAGTGAATCGACCCTAGCGTCTTCCGTACCAGCAATCGACACGAATCACATCTCGATATCAGGCAGAAGTCGCAATCTACAAATTTGTAGAGAACTCTCAGGGCAGGCTTTCCAGTCATGATTGACCACACCGGATATATATTTTAATATGAAGAGTCCTGGTTTCTGGCACTGTGCAGCGCATTAAGTTATGGATGAGGTGTTACCTGTAGTAATTCGCTGGGATATGGAAAATAGTTTCAGTTAACCTATGAAAGAAATTTGATGAACGCGATATTCGACTTTAGTGGGGGAGAGGGCTCACTACCTTTCACCACGTTTCTTTCCTTGCTGGGAGGTGAAACAGAGAGAAATATTGAAACTAATAAAAAATATTCTGCGCATGGTTATGAGTTTGCCACGGGAAAGACACTTTACAATTGCGATGCCATGTTGTGGTTAGTAACCTTAGGCACATCTACGCAAATATAATTAAACCTTTCAGCATATTGAGTCGTTACTATGATTTTTATCCTTCAAGCCGTCGATGTTACATACTTTCGGTGTATTAGACCCTGTTTGTTAGTGAGCACGATCGACAATCGCTGTTTGAACGCTCGTTGACCGTAAAACACTACTGTGCATTCCACGTAAAAAGTAAATATTCGATCGGACTTCGTAAAAATAAATCTT
This sequence comes from Schistocerca gregaria, assembly GCF_023897955.1. Taxonomy (NCBI): domain Eukaryota; kingdom Metazoa; phylum Arthropoda; class Insecta; order Orthoptera; family Acrididae; genus Schistocerca; species Schistocerca gregaria. Next base: position 34,022,190 of record NC_064926.1, read on the forward strand.
CAGGTCCGACCTGTGAAGAATAATATGCGGCACGTCGCAATAAGCAGTCGTTCGTTTCGCCTTCAAATAACGTAACAACAATTCCGTGATACATCTACCTGTAAAATATAAAGTCATTAAAGAAATTCAATGCGGTAATGCTAAAAGGTTCACTACAATAATTGCAGACGCTGATAGTTATTAATCATAACCTGATGATCCATAAAAAATATATAACATACGGATTTCGGTAACCTACCTTTTAGTACATTGAATGCCAAAACAGAAGCGAATCATAAGAAGAGAAAGTCTCCGTGTCTTCCCAAAATCACTTGTTTCTTTCGAAAAATTGACGTAGTTTTTGCTACAGAGGTTTCCTTTTTACGTTTTTGAATTTTTCATTAATATCTGTTAGTTAATCATTGATATTATATATATTTACTCGTGAATAGGAGGTTTAACGATTTGAAAGTTTCTGCGTAAAGGAGGGACTGAAACGTCCTTTTTTTATTTACGCTTCACTGACTTCCTGAATTCTGCGTGTTTCCGTATAAGAGCACCTCACATCTAGAATTTGGCTGTAATTATTAAAATAGAAATTTGAGGTGGTTACTTGACTAGAGTACACGCAGTTTCCTACGTTAGCACAATCTTACAAGTTAACAAAAACTGGTTATTCTCCGCTAAACATTTGAGCATTTTATGACTCGTTCAGGAAGTCTGGAAACATTTTGTTCTTAGTCTGGACAAATATTTTGGTTTTTTAACCAGTTTGGCTGCGTATTGAGGAAACCGGACTAAAAACACCAATCTGTATCTTCAGGCTACCTTATTTTCAATATTTTTGATTACATGACTGTCAGTGCCTGATACACTTATGAAACTTGGGAAACGCCATGGAATAAATGCTCAGTTTGTAAAAAGGCAAAGAATAATTTTAGTATTTTTAGTTGCAAGATAAGTAGAATTAATTTTTGAGTAGGTTTCCTTGATGTTTTGGAATAGTACTTTGAAATTTACAGTTCATTTGCGTTAAGGTGATGAATTTAAAGCTATTTTCTATAACGACTTTTCTTTATGTTTCGTTGTGATCTTATCATACACTTTTGATTTCACTTTGCAGATTAGATAAGTATGTTTTACTGAAGTGGGTTTAATAGTGAATAAGAAAATAGGAATGCAGGTAAGCTGCTGTGAACATCATAGTGAACGTTTTACCGTAGCCAAAATAGACACGAAGCCCATACTTACTACCATAGTACAAGTTTATGCGCAAATTAACTCCGGGGATGATGATGAGATTGGAGAAATGTATGATGAGATGAAAGAAATTATTCAGGTAGCTAAAGAAGACTTAGATTTAATTGTGATGGGGACTGGTTTTTGCCAGCAGATGAAGGAAGCGAAGAAAGAATAGATGGTGAATATGGACTGGGAGAAATGAAAGAGGAAGCTGGCTGCAAGAATTTTGCACAGAGCGTAACTTAATCATCGTTGACACTTGGTTTAAGAATCATAAAAGAAGGGCATATACGTGGAGACATTGGAAGATTTTATGTTAATTCTATAATCGTAAGACAGAGATTTAGGGGCCAAATATTAAATTTTAAGATTTTTCCAGGGGCACGTGTGCACTCTGGCATTTTATTAGATATGGGATGTCGATTAAAACTGAAGAAATTGGAAGAAGAAAGGAAATTAAGGTGATGGTATGTGGTTCATGGTGTGGGTTCCTGTAGTCATCTCCTAGTTCATGAACCACGGGCAACGTATGAGTGGCCAAGTCAGTGGTCCCGATAGTCGGGATACCAGTTACTTTGGAATAAGTGTGGGCATCTTGGACATATTCTGAGTCGTGGTCATCTTTGTGCTCATGCGGCAAAGACTACCAATTCCACCAGTTAGTCCCTCAACCGTTAGGGGTAAAACTCAATGGGACTCAGGGCAAGTAAGGCTAGCAACCTGCTTCCCCGATATTTTAAATATGATGCTGGCAACAATCAGAGCAAAATGCCTCGGACCTTTGGAGGTGACGGAGTCCCACCTCTAACTGACAAACCAGGGACTCCTAAGACACAACTTGGCAAACATATGGTAATGAGATGGGGAGCTATTAATACCAGTGGGGGCTACCCTGGGAAGAAGGTAGAGCTGGCAGAGGCTGCAAGTAAGATGGGGCTGGACGTTTTAGCTGTTAGTGACATTCAGGTAAGGGGTGAGAAAGAAGACGAAGTGGGAGAATACAAGGTCTACCTGTCAGGAGTCAAAGCAGGAATAGCACAATGGGGTGTAGGGCTTTACATCAGGAAAGAAATGAAACTCAGCGTAACTGCAGTAAGGTATGTAAACGAACGACTGATGTGGATAGATTTGAGAGTGTCTAGCAAGAAAATTAAGATTGTGTGAGTATATTCGCATTGTGAAGGGACAGATCAAGATGAGATGGATAGTTTTTATGAGGCACTCAGTGATGTAGTTGTTAGAGTAAAGGACAAGGACAGTGTTCTGCTCATAGGTGATTTTAATGACAGGATTTGAAATCGAACAGAAGGGTCTGAAAAGGTTATGGGTATATTTGGAGAGGATATGGAGGCCAGCAGGAACGGGAAACAACTCTTGGATTTCTGTGCCAGTATGGGCTTAGTAATCACAAACTCCTTTTTTAAACATAAGAACATTCACCGGTATACTTGGGAAGTCATGGGAACCAGATCTGTCATTGACTATATAATACAGGTCAGGAATTAAGGAAGGCTGTGAGGGACACACGTGTAATCAGGGGATTCTTTGACGACACTGATCATTATTTAATCTGCAGTGAATTTGGGATTGTGGGGCAGAAAGTGCAGGAGGTCAGGTCCATATGTAGGAGGATAAGAATGGAGAAACTTCAGGATAAAGAAATCAGGCACAAGTACATAACAGCAATCTCAGAAAGGTACCAGTTAGTTGAATGCATTCAGTTACAGTCATTGGAAAAGGAATGGGCAAGGCACAGGGACACAGTACTAGAAGTGGCTAAAGAATGTCTTGGAACAGTAGTGTGTAAACCATTTTGTGATGCATTTAGGTAAACTTTGAAGATTATCTTTTGCATCAGTCCGTCACACTTAGCAATATGTCGCCCATGAAAACTGCAAAATATCACTTAAAACTCCATCAGTTTATCGAACCGATCAATTGAAGGAGAAGAGAGCCTATACCAGTCATTAATGGTGATGTAGTCTGAATCCAGAAGACGATTCTCTGAGAGTGAACCCAAGAAACTGTAATGTAAGATCGAATCTGGTCTGGTCTGAAAAACTGCCTAATTTGTTGTTTTATTGCAGAAAAAAACTAACTATTGACTCTAAATAACTGAAAGTATGAAGTCATCCAAGTGAGTACTAAATGAAATCCTCTACAAATGCGTGATTTATCGTGTAACGGGAATTTAAAGGCTGTAAATTCAAGTAAATACTTAGGAACTACAATTAGGAATAACTTAAATTGGAACGATCACATAGATAATGTTGTTGGGAAAGCAAACCAAAAACTGTAATTTATGGATACAACTCTTAGAAAACGCAACAGATCTATTAAAGAGACTGCTTCCATTACGCCTATCCGCCTTCTTCTGGAGTATTGCTGTGTAGCGTGCGATCCGCTTCTGACAGGATTGACGGAGGACTTCGAAAAAGTTTGAAGATAGGCACTTCGTTTTGTACTATCGTAAAATAGAGGAGAGAGTGCCTTGCATATGATACGTGAACTGGAATTCTATAATTAAAACAAAGGCTTGTTTCGTTGCAGTAGAATCTTCTCGTGAAATTTCCAACACTAAGTTTTTCCACCGAATTGGAAAATATTTTTCTTGGCGCCCATCTACATAGGGAGAAATGCGCACCCTAACAAAATAACAGAAATCAGAGTTCGCACGGAAGTATTTACGAGCTCGTTTCTCCCGCGATCTGTTTGGGAGTGGAATAATAGAGAAATAGCTTGAAGGTGATAGGATTAACCGCCAGCCACTTAATAATGAAATGCAGTGTAGTCACGTAGATGTAACAGAAGCACGTCTCTTTACTTCCACAACATACTCCGAATACTTAACTTGCAGGCCCTTCTTAATTTTTCTTTCAAAAAATGGCTCTAAGCACTATGGGACTTAACTTCTGAGGTCATCAGTCCCCTAGACTTAGAACTACTTAAACCTAACTAACCTAAGTACATCACACACATCCATGCCCGAAGCAGGATTCAAACTTGCTACCGTAGCAGCAGGGTGGTTCCGGGCTAAAGCGCCTAGAACCGCTCGGCCACAGCGGCTGGCCCGTAACTCTTGTGCAGAAAGGTGTTCAGTATTCCGGTGCATCCATTTTCAATAAGCCACCGAAGGAATTCAAAAATCTTAGCAGTAATCCAAGTGCTTTCAAATCGAAACTGGAGAGTTTCCTCATGGGTCATTTGTTCTGTTCTGTCTAGGAGTTCCTTGAAAAATTAAGCTGCTTCTTATGTTATATTGTTCAATGTGTCTACAAAATTTTTGGTTTGTCGATTCAAAAACATTTTATTTTATCTGTATTATTTTTCTATTTTAATTTCATGTACTGTTCCATTACCTTGAAGATTTGCCCCTCAATTTGGTCCAACGAAACTAGTCGTCTAAATAAAAATAAATAAAATAAGAGTCGAGCGACATGAACGAAAGGCAGTGGTTGTGAAGGGAGTAACATAGGGATGTAACCTATTCCCGATGTTATAAAATCCGTACAATGAACAAGCACTAAATGAAATCAAAGAAAAATTTAGAGTAGGAATTGAAGTTCAGGGAGAAGAAATAAAAACTTCAATATTTGCCAGTGACATTGCAATTCTATCAGAGACAGCAAAGAACTTGAAAGAGAAGTTGAACGGAAAGAACAGCGTCTTGAAATGAGGTTATAAAACGAACACCAACAAAAGCAAAACTTGGATAATGGGATGTAATTGAATTAAATCATGCGATGCTAAGGAAATTAGAAAACGAGACATTCGAAGTCATAGGTAAGTTTTGTTGTTTGGGCAGCAAGAAACTGATGATGGTGGAGGTAGAGGGGATATACACTGAGAAGCCAGAACATTATGACCACCTACATAACCGCCGGTATGTCCACTTTTGGCACAGATAACAGTGGTGACACATCATGGTATGGAAGCAAAGAGGCATTGGTAAGTCGCTGGAGGGAGATGGTACCATATCTGCACACACAGGTCACCCAATTCCCGTAAATATTGGGGAGTGGGGCAATAAGCTCTGGCACCACGTTCAATGACATCTCAGATGTTTTCGATCGAGTTCAGATCTGGCGAGTGGGGAAAGGGGGGGGGGACTGCACATGAATTGGAACTCGCCGCTGTGTTCCTCGAACCACTCCACCACACTCCTAGGCTTCTGACATGGCGCATTACCTTGTTGAAAAATGCCACTGCCGTCGGGAAACATGGTCGTCATGAATGGGTGTACGTGGTCTGCAACCAGTGTGCCATACTCCTTGGCCGTTATGGTGCCTTGCATGTGCTCCACTGGATCCACGGATGCCCACGAGAATGATCCTCAAGAGTGTAATGGAGCCGCTGACAGCTTCTATCCGTCCTGCTGTGTAGGTGTCAAGAAGCTGTGCTCGTGGAAGACGACGAGTTTGCGCCTTCCCTTTGGCCTGATAAAGAAGGTGTTGGAATTCATGAGAGCATACAACTCTCTCCACTGCGGAAATGTCCAATGCCGATGGTCACAAGCCCATTTCAGTCGTAGTTTCCAATGTCGTTGTATTAACATTGGCACATGCGTGGGTCGTCGGTGTGGAGGCACACTGTTAGAAGTGTTCGATGCTCTGTGTGTTCAGACACACTTGTACTCTGCCCAGCATTAAACACTTATGTTAGTTTAGCCACAGTTCGTCGCCTGTGCTGTTTTACCAGTCTGCCCAGTCTGCAATGTCCGAAACCTGTAATGAGGGTAGGTGCCCAATCCCAGAACTTCAGGACGAGGTTTCACCTTGGTTTTGCCTTGTTTTGAAGACACTCACCGCAGCACTCCTCGAACACCCGCAAGTCGTACAGTTTCCGAAATATTCATGTTAAGTCTCTGGACCATCACAACCTTCCCTAGACCAAACTCAGATAGATCGCGTCTTCCCCATTCTACACACGGTAAGGATGCTTACTGACACAACGTGCACTGTGCGTGTGTCTGACTAGCAGTCATTCCTTTCCATGTGATGCTGCTACAGCCTGGAAGGGTTTATACCGATAGTAGGCAGGTATTCATAAAGTTATGACCGATCAGTGTAAAATGTAGATTGGCAATGGGAAGAAAAGTATATGTGAAGAGAGATTTGTTAACATCCAATGCAGATTTAAAACTTAGGTAGTCTTTTTCTCAAGGAATTTTTCTGGAGTGTAGCCGTGTATGGAAGCGAAACATGGATGATAAATAGTTTGGACAAGAAGAGAATAGAAGCTTTGCAAATGTGATTTTACACAAGAACGTTGAAGATTAAATGGGTAGATCACGTAACTAATCAAGAGGTGCCGAATAGAAATGGGCAGACAAAAAATTAGAGACACAGCTTGACCAAAAAAGTGGATCCGTTGATAGGATTCATTCTGACATACGAAGGGATCGCCAGTACAGTACTGCACGGAAGTGTGGGAGGTAAGTAAGCAGATTCAGAACGATACAGGTTGCAGTTGTTGTTAGGAGATGAAGAGGCTCGCTCAGGATGGTGAAGCATGGAGGGCTGCATCAAATCAGTCTACAGACTGAAGACCACAACCACAACAATAATTTACAAAACAACATTTTGTTGTATTTCTATGTCGGAAAGTTGAAAACGTTATTATGCGATGGATGCCGCGTGTGCGTGGAATTCTGTGACATCAGCCAGGCAGGAATCGCGGCGTTTAGGCGATCGAAGTTGCTACTACGCTGCCTCTTTTGTGGGATCGCCATCCGTTGAAGTCATTATCGCTCGGCTCTTCTTCATTGGATAGAACAGTCGCTCATCCGCGTTTGTATGCAGTTCACTTGTAGGCCTCTGGTCGTGCATCCGTGTATTTCAGTTTAGAATGCGTAGTACTAAAGGACTCACTGCCCTTCCCTTATTTCCACTCCCCAATGATTTCAACAACCTTTACGTGGACGTACTTTATTTCGTACTACCTCACAAGTGCAGAAAGTGATATATGGATACATTACAAATTACACGCGAGCTGTGGCTCTTGGTGGTCGAGACATACGTCTTCTGGTTGCGATGTCTCCAGGCTACCTGAGGCATTAGCTCTCAATGGTTGTCTGGCCGTACCTGAGGGGAGAAAAGGCCTAGAAAGTCCTATTCCGCACACATATTACAATATTTCCTGGCTGGGAGAAGATTATACTGGGCAGACTGACTGTCCAGTTCGCAAAATGCGCCTACATGGCACAGTGACAAGTGAGTTATGGAACACACCATATTCCGACTCTAAACTGAGTCTTCTCGTTTCACAAGATAAACACGAATTTGACACATAAAGTGAAAACGTAAATTCGAAACAAGAAAAAAATGTAACTAGAGACAATATCAAGGCATATAAACATGAAATAATCAAAGAATTAGAATACACACACCAACAAAATATTACTACACATTTCATATGAAACATGAAGGGTACTAACGTGTAAAACATAAAAATCTGTATTAATGTCATATTGCATAATAGACATTAAAGGTACTAACATTTAAGACATAAAAGCAACACAAGTATTACTTTCCCACAGCACATGAAATTTAGGATCTCAATATTGACAACAGATTTTGCTATACGCCTCTTGATCTGCCCATTAGCAGTTTTCATCACAACTACACGGACACACTTGTCAGGTCCTGGGAACAGCTGCCTGACGAATCCCAGCCCAGCCTCCATACAAAGGGAGCACACGATCGCCGATCTGGGGCTACCATGCCTCTTCCTATGTCCATCTACTTTGTTGCTGCAGCTGATGCAGGTACTCAGTGGACCACCTCTTCAAAAAGGGCTGATGCAGCTGCTGTACAAGTTGTCACCTGTGAAACCTGTTGACAGAAATCTCAAGGGTGCGTCATGAGAGACAGCCGACGACGGCATTTAATTTAGGAATGCTTCTGCCTGTCAGTTCTTGAGATGTCAGTACTGTATTGCCAATGACACGCTGGAGACGTGACAATACATTGGACTACTGCCTCCCAAAATCGGCCAAAGTGGGTGGCACGAGGTGGAGTACAATGTTAAATTGTACTGTCTGAGGCCAAAAAGTTCACCACACTTTCAACTGTAGCCTTATCACAGAGAAAGCACCTACAAACATGGTACCATTATCACTACACATCTGAAAAGGATTTCCTCTTCTCGCAATGAATCCCGTGAGAGCAGCCAGAAATGATCTGATTACCAATTCGCTAACTAGCTCTAGGTGTATGGCTTTTGTCCCACGTAAATAAGTAAAGCAATATAGGCTTTGGTAGTAATGTTACTCAACCTTCCACCATGCTTCACTGTAACTCGGCCTGCATAATCCACTCCCCTGAAATGGACGAGACTGGTTTACTTCAGATGCTGGTAGGTGGCCAACAAGTTGAACTGCAGCCTGGGACTTTAAGCATTTCATACATTTCCCGGTAGCTCCTTTGACTGCGTTGCGACCTAGGGAATTGAAAACAGCCTACGCAACATAGGAAGCGAAAACTATGGCACAGCATACAACAAATGTTCATATACACACACGATGAGAATTTATGATACTTAGGTGGTGTGAAGTCGCTCATCACACAGTGCGTTGGCACTCATCAGCCACCCTCCCACTCGTAAAATAGCTTCTGGATCAATTCATGGATGCAAATCTCTTAATTCGCTATTATGAGGAATAGAAAAACTGGCCTCCAACAATGCGATCTCACTAGCGTAATCACCATGTTGAAGTATGCCAAAGGCTCTTTTTGATAGCGTTTTGGTATTCCTGTGGGGGTGAGTGTCCCACTTATCCTCTCTGTTTGTTGCAGCCTTATATTGTTAACAAACCTCAGTGCATAAGCCAAAATCCTTTGAGTTTCCTTGAAAGAGGAATACTTATACTAGAATTAAGTATCAAGTTTAATAACAGACATCAAAGACACCTGCACACCTTTCTGGCGCATCTTCTATCACACGTGAAGGACAAGTCCAGATCACAGCTGAATAGCCATGTTGGGGCAGAGCACCATTGCAAAAGTGAATCCATATGTGCTGCCCTGATGCCACGTGATAAGCAATCAGTGGGAGTGTCTTCTGATTTGACGTGTCTCCAGATGGAAACAACTCAGTTCCAGAATTTCATAGACTCTGTTCACAACAAAGGTTTTCCCGTGAGACTACGTTGCAGCCAGTTGAGAACTATTGGAGAATCCGTCCAAATATGGATATCACTACTGTTTACAATGTCTAAGTCACTGGCCAAATTATGAATGAGTCGAGCAAGACAGAGGGGTATCTCATAATTCCAGTCACGGAAGAGATTGTTCTTTGACAGGGGCTAAACGAGATTCGGCCACAGCCAATGAAACTGCAATCTTGTTGTTGGGAAGAACACATATGATGTATACACAGGCGTCATATGCCAACTGTGAAACATCACAGAAACATGGAATTTCAAATTTAACGTATTGAGGACAGGGAATGACATGCCTCCTAATAAAAATTCAGTTAGATAAGGCAGTTACATATAAACGACATCCCATTCATCAGCTAGGTTGGATAGAAGGGTTTAATCCAAATCAAGGCTTAGTTGACACAAGCGCTGCAAGAACAGTTCCATCTCGTGACTAATGGGTCAAAAAGGCCTAGTGGGTGAAAAATGAATGCTATTGTATACAGGCGATCTTTGAGCACAGATAATTCTTCAGCTGCGAGTGGCACTGAAATGGATCAGAGCTGTGGTACCGTAAGATTTCCAATTTTTTTATTGCTTCTCCATCAATGAGATTACAATGTACAAACGTTTCTGTGCCTCTGCACTGGAATTTGTTCCACAACCTCGTGGCTACTGGAGTTCCATTTCCTCAGTGGAAACCATCCAGAAGCAGACAGCTGAGTCACCTGGGTTTCTGAGTTTCAGATTCCATATCTGACTCGCCTATGAAGTCGCCCACATAGAAACTAATCAATGAAGTTTAGGCTGCCACTGAAAACGTGTCTTGATTTTCGAAACCCAACTGTTGGAGACATGTAGTCGCAATAAAGGCAGCAGGAGCAGTTCCATAAGTGGCTGTGGACAATCCATATTCTTGTATCAGCTCACACGGTGATTCTCACCACAGAATTCTCTGAAAGTTACTACTATCAGGATGGAGAGACAGTGACACCTGGCCTCGTAACTGAATGAAAGAAAGAGCTCGAAAATCTAGATTTCGCAGCAGCAGATTCCGACATCTCGTAACAGGTTTCTGACTTAAGTGTTTCAATACTATACCTTACCAATTATGTAGTATACCGATGCGAAAATTACGACAGATCACTGGCGACATACAATTGGAAGTTACTGGCAATGCTTGAGGGAATTTCGATTTAGCGGCTCACCACGATTTCTCGTTGAGGTTTGTTTGTAAGCTCAGGATCGTTCCTTGAAACTACTATGAAATTATCGAGCAAGGTAACGCAGTAGTTAGCACAATGGACTCGCATTCGTGAGGTTGACAGTGCAAACCTGCGTCTGGCCAGTAAGGTGTAGGTTTTCTGTGATTTCCCTTAACTATTTACTGCGAATGCCATGATGGTTCTCTTGAAAGGGCAAGGCCGATTTCCTACTCCATCTTTCCATGAATATGCTCCGCTTCATTATCGACAGGACGTTAAACTTCAACCTCCTACTCTTCCAGCTACGAAATAGGAGTTAATATTTGCCCATATCTATGGATACCACAATTTGCACACGGAATGTGGTGTCACTAAAAACCTGTGCCATACTTTGCGAACGATTCTTTTGTTCATCAGCAAGTAATTAAAATCTGTGCCATAACGAAAACATTTATCCGGCGGCGTTGGCTATCGTCAGACGAGGCAAAGGAAACAGAGGCAGCTCAGCGTTGGAAAGCAGGGAAGTCGCATTTGTCATTAGTTTAAGTATAACATCATAAAACCATTCTTAAGGGAAAATACTGCAGTCCTGACAGAGGTTGTAAACTCCAAGGAGAGAGTGTTAGCTACCTATATTACGATTTGTTGCCAATGGCAGCAGACGTAAGATTCAGTGTTCTTCTGCTGCCACAATTATTAACTAAAATTGTTCCTGAAATGTGCAACGTAATTTATAGTTGACTGAGAAAATACATCGTGTTAAAGTAAAATAAATAAAACAAAAGTCATTTGTGAAAACATTATTGATTTATTTGTGGATGTAGCACAACAAGATAACCTGTAAATTTCAGAAACCCATATTCGAAGAAGAAAGATTACACATTGTGGAGGCGCGCATCATCTAATAAATACAACAGATGCGTAAGAAATGAAGCATTTAGCGACTGTTAGAATAAAAAAAAAACTACATGGCAGATGGCATGGATATAGGCTGGAATTTTTCAGTACTTACAACAGTGAGGCAAGTACATTTTATGAATTAACGTCCATGGAATGTCGATACTTCCGTTTTTAGATTTCATTTCCGATAACTATAAGTGTTGCACATAGAAAAACCATTATGTATTCGGTAAAAAATGAAACAGGTGCTTCATTTCTTACATCTCTATTGTTAATACTCCTCGCACGACGTGCCGCAAATACATCAGCAGTCTTTAAATTTCTTTAAAAACTCTGTCCTTAAAGTATCATCTCCTCGGACGTCGACATGTATATTAGAATTGTATTTAATTCCGTCGGCTGTGACAAAACATGAATTTTAGTCGGGCGGTTGGCACGATCACGCTACACTGGACACATTCTGTTGGGTCGTCTGTTCAGTGGTGCGTCGCGCACGACAGTTAAAGTTCGTCGGTCGGTCAAAACACCGACACACAACTAATTTGTCGGACGGACAGTGGTTGAGGCGCCATGAGAGGCGCTGCTGGCGAGTCACGTGATCAGGCTGACGGCTGCGAAAGACGAAAGGAAGAGCTGTGAATCATTCTTCCTGCTTTGCTCGTAGAGATAAAGTTCGAAGTGCTTTCTTGAGTTGTTTGATGGCGTTGGTGTTGTTGGTGGAGTAGTTTTCGCTGTTGTTGGAGTTTTCCAACAACGTGGCCAGTTCTATGTGTGTAATGATTTACAAGCTTTAATTCCTTCTGAACAGAGACTGAAAACCATGAGAAGGTGTTTGCTGAAGACAAATCTTGTGCAGAATTAAGAACAATTTGAGGTGGCTTGAAGAGCTACCCTGACAACTCTGAGAAGAGCGAAGAGGAAGTATATCAAGGACATCATTGTGGAGGCAGAAACAGATGAGAGCAGATAGTGTAACAGTAATGCTTACAACGGTGAAGTGTTTTATTAAAGGTTCACAGGCTACCAAGGATTTTGTCGAAGAGGTTGTAAAATAGTTGCAAACGACTGAAATCGCCAGAAGATGGAAGGAGTACTTCTACCATCCCCAATTATAATGAAACCAAAGTACGATTCTATTTCCAGTCTAAGCACAGCTGACCCACACCACTGTCGTCCCTCCTCCCCCCCCCCCCCCCTCCCTGATGCACACAGCATGATATCCAAACGAATCAAATAGCTTAAGAAGGGAAGCCCAGGTGAAAACAGAATACAGGCCAAATTGATGCAGACTTGAGGTGAGAAACTTGCAGCAGACTACACCAGCAGATAATTGTAAGGACCAAAGAAGAAATACCAGAAAGGAAAACGCTTCTAATCTATGCAGTCCATAAACGAGGATGATAGACAAATGTGTGTTATTGTTGAGTGGCCCTCCTTAGTCAAAGGTATGTCATCCTGTCCAGCTGCCCGTATAGATAACCCAACTCTTGAAAATTAGTAATTGATGAATTCAGGGAGGTTTGCAGCCAAGGTTCTGAACAGTAGATCAGATCTTCGTTCTTTGGTAATTCACTGAAAAACAGGTGACACAGTAAGGAACCAGAGTTAATCTGTTGATTTCACGAAGTTATATGACTGCATACACCACAGAAGCCTGTTCATTAGCACTCATCGACAAGATCAATATACTGTTCAAGTTGTTACTGTGGGTGGACGACCAGTCCTGCAACTGCGTTTCTCAATGGGAACCCTTCATATCAAATAGAGATCAGCTCCATGATCCATGCAGGGAACCAGTCCTACAGCCCAATGGAACCGGTTATGGTCGAGGTGAATGTCGAGAACATTAAGGATTCAGCTATAAGAAATATTGATCCTACAAATCGTACTATATTCCTGAGACGAGTCGAGTATCGACTGGACACAGTGGAGAAGGTAACTTTTAGCCACATGCTGTCGTTTGGGTCTGACTGCATGGAACTGAATTAAGGAAGAACATATTCGCGTTTTTGCATTGAGAGCGTAGCAGAGACACTGTGGAACAGAGGCGACAGTGGCAGTGGTAGAGATAACTGGTGGAGACAGCTGCAGAGAGTGAGTGAAGCCTAGATTTTCTCCAGTAATCGTCATGGTGTTGGGTGGGGAGGGGGGGTGGTCGGGGGAACTATTTTCATGTTTTCCACATCCCTATAGCCATGTTTTTGTTCCCCATTTTAGCGGAGTATGAATACTTAACTCAGAGAGATTGGATAAAAGGATGTACAATGTTCCATGTTACAACAGCGTACGTTCATGTGCCAAAATGTTTGAAGAATAAACGAGAATGAGACTGAGCAGCTGGTTCCCCACTTTTATGTCATTGTTTTACAGAGAAACATTTTCACCTGTTTGTGCTCAGGGGAGCATTTTTAAACTGCTGGTATACTAGAAAAATGTCAGTGTAGAGGGGACACCCTATTACATGAATGAATACATACATTTGACTGGGGGGGGGGGGGGGGGTGACATCTGTAGCCAGTAGCTGGTGTAATAAAAACATTGAACTAACACAAGTGAAAACGCAGTGCCAGTAACTCAAGGTTCAATATGTTAACGTCACTATGCAGGCAGCCAGAGCATACTGTAAATCTAACTTTGCCATCTTGTTATGTGAGGACTTTGGTTACAACGATTATAATAACTGTTCCAGTAACTGGTATTCAATCATGTCTTCCATGTCCCTGGTTGTCACTAAGATGGCGACACTGGTACCGGGCTCTGGGATGGTTATTAATTTCAGGTTGCCTACATTACAGCTTCCAAGGAAAATATAAATTTTATAATTATTATATCACATAATTGACCAAATTTAGACATTCATAAAGCTATAATTTACTCATTTAGATGCGTAATATAGTGGAAGTTCAATGGAATAACACAAATAGTGAGGAACATGAGGAACCGAGTGCTTTTCGACTCCCCGTAGATTGTGTGCGAATATCTGGACTTTATCCATTCATTGTTGGCGAAAGAGCGCTTACCAATTTCCAAACTTGACACTTAACTTAAAAACTTTCCTGAACTTTTCTTTATTACATGTTTCAAGTAAATTAACACAATTTACAGAGCGATGAGTCTGCTACTCTCATGTGTGGGAATCTTTAGAAATTCAAGTTATACTGGTACATTTTTAAGACCTGTGTAAGGCACAAAATTTTCAGATACATTACACAAACACAGTAACATCACTGCAGTAATAAGTTTGCATTCAAAATTACATAACCCCACATAGTAACTTTTCACAAACTTCTTTGTTCTTTTTGAGAGAATTAAAGTGTCTTGCAAACCAGTATTTGCATAATTCATCACTTTGTTCATAAATATTATCAGAGTGTTCATACTACTGTGAAGAAACTAATTGTATTGTTCACGTCCATAAGCCGTAAAGTCATTGGTTTAATTCACATGGGGAACTTTGCTATAAATTTTACAGACTTTGGTAATATTTCTACAATGAAACCTGGACAGAGAATTTTCTGGGCATCACAGAATAACAAGGTATTTCTATTACTGCACACTGATGTTCATTAAGGAAGATTGAAGGAAAGCTTGTGAACTGGAAGGAAGTTTATTCACCGCCAAATTTCTCTCCAACAAAATCGCAATCATTTACAACTCTCCAAACTTAGTTCATTACGTCAGCTGTGTTAGCTTTCCAATGAACAATGAACTTCCAAAGACCCTAACTGGTTACACTGGAAGATACATAGCAATTAGACGTTAACTTCGTAATTTTGTGTGTAATAATTGGACGTAATTCCACTTGCTACATGGTAGCAGATGCTGCAAAACTAGATATGCAAGACACTTTCATACTGAGGCTCAATAAACTGTGCAAAGCATCTGCCATCAATCTGATCACTAATAAATGCAGGGAATTTCACGATTCCTGTTACAGGTTTTGATAGAAACCTTAGTAGACGAAGTTTTGGTAATGAGCTCATGTCCAGAAATGTACAGTCTCCTCTACAAACCATGAAGGCCTGTATTAGAAATTGTGAAACACACTGCACATGGACAACAGCGAGAGCAAACTACAAATTTTGTATCTTACTTGCGGTAGCGAGGAGACAAACTTAATTCACATCACCTGCAGTTCATCGAAACAATGAACAGTAAGACATCCTTACTGGACAGATGCAACATCTAAATTGGCAGTCTCAATTTATCAGAAGCTGTTCATAGTATATTTCAATGTAACTGATGCATAGACTCAAAATTGCAAGTCTTCAGTTCTTGTATATCTTGGCATTATAGCAAGTCTCTTGACTATAGTGCCAAAACTAACGAGTGCATTACAGTGGATGTTCACATTCGAGGATACAATTTTTGTAATTAAAAAATTGAGCAGATAACTGCACTTGACGAATTTTTTCCAAGTCTCTTAATTTTCACGTTATAATGAAGTATTACATAGGAGCTCTAAATTCATATAAATTACTGTATTAAAGAAACGTCATTTTTCCACTAGCTCTGTCGTCTGTTAAGTTTATCATTGGGCACCCAAATATGACAATGAAAGACACAGTAACAGAAAGCACACACACAAAAACCAAAGTTCTGCTGCACAGACTGCATAAAACCCCTTTCGGTGCGAAATAACCACACCAAGGTAAGCTGCACAGTAATTATAGATGTATTTTGTAGTAAAAGGACGATACCAAGCTGTTAAACGTTGTTCTATTAATGTATTTATCAGCAGTGAACATGTTATATAGTCAAAAACGCTGAACAGTTTATTGCTCATAAGTAAATAGCCAAAATAGTGCTAAATTACTTTCAGTACATTTAATTCGAAAATCATGGCATACTGCCACTTATTATTTGCAAAATATTCATGGGTTTTGTTATCTTATAGCTGCCAATTTACCTCACTTATCCAGTGCATTAATTTCAATATGCATATTACACACACCGAAGTTATCTTTCTTGAGATGTTAACTATTTCCTACGTGGTGCAGAACAGAGGCAGAGAATAATGCTCAGATAACATTTATTTACACTGTATTGTATGATTAAATACAATGAATAAAAAAAAAGGTAATAGCAATACTGCAGGAAATACACATACATAAATAGCTTGTGAAGATTACATGAAGTGGAACAACCAACAGTCTCTTTTTTTCCAATACTGCCCTTGCTCATGAGATACTTGTGTACTACTCCTCGTCAGAACTGATGTTTCAACAGCGCATCACACCTGTGGGAACTGTGGCTGATGTTACACTGAAGCCAGGTTAACAGAAGTGACTGGAACACAATTTACTCCTAACAGTAACATGTTTCTTTGTACCTTGTTACCTTACATCTCAAGTTCTGGATGGTCTTCTTTGTTGATGTAGTCAACACATATCTTGGAGAACAGGTGTCAGTTTCTTGTGCCACGCAGCACATTGCACTGTTCTGGTTATCCTATCTCCCTCAAGAAATATTCTGATGTAAAGCCAGAGACAGGCCAACTTAGGAACAGCGACCCACAGAGTTACCACTGTCCGCTGATATTTTATAGAGCACCCACAGTACTACCACATCTCACAAATTGGTCCATGAAACATCGGGATGGTACATCTACTAAGATTGGCATCTTACACTGTATTCATTCTAAGCTGTCCACTTCCACACCAGCCGAAAGTAGCTGTCCACTGGTATTTAAGATTGTATTCAGCTGAATGTTCTGAGATGGAACGATGTGTTCCGAGTGACTGAGGTACAAGCATGTCAGAATCTCACAACATGTAGTGAAACGTCCCCTTAGAACAATTATACACGACTGTGCTTAAGCTGACACACAATATCTTTAGCGCAACGCAATCTGACTTCCAAAAATCCCTACGAAAGAATGGCCCTGACTAACATTAACCTATACGTTTCACAAATCACTTATCTCACAAAAATCTTCGTTAATCAAGCTACTGCAATACAGCGAGCGCCACTACTGCCAGCTAAATAAAAGATTCAAACTACTGAAGGCACTAAGTACTGATAGGCATAGTTAGCAAATGAAAGATTTTAATACAGAACAAACAATGTATTTACCTTAATAGTCATAATATATATATCAGTTCATGACACAAATTCTTACAAATTTCAAAACTCCGCCATCCCTCTCCTCACGTCCACCACTGCTGGCGGCTCACCTCCAACTGCACAACGCTACGCGCTGTTAACATTCATCTGCCGCTGCCCAACACTACAATGGCAGACAACAATGCAACCAGCCACAGACTGCACCCAGCACAGCCAGTGATTTTCTTTCAGAGCACTACGTGGCGTTCGCGTTACCAATAAATAAAACCTAAACATCCTACTTACATAGCCCCCATGCTCCCCACAAAAAAATTTTACAAGTTGTTTTGGGCAGTGGCCAATACAGATTTGAAAATTTTTTTCATAATTACAATGACAAAGAAATGAAATGCACACACTTATCGATACAATGATGGTCAAAAGCTAAAATTTTCTCACAGTCCATAAAGACAGTCCTGATCATTCATCAAACTAAAATTGCAGTGTTTTTCTCAAAGTCTGAGTAGTAAAAGAAAATGCACACAGAAGTAGTGGATTTCCATGCAGTCTTGAAGAATTAGTGTTGTCCTTCCAACGGAAAGACAGTGCTGACTCTTGAAATGCAGACAGGTAATGGGCCACACAGAGCAAACCCACAGCAGAGTCAGTTGAAGTTTTGAAGAATATTGGTAGGTAGGTCATCACAGGGTAGACCCCTTGTAGTCCTGGTAGAGATTACGGTATTGGTGGGCCACCAGAGATGCACACCCACTGTAAACCTTGTAGAAATAATGGTACCGGTGGGTCATCAAAGGTGTAGACCCACTGTAGTCCTTGTAGAGATGGCCAGCAGCCATCTGTTTGACTATGCAGGTGCACAATCACCATTGAAGAGTCTTGCGGATAATATAGCAAGTCCATAACCCACCACTTGTCCACTCACAAAGTTTTTGGAATTGTCCTTAGAACCAGCAATGCTGTTAACCAGGCCCTTGCTGAATTATCAATACACGTGCAAACACTATCAGTCCCTACTTCTCACATATTGTCCATATACTATGACCAACAGAAATGTGTGCAGTGATATGTAACTTACAAGTTACTTAATTTGATGAACAGGTCTCAATTACAATTTTATAACATGAGGATACAATAACAAAGTTACAAAAAACATCATTGAAGAACATAATAGTACAGATAACATTTGCAGTAATACAGGCTTTACAAAAGAATCGAAATAACATATACATCAGTGTTACAGGAATTGTGACAGGAGCACATACATAAAAAATCAGAATATATTTCGAAACATGAACTTCACACATGAGCATTAAAACACATCAGAATTAATAATTTCTAAACATATTTACAAAGAAAACGACATATTATTAATGCAAATTATATTTGAGGATAACAGTATTCCTCATCAAGTGAATGTAGCTGAGTATTAGAAAATTCTACAACATAAGTCTTATCAGATGAACATATAAAGACAGGAAGAACTTAAATACACAAGGGTACACAAACACATAGTGGGATAACACAAGGAAAGGGCAGGGTTGGTTTTACTGCAGTATTTTGGAAACAAAACTTTCTTTACTTCTCGGAGATCTCCCTTCGTTCTTCATTATTTCCAAAAAGCCCTATCTATACCTGCTTTCTATACTTTTCTCATATAACCTCTCAGTGCATTTCTTCAAATTCATCGCAACTCATTCTCTTATATAGGTTACCCCCTCTTAAGCTAACTTAAATCTACTGAGCTCAGATGCTTAACTAAGGGACGAAGTAATGCAGCAGCACAAAACAATTTACACAAACAGCAATGATAAAAAAATGGAAATTGGCAAAAAAGGCAGCAATATTACAACTAATATAAGGCAATGCGCAGCAATCAAGAAAAATAAATCACTAATAAAATTGGCTTAACCTAGTAATAAAAAGTGACATTCAGTAGCACTTTAAATGCAAACAGCAGCAGCAAATGCTATAACTTACACCTAAACATGACAAAGCTCAAGCAGAAAAAATGTTACACTAAAGACAACAATGCAGATATGGACAATGTCTATTCACATCTTGATGTCTATGCAATTAAAGTGGTGCACCACAAAAACTAATGCTACAACAAATTACCAAGTACTTGAAAAGAAAATTATATATACAGTTACTGTTATTAGTCGCTTCTTATTGCTCTTTCCATTCCAAGAGCTCCTTTTTCGAAGAATGTGGATTATAAAATAATTATTTAATAGATCTGTCGACAGAAAGTCTTCACATTAGCAAATGCATTTAATTTTATAAAACCAATGCTGCAACACAGCTGGTAAACAGATATCAAATGAAATAAGCAACTATGGACAAAGCATAAAAATATCATTCAATAGTTATGTGACATTTCATAAGTTAGTAGAATTCTCTCAACTCTCGTAGAAAGACGTTCGTTATAATCAGGTGTCAGATGTAAGTATCTTTCTCAGTAATGAGCGTGTCGTATTTGCGGTGCTTTCTACAAAGGAATGTCAATAGCGAGGATAATGGCCTTTTTTTTTTACCTGTGCCTCTGAAAGGCACACACTAATGGCTTGTTTCCAGGTGGCTGTCGCCCAGCTGGGTGCCCACGGCGCATTACGTGCAGGTGGTCACTTAACTGTCTTACCGAAATATTTACGACACCAGTTTCCGCTACAGTGGCAGTCTCATATAAAAAATTTCACAAGTCAAGAATTTGCGATACACATCTGTAGAAACAAAATTCTATTAATATAACAGTGTCCAAAAAATTTTCGTCGGCATTGTAATACGTTCACGCATTTACATACATTTCATAACTCTTAAAGTACGATTCTTGGTTTCCAACAACCTTTTTCACAAACCAGAGTCCCTAACCTCTTCTCATTATTTCTTACCTTATTCGTCGACACTTCTTCAATATTCCATCATAACAGATAAGTAGCATAATCAAATAACTCATATAGCATCAGCTTATTGATCATAAACATACCGCAACAGCATAATACACATAGTCATCGTAATAATAACATCATAACACCTCAGTCAAATTCTCAAAATCGTCGTAGCTTCCTCCAATTACTTCAAAACCTAAAAAAAATCTCTGCTCATGTCAAAAGTGTCATCTACCTCAAACGTACTTTAAAAATCATGATCTCATACCAAATATGTCATTCAAAGCTCTCATAGTATCACAATGGTTCCGAAAAAATATGAACAGTTCACAAAGTACAGACAAAATACAATTTCGTAAGTTTAAAGTTATCCAACTGTGTAATTACGTAAACATCTGTCACTGATGTAGTATAATAAATGTTTGTTTCTCTTAGTTAAATGATCAGATAGCTGTGTAATTTATGTGTTAGGTAAATATGGTACCGATGTGTAGAGTTGTATAAGCAAATTCCATATTATCTAGGGCTCCTTGTGCTTGCCAAACACATGGTACACAAAGTAAGCGTGTACCCCCCCTGAGGATTAATGCAATTGTATCCTCAGGTATTGCAGATTACAGCAATGGAATGAAATGTATAACAAAAAACTTTCTTTTTAATTTAACAATATTGATAAATAAATGGTTTAAGTACCAAATTAATCACTCAAATGCGTGCCCTGTAGTGCTAAATGTGCGTTTTGCTGTAAGATAAATCTGTGGAACTGTCGTAGTTATCGTCCTCTGTAAGCAAAGTTCTGCTGAAGTCAATGTAATTACCTCATCATAAACGAAGGTGAAATGCTTTCCGTATAGATATGGTAGTTATTACGTACCTTACCGTGATCTAGAAAGTACTATAATGTAACATATTGTTGTGCTACGATAAAGGCTATCTCATTGTAGCTATACCACAAAAGTTACTACTAAAACATGTTTTACTTTCCAGAATAATACAGAAAAACTGTGCAGATATAAAACAGATACACCGCAAAAGCAACAATGTAAATCGTGTCACATATTAGTAGCGTCGTGATATAATCGTGTAGCTATTAGAGAAACCAAATGCTAAGTCATCTTTAATCTCACCGAATGAACTTCAAATAAAGAATGTGTTTCCAAGTAAACCAAAATGTTGCATTAAAATCTCATTAGTAGTACTGGTAAATGTTCTAAGTATGTAAGCCTTATAGTCGTTACGAAATCGTGCAACTAGCAAGCAAGAATGTACATGCACAATAACAGTGTGACGTCTGTTCACTATAGCAATGCACTCGTAAATACTGTCAAAATAAGTTCTCTAAGTTCTAGACTGGATAGTTAACTTCAAAACATTGTTGCATGTTAACAGATTCTTAGTGTGACAAAGTATACTAGTGACGTGATGTGAACAGCTTTATGGCAAAGACAAAGTTAAAAATCAGATTATCTTTCAATAAATGGTTTTACATGTGAAATGTGGTGTAAACCTTTACTCTTCCTAGTACGAAGAGTTTCAACTTCAACGCAATTATCATGTGGTATACGTCAAATTTTGTAAGGTCCATTGTAAACTGGAAAGAATTTGTGACTCAAGTGTTTCTACTTATGTGACAATGAATGAGCTTTAATGAGAACTTTCTGACAAATATATAATTTCTTTGCATTTGCTTTACCGTGTAATTTTCTCCTTTTGTCTGCAGCAGAATTTATATTTTTAATGGCCAAATCAATTATGTCTTTCTGTCGAAGTTTACGTGTATTCGGAAAAGGTACAAGGTCTCTGATTCTGTTCGTTGATTCTTTATTCTTCAGTACAAGAACAGGTGGTAAAGCAGTGGAGTCATGAGGCATCTCATTCAGCACGTTTAGAAATAAGTGTAAATATCTGTCCCAATGCTGATGCTTTTTGTGACAATAAAGTCTGCAAAGCTTATTGATTTCTTTCATAATCCGTTCAGACGGGTTACAATGTGGTGAGTACAATGAAATAAAAACAGATTTGATTTTATGGTTTACGAAGCATGCGTAACCAAACAGCAGATCTGAATTGCGGTCCGTTATCTGAAATGACTTTACTAACGTGTCCAACTTCACGTAAGAAAATTTTAACAAAGGCGTTGGATACAGACCGTCCAGTGGCTTTACGTAACGGAGTGAAAGAAACAAATTTTCAAGTAAGTTCAACAGCGACAAGAACGTACGAAAATCCATTAGATGTTCTGACAAGCGGTCCCAAGAGATTAACAGCAGCAAATTCTTTTAATTTAGAAGGAATGATAGGAAACAATGGAGCACGATGCGAGACAGTAGATGGTTTCGCCTTTTGACAAAATTTACAAATAGACAAGACTCTTCGAATTCTCTTTTCCATATTGTTAAAATAACAAGTCGTTCGAAGAATATGATAACATTTTCGTGGATCAAAATGTGCATAGCTGAAATGAATGTACCAAATGAGCTTATTAACGAAATCGTCTGGAACGCAAAGTACCCATAGCTTGTCAACAACAGTGCAGCGTTTGAACAGTATGTTGTTCCTAACCAGATAATAATGCCGAATCTGTGTGTGTGTCTTTTCATGCCATTTACTTTTGATGTCTTTCCAAATCGGATCTTTATCTTGTTCATGAGCAATGTCCTTTAAATATGTGGTGATGAAGTTTTCAAAGGCGACTTTCTGAATGTAAGGAATACTGAAATTTTTATTGAGGTTGCTTTCTGTGTTACTTTTCTCGAGCCCAGCCGGTGCGCGTGACAGTGCGTCCGCAACAATGTTCTCCTTGCCGGGAATGTAGACTATTGTGAAGTGGAATTCTTGCAGAAACAATGCCCAACGTTTTTACCTGTCATGATTTAATTTTGAAGACATAAGAAATTGTAATGAACGATGGTCACTGTACACTTTTACGTGCTTACCATAAAGAAAGAAACGGAGTTTGTTAAATGCCCAAACGACAGCTAAAGCTTCTAATTCAGTATCGGAATAAATTTTTTCAGATTTTGTTAGCACTCGGCTAGCAAAAGCAATGGTTTTCTGAACAGTAATGTCATTTTCTGTGGCTTCTTGAAATGAATGGGCACCAAGACCGACTTTAGAAGAATCCGTCCTAAGGCAAAAATCTTGTGAGAGATCTGGATGAGCTAGTATTGGCGCGTTAAGTAGCGATTCTTTCAAAGAATTGAATTCCAACTGTGCTTGTTCGTCCCAGTTCCAAATAGTATTTTTTCCAGTGAGAGAACAAAGTTTTGGTGTAACTAGAATTTGCATATTCGGAAAACGACGGTAAAAATTTACGAGGCCTAGAAAACTGCGCACTTGTTTTTTTGTGGATGGAACTGGAATGGCTCTGATTGCTTCTAACTTTTCAGGATCCGGCTGAATGCCTTCGGAAGAAATAATATGTCCCAAAAACTTCACCTTTGTCCTACCGAATTCAGACTTTTCCAAGTTAACTGTAATTCCATATTCTGCAAAAATACGTAACACGCTGTTGAGGATGCGATTATGTTGTTCCCATGAGGCTTCTGCTATCAGAATATCGTCCACATATAAGGTGATGTGACGTTTTAAGAACTCAGGTAATATGGAATTTAGCCCGCGAATGAACGCTGCCAAAGAAATGTTCAAACCAAAAGAAAGTTTCCGAAACTGATAACAAACGCCGAAACAAAGGAAAGCTGTGTATTTTCTACATTCTGGGTGAAGTTCGATCTGATAAAAGCTGGATCTGAGATCAATGGAAGACAGCACTTTTACACCATTAAAATTTTTAAGAAGTTCTTCCAACGTTTGCGGCCTGTCTGTTTCAGGAATAATGATAGTATTGATTTGTCTCGAATCTAAGACAAGCCTGATCGACCCATTTTTCTTCTCAACAACATGTAATGGATTGTTGTATGAGCTTACTGCAGGCTCAATAATGCCCTCGTCAAGCATAGATTTTATTTCTGTTCTAACACGGTCCCTATAATGTGCTGGAATTACGTATGGTCTAACACAAAATTTAGTATGCTCACGAACACAAAATTGGTATTGAAATCCCTTGATTGTTCCTGTTTTGTGAGTAAAAACTGTGGAATGTGCTTGTAAAATCTCAAGAAGGTCCTGCCTATCAGTGTCATTACAATTCTCAATTTTTTGAATTTTATTCTGAATTAACTCATTAGTTTCAAATATGCCGTCGATATCATCCCTGTCAGTACTTGCAGAGTGATTGTTAGTGTCTAGTTCCGTAGAAAATTCCCAACTGTTGTCTAACAGAAGGTAAAGCCGATTAATTTCCTCGTCATGGTTTGAGAGCCAATCTTCAAATTTCAAAGCTATTGACTTATCTTCTTTCTCTAAACTTATTTCAGCATCGTGAAAGTTTAAGATTGCTTTGTTTTCATTCAAAAAGTCTACTCCCAGTATAATTTCCGTCGACAATAATGGAACAATAAGAAAATTCATAGAGAAGCTGTGGCTTTGACAAAAGAATTCTAAGTTGGTTTGTTGGCGTACATCTACACTTTTTCCAGTGACTGCACCTTGTAATTTAATCTTGCGTAACGGAAATGTGGGGCAATCTTTCGATTTGCTGCATTTACTAAAAGCTGTTTCACTAATTACTGAAATGGGACTGCCTGAGTCAAGTACCGCCGTAAATTTTACGTCATTTACTGTAATGTGAATCACAGGATATGCAATGTTGTTATGTTTTACGTCCTGTTCCTGGAGTAAGATGTCCCTAATGTCTTCCATTTTTACGTAATTAATAGCTACGGCAGCTGCGTCGTCAGTTTCATGCGTATGTTTTGTGGCTGCCAGCGGTATGAGTCATTGCCTATTGTGTCTTTCTTGGCGCGAGTCGTTAATGGGATTTGGAGACCTAACTTCTACAGATTCACCTTGTCGAGAGGGCCCTACTCTGTTTGAATCCCGCCAGTTCTGCTGCAATTCAGGTGTGTAGTTACGATCATATCGTGTGTCGTCATGTCGGTAGATTCCATAGTTTCTTTCTTGTCGGTCACGTGGTGGAGAATTTCTCCCTGAATCGTAACTGCGCGCTGGACCGTTGCGTCTTAAGTTATTCCGTCTCCCTTGATAATAATTATTTTGGTTTCCATATTGTCTGTTTCTCTGATTGTCTCTGTGATAGTCATTACCACGGAGAGGTGATCTTTCCCTGTAATTATTACTACTCTGCCAACGGTTGTCATACGGGTGGTGTCTGTTTTGGTCACGATTTACGTTGTACGAATAGCCTTGTCGTGTATTATTTCTG
Source organism: Schistocerca gregaria (assembly GCF_023897955.1). Classification (NCBI taxonomy): domain Eukaryota; kingdom Metazoa; phylum Arthropoda; class Insecta; order Orthoptera; family Acrididae; genus Schistocerca; species Schistocerca gregaria. The sequence continues at coordinate 34,047,891 of NC_064926.1, forward strand.
TCATCGCGGAATTGAGGTGTGACCTGTAATTGTTGTGCTCCTGTTTTCGCGTTCCGCGATTGTCAGTGTCAATTTCCAGTTCTTGTAACAGTCCCTGAAAAGCTTCAATGTCGTCTTTGCAACGCCCTGCCAAAATAATATTCCTTAAATGTTCAGGCAATTTCATTATGCAAATGAGTTCTGGAGGGCTATATGGGTTTGAAAGATATTGGTTCTTATGCAACATATGTTCAAAATATTTGACAAGACTGGAAAATTCAGATTATTCAAAGTGTTTCGTCATCATTATGCTATGTTTTACTCGGTCTTGTGTAGCTTGAGACCAATATGCTGAGAGGAAAGCATGATAAAATTCTGCTTCACTGTGACAATCGTGAATGATCGATCGCATTCTTACAGCTGGTTCATTCTCCAAGTAGCCACACATAAATTCTAATCTGTGTTCTAATGACCTGTTGGGAGGAAAACAATGAGAGAATTGATGAAGCCACGCTTGTGGATGAATGTCGTTGCCAGAATTCTTAAATGTTTTGAATTTACGTGTAGTAATGAACAGCTTATAGTCAAAATCATCGTGTCGGCGGGATGCATGTCGGTCATTGTTACGTCGTTTCGGCGGTTCCATCTCAAAATTCTGTGTACTCTGCCAATTTCTTTCATAATCTCCAAACTGCCCTGTGTTATTATTTTGTGGCGGTTCCGTATTTTTATGTCCCTCTTCCCGTATTGGTGTGCGAGAGTCCTCTGAAATACGTAATTCTTGTATTACCTGTGTCAGCTGATGTTCTACTTCCCAGATTTCTCTTTGGTGTTGCGTATTAATTTGATTTTGATTTTGTTTGAATTTCCTAATTTGTTCGAACTCTCCTGTGTCATTAAAGACTACCGGTTTTGTGTCATTCAGATTATCATCTACCTTCGTAGATAAATTATTTAGCTGATCCGAAAGTTCAACTACTTTCTCCGATAATGAACTAATGTCCTCCATGTGTCTTTCTGAACCAATTTTCAGAGTATCAACTGTGTCCTTCAAGTTTTCTTGAGTTTTTGCAAATTGCGTAACCGAATCGGTAGATGCAACTGAGTCAATTTTAACTTGCAAGGTCTCATGATTTTCATGAACAATTGTTTGCAGTTCTTTTATGGCTGCTACGTGATTCTGTAATGCGTTTTCATGCCGCGAAAAAATAGGTTGAACATGTTCACAAATTTGTGTTTTTACGTCATTACAGATTTTTTGACATTTCGATTCAATGTTATGTAACTCAGTAGTTAAATCTTCACGTGTTTGTTCAAGTGTGGTGTCTAACTTCTTAAGATTTTGCTCCATTGTGTCTAACTTTTGAAGATTTTGTTCCATTGTGTCTAACTTTTGAAGATTTTGTCCCATTTGTTTCTGATTTTGTTCCATTTGTAGCATTAATTGCAATAATAATGTATTAGTGTCTGGAATCTGTTTTTCTATGCTTTTTGGAAGTGCATTTTCACCGGCAACATTTACATTTTGACGGGTAGAAAATGTGTCTTGACTCATTTGAGAAAACGGTGAGGACCCATAACCTAAGTCTACAGTATTTGCAATATTGTGTTCTGTCATTTCGGATTCCTGAGGCGAGCTGTTGCTGACTGATCGATCGATAATTGTTCTCTGTTCACTACTTGTTTCACTGTCTACACCATTATTCGCAGCCCGCTCCATTTCCCTATGTACAATTACCAAATTACTACTTTGAACATTAGTTAATTCATTACATGGTGGCGCTAACACACTGCTTTCGTCTTCACTGTCATTTCTCAGTTTACTTTGGAGCCTAGTATTACGTTTTTCACACGCCATTATTGTCACAATATTTCACACGACAACACAGAAAAGCACAATTTGAAGATCAAAAATAAGAGAACACATTAACGTAGCACTGAAAATAATATCTAGTTAATTGCAAGTGAAGCTGCGAAATACTTGATGCAACTCTACATGCATGCCACAACTGTTGTACTGTACAACAATGAAAGACTACAACTACAAAGGAGATTCTCTCTACAATTACGCGCTAACAATAAACAAAATCTACATTAATTACACAAACTACAAGAAAAAAAATCAGAAGATTCCAGTGAGCTATCCTCGGCTATGGGTCGACATATGAAACGTCCCCTTAGAAAAATTGTACACGACTGTGCTTAAGCTGACACACAATATCTTTAGCGCAACGCAATCTGACTTCCAAAAATCCCTACGCAAGAATGGCCCTGACTAACATTAACCTATACGTTTCACAAATCACTTACCTCACAAAAATCTTCGTTACTCAAGCTACTGCAATACAGCGAGCGCCACTACTGCCAGCTAAATAAAAGATTCAAACTACTGAAGGCACTAACTACTGATAGGCATAGTTAGCAAATGAAAGATTTTAATACAGAACAAACAATGTATTTACCTTAATAGTCATAATATATATATCAGTTCGTGACACCAATTCTTACAAATTTCAAAACTCCGCCATCCCTCTCCTCACGTCCACCACTGCTGGCGGCTCACCTCCAACTGCGCAACGCTACGCGCTGTTATAACATCCAGCTGCCGCTGCCCAACACTACAATGGCAGACAACAATGCAAACCAGCCACAGATTGCACCCAGCACTGCCAGTGATTTTCTTACAGAGCGCTACGTGGCGTTCGCGTTACCAATAAATAAAACCTAAACATCCTACTTACAGTAGCCACAGGCAGTCGTCGTCAACTGCTCTGTGTATCTTGGTTTCTTGGCTCTTATGATGGACGTTCCAGCAAAGGTGAAACAAGTACACAACAGGAAGAAACGTGCTGGCTGGTTGGCAGGTAGAGTTTATTTGTCACAATTATAAGTTTTTGTGGAATGACGTTGGCCTACAGGCGACTTGTGTCCCTCTTCCAAACAGAATACAGCAGGTGAAGATTCTTCATGCCCCTTATCAAGCTGACTGTACATCATGTCATCTTCCTGTGAATGATGCAGAACCGTCTTCTTCAGTAACTGTCGTATTTCTCCTAGTAGTGGTCACCAGGTTCCAAATGAAGACTGTTAGTGCAGACATCCGTTAGATCTGCGGTGACTGACAATCGGGAACATTACATTTTTTGAGATGCTGTGCAATGAACTGTTTTAGGTTGAAATAAACTGCTACCTCAATTTCAGCAACAGTGACCCACAATGTTTCGACACTTTCACTTCAGTCTTCACATTTAGCACCAGCAACATAACATTAGTTCTATCCCTCAGTAATGACCAACCCAGTGCATAATGTCACAGTAATTTTGGAACACCAACCTCATCTGTCTCATTTGTTGATTTTTCTCGGTGCAGTGTTGAAGTGCTAAGCTTCTCTCTAGGAATGTCCCTCTAGTAACGGCTCCAGGAGGGGGTTACCATTATTCTCATCTACTTCTTTTGGCGATGATACAAGAGCAGCAACTGTTACCATTTTGTGTGGTTTACATGTCCTACTTCAGTTTTGATACAGAGGGACGTCATCAACCACAGGCCACATTGTTTCCAAATGAGAGTAGTAGAGGGTGCCTGATGTCTACACACCCATTACGGTCTGTTCACGCCATCTTTTCATCAACCTTCTATCTGGGGCTTGTTCTGAAGCTTGTGAGTACTGCTATTCTAGCACAGATCACCAGTATTGTCATATAACCCTCAGTTTGGAGGACCACATTTTGTCTTACAGGTTGGCATTCCTAGCAGGGCTGACTTCACATCTATGGAGGCACTTCTCCCTATGGAATGTAAGATTAGAGAAAGAGAATGAAGGACATCCTTGGGCCTTGCAGCCTAATACCGTTGGGGTCGAAAAATCAAGGGTTGACCAAGAGAGGCCGACAGGAAAGGAAAACAGAAGTCAAAGTGAGCGGAAGTGTTGTCAGAGCGCAGCAAACCGTAAGTGATAAAAGCACTTTCCTGTCGGTGCATAAAAAATAATGTTTAAAAGCACTTATTGAATAAATGTAATTTTTACAACATGTGGACACTTCATAGAGATTTGTTACAGGTACCATTCAATTAGACATTGAAAACTGTTTAACTGGTACACACGGGTTACTCCTTAGCTAATAATTAAAGCTACTTTGACATGAAAGTATTTTCCTCGTTTTAATAATAGTGGAAATAATTACACATATTGTTTGATCTGGTACAGAAGTTAAAATTCCTCATAATTAAATTGAAATTGTTCCACTGAACTGTTACAATCTTTGTCTAAAATACTAACTCAGATATTTGATGTGTATCTATAGGCAAGCATCATACAGCAGCAACACACTGCATGTTCAGCACAAATCTAATCTTTTAGAGAGCTGATATGTCTGTCAGTTGAAATACTTTGCAGTGGAATTTATTGTCATGATGATAGTCCATGCATGTTCAGATAACGACTGACTTCAACCAAGACAAAATATATTGACTTTTTAATATGTAGATTACAGAACAGAATAAATTTTTTTTTCGAAAGTTCCATTGTGTTTCTATAATACTTCCAGAGGAAGTAATGGGCTTTTCTAATTAAAATATTTAAAAAATCCAATTTACAAGCTTAATTTCAGTTAGCATTATTGGATATTATTTAAAAATATGTTAACAGTATGTAAGATGTCTCCCAAGATGTAGTGCACACATTATCAGTCCACATATACAGGGTGTTACAAAAAGGTATGGCCGAACTTTCAGGAAACATTCCTCACACACAGAGAAAGAAAATATGTTATGTGGACATGTGTCTGGAAACGCTTACTTTCCATGTTAGAGCTCATTTTATTACTTCTCTTCAAATCACTTTAATCATGGAATGTAAACATACAGCAACAGAATGTACCAGCGTGACTTCAAACACTTTGTTAAAGGCAATGTTCAAAATGTCTTCCGTTAGCTAGGATACATGCATCCACCCTCCGTCGCATGGAATCCCTGATGCACTGATGCAGCTCTGGAGAATGGCGTATTGTATCACAGCCGTCCACAATACGAGCACCAAGAGTCTCTACATTTGGTACTGGGGATGCGTAGAGAAGAGTTTTCAAATGCCCCCATAAATGAAAGTCAAGAGGGTTGAGGTCAGGAGAGCGTGGAGACCATGGAATTGGTTCGCCTCTACCAATCCATCGGTCACTCAATCTGTTGTTGAGAAGCGTACGAACACTTTGACTGAAATGTGCAGGAGCTCCATCGTGCATGAATCACATGTTGTGTCGTACTTGTAAAGGCACATGTTATAGCAGCACAGGTAGTATGCCGTATGAAGTCATGGCGGTGAATCAGTACATACTGGCGAAACTAAAATGAGCTCTAACATGGAAATTAAGCGTTTCCGGACACATGTTGACACAACATCTTTCCTTTATTTGTGTGTGATGAATGTTTCCTGGAAGTTTGGCCGTACCTTTTTGTAGCACCCTGTATAACCATAAATGCATAATAGTATGCTTTATATCAAACAGCAACAGAAGAGCATTTAATAATGTGAAGAACAGTAGACAATAAAATTTTATGATTTAAATTCTGTCCTTTTACTTGAGAACCACTCTCTGTAGTGTGAAAACCATAACTGACCTAGTAACAACAGAGAGAGAAGTTATAGTTAGCTGTTCTAACTTCTGCCGAAGATACACTTAATACAAGTCAATCGACATGTAAGCACCTGTAACAGAAGGTATAATATACATCTTTCAGGATAACAAAGGATGTCTTATATCTAGCTGATTAAGGATTTCGGTTAAGTGAGCAATAACATTTTAAAATTGTGGAGCATGCAAAGTAAGTAGTAGCTGTATGTTACATGAAGGGTAATAGACATTTCTACATCAGTCATCTACAATATCGTGTAGCGTTAATCTAAAAATATTGTTCCATCCATATTGGAAGTACTAAACATGACACTGCATCATCTAACTGAACGACATGTAGTTCTGTTTGGTACAAATATTTGCAACGGACTTTTTTTTACAGTGCTTTCAAGAACCAACACTAATAGCTTCAGTAATGGCAATGGGAAGTCCCTATGTTTCCTTTCAAAGCGAACTAGCTTCAAAGACGAATAGTACAAACTTAAACTAACATATATTTGTAGAATACAAATATTTTGGGGATAAAGTATGGATAAGGAAACCATCTCCAAGCACACTAATTCCAATTTTATTAATTACTTTTAAAACTGTAAGAGTAGTCTACAGATTCAAGTTTCAGACTGTAAACTAATCCGTAAAAGTAATTTTACTCTAATTGTTGAATACATATGCGACTAACAGTGGCTGGCCGTTGTGGCCAAGCGGTTCTAGGAGCTTTAGCCCGGAACCATGCTACTGCTAAAGTCACAGGTTCGAATCCTGCCTCGGGCATGGATGTGTGTGCTGCCATTAGAACTATTTAAACCTAACTAACCTATGTCTAGGGAACAGATGACATCAGATGTTAAGTCCCATAGTGCTCAGAGCCAGTTTTTTTTTAGCATTAAGGTTGTATGATTATGGCAACAGAAAAATTTAACTGCGAACACTATGGCTTCAACTAATAATTCCTTTCATGTAGAGGTAAGGGTAGTGAGAGGTTACTTTTTATTACGACTGGTGTTGGTCATTCACCATTTATGTAAACGACCAAATAGAAGAAAATGGAACTTAACATCAAAATGGTTCAAATGGCTCTGAGCAATATGGGACTTAACTTCTGAGGTCAGCAGTCCCATAGAACTTAGAACTAATTAAACCAAACTAACCTAAGGACATCCATGTCTAAGGCAGAATTCGAACCTGCGACCGTAGCGGTCGCGCGGTTCAAAACTGTAGCGCCTAGAACCGCTTGGCCACTCTGGCCCGCAATCTGACATCGAAACGGAACAGGGGACCCAGTAAGATTACTAAATAGAGTTTCTTTTCGAGAAAATTACTATCACATGATCAGAATTCATATCTTTCGTCGTACACGAAGAAAGATTATCATAATGAAAATATATGAAACAGTGAATGTAATGTTGGAATTCTAAAGTAAAAAAACTGCCTGTGAGGTACACAGCTAAGATTTGAAGTGTCGAAGTTAACAGTTCGAAGATCATGCAAACAAAGAGCGTGAATGTGCATAATACATAACATTAGGTAAAAACACTTCTATGTTAAGTTTGTACGAATGGATGACAGTAACAAAGCTGTGTTCAACAAAGGCATTTTAAAAAATCAACCATATGGCAAACATACGTACAGGGGGCATATGATGTATACATGCCATACAAACGTAATAAAAACAGTGTACAAACCATAACATGTAGAAGGTAGAAAACTACCATATCATAAGCAGCTGACCCTCTAAACATACTGGAGTAAGATGTAATTAAATTATATCAAGGAACATAGATGCAGTTCTATATCTAGTATTTATGAAGTATAATAACATGAAGAGATGGCAGTGTGTGTATCAAACTATCGCATCACAAACTATCTCTCTATAAGCTTATGCTTGATCACATTAAACTAACAAAAAACACACAACAACAATAAATCCTTAATAATGTACCCATACATCATTCATATTAGTCGTACTTGAGACAAGTGGTGGGGGGTCAGCAACAGGCAACCACTATTACCGATCATACTGAGTGCGCTTGTGACATTCTCTTTCCACAATTACTAATTATAAAGGAAACTATTCGCAACTGAATCACAGTAGTGTGTAAAAATGTCTACAAGGAAATATTATACAAAGAACACACATTTATGATGGAAGCACTCTTAAAGAGAGAGGCTCAAAAGCGCAAGAGTAACAATGAAGTACTTTGTGGCTGCACACACTTTACAGGTAACACTCTAGATATTACAGTTATTAATAGGAAACCAAGCTCAAACTACCATGTCGTGTACGAGGGTTGACTGAAAGGTAATGCCTTCACCTCCATAACATTTCAACTGTTGACAGCATTGGTATGCGGCAGGTACTGGCTTTTTGTGTAGCCTCTCCTCTACAGCTCCTGGTGGCAGGAAACCTTAGCATTGAACTGTTGTAGTGTTACAGTGTAAACTATGGAACCCTGCAGACGGTAGGTCAATGCATTTAAGCAACGTGTAGTCATTGGATTCTTGACAGTAGAATCTGTCACTCCAAAGGAGATTCATCAGAGAATGTAAGCATTTTATGGTGACTGTGTTGATGTGAGTACTGTCCATCGTTGGGCGTGTAAGTTTAAAGATGTTGATGCGAGAACATCTGACTGGCGTGACAGAGTTGGATGTCCTGGAACAGTAACCACTGAGTTTCACAAGCAAAACGTTGAATGATTCAGAACGCTCGGCTTATCACTCAGAGAGAAATTTCAAGCACAATCAGCATTTCACATGAACGTGTGGGTCACAATATTGCTTCACGTGTAACCACAGAAGAATTTCAGGGACAATCTCACCAACAAGTAAGGAAGCTGGGTTGCCCACTGATATCCTGCTTTAGTTATACACTCCTTCAGTAACCTAATTAAGCAATGAACGTTTAAATTTTTTTCATTTTCACTACTCAGGTCCCGACTACAGATTCTGTGGCCTTCAGCCTCATAGCACAGAATTCTCTAATATCTATTCTGAAAGTATTGAGCTAATCAGTTTTATTGGAAATGCATACTATTAACAGTTATGTATAATGACATATTGTGCAATACATATTAAGTAAAATTCGAGTGAGCTAATAGATCAAATTCAGCTATAAGACTGCATCCAAAGGAAAGCCTAAATTTTACTGATTCCAGCAAAGTGTTTAGATTAACCCAAAGTCTGTTAGTTAAATAAATATTAAGACTTAAATTCTGTAGCCTGTATGACTTTCAGTGCCAATTGTGACCAAACTACTAAATAATTCCGAGATCTGTTTTGATACTTTTGCTACCTTTATTTTTCTACGTAAAGTGACTCTAGTCTCAACTTTGTAAGTGCATTAATTAAGAATTAAGTAAATCTGAATATGTAAAAATTATTGTTCCAAAGGGCTGCCGTGGTTATAAGTCGGGAATTCCCACGGCGGATGCATAAGTTAGTGCCGCGTATTTAAATTGATACAGCTCACTCATGTCATTTAAATAATAAAACCCAATATTTCACTTCAAAACCAGTTAGAAAGGATCATTTTAACACAGGGAATTTATAAACTATAATATATTAACAGAATAGTCAAATATTCAAGCGCTCGTCTGCATAAGGTCCGAGCTAGTGCAGCTCCAGTTAGATCTCGGTCAGATTCTCTTGGAGCAAAAGTGCAGCAAGTTGGTCAATGGTTTCGGTATTTGTGATTGTGAACTTTTTTAAAGACTGGAAGTTTTTGACCTACCTAATGTGACGATTAAGTGCAAGAGGCCTGTTCACATGAATATTCTGTGTGCGAGTGATAACAAATAAATCGCACTGTGGTTGACACAAATGTTCAACAATGAATACAATCTTGACTTTTGATTTTGTAAAACTTAACCTAGGATCCTGGCTTCTTAATTTCAGTGTGATTTTGGTGAGACAGACGTAGCTACCGGGAAGACAATATTGAATAAGCAAAGCAAGGTAGATCGAGAACACTGGGTGAGGAAATGTTTCAATAGCTGTACATCCGGTTGTGACGTGAACTTTAAGTGGCACTACTAAATAAGGACATGCCCAAGAACGTTACATGTGGTGCCCCAGGTGAGGAAACAATAAGGCACGTTACAACAGAATCCTCCATACAGTCCAGATGTAGCACCATCTGACTTCCATCTGTTCTTGATAATGAAGGGCGACCTGCTGGGACATTATGCTTCTGATGAATACGTTGAGAGAACTGCGAGACTGTGGTTTCAGGAACAGTATCGACTTCTTCCGTGATGGATTCAGAATACTTGTTCATTGTTGGCAGAAATTTATCCAATTGGCTCGTGTTGATTATGTGGAAAAGTGAATACTTTTAGTTAAGGATCACATTCTACAGACTATTTCTACATGTGATTTTTAAAATATTCCCATTCAAACCCAATTAACGAAGGTGGAGCGTTACTTTTCACTCTACCCTCGTACTTGACTATGGCCTATTACATAATACGACAGGAACAAGAGTTGTACCATATAATGATTGTGTGTTCTTAAAGTTTCAACAGCATGCAATAAAACCCATGAAAAATGATAAAGCTAAAGGACACAAAGCAGAAATTTAATACGTTTTGGTGTTTTAAGCCTTTATTTTAAATGAATATGATGGATTTTAGTAAACTTTTGTTTGAATTCTCTGACTGGAAATATGGTTATCATAGGGAAGGATGTATTGGAGCTCAAGCAAACTTTGAAAATGCTGTGGAAGATGGCAAAATTCAAACTAGGAGGAAAAAGTTTACTATTGTGTTCCTAATTGTTATCAGTTACAATTACAATTATTTAAAGCTGTTTTATACACTGCGGTTTCTTTGAATCTCTGGTATTTTGAAAATGATAATATTTTACATATCTGTTGTTCAGCATTTAGAGAAGGTTTGAAATTATGTCTAATGTTTGTTGGAAGCAACAAAGTGCTCATTATGAAAATGAGTGTATAGACTTGTGCATCCTTATCTGCACTGCCTGATGACCTCTAACTGTTTCTGACAAATCCTGTTCATTGTGTGTTGAATCTTTGATGTCAGATCATACCTCTTTCTGAGTAAATCCTGACAATTTTATTTTCAGTGTTACATATATTTTCCAGCATATTAAAAGATTACATTTCTGTTAACCCAGGATGCTATCAGATAGGAAAGATGAATCTAGTGCTGCATGTCATGAATTTGGTTAAACTTTTAGTAAGATCAGTGGAATAGTGTTTGGGATAAAAGTGCCTTCAGTCCTGTGTCCATCCTTGTCTGATTTATTTTAATGATCGACATGCAGTTCTGAATGGTGTCGAAAAAACTTACCATGTTTGCACATGGCACCAGCATTCTGACATATGTTTTACGACTGAGTGGCAAATCTGCAGATTACAGCCTCCTTGACCAGCACTGGTGGCGCCAAGGGGATAAGAGGAGAGCCGTGTGGAGGAGCCTGGTTGGTTGGTTGTTTGAGGCTTAAGGGACCAAACAGCAAGGTCATCAGTCAATTGTTTCAAATAGGATCAATTCCGCTAATGGGACATCTCAGGAAAGTCAGAACAATAAAAGGGAAGAAGGTAAAAACGTAAAAGGGCAGTCATGTTGTCAATGGTAAAAAACAAAGTGAGGGAAGTCGGCAAGAGAACGAACCCAACGCTATGCTGAAGCAGCATAGGCAAGACCACCTGTGACTTAAGAGGTGCGACCGCTACAGTGTAGAAATACGTATGGGAAAAGGAGACTAACCAATCCTTAAAAAAAGATAAAAACAGAGTAAAAGGGGAAGAAAAGAGGATCTCGGTTAGGGAGATGAATCGGAAATCTCCAAACACGGCTTACAGTGGGAGACACCCAAACACACACTGCCCTGCCTGAACACCAGAGAGAGATTAAAAACCTTAAAACTGAGAATAAAAACCACTTTCCCGGAGAATACCGAGAACCAGAGAGACCATCCAGGAATCGTCAGCCAACATCAAAGGTAATTTGTGGGTGAGTCTGTACTTAGTACGCAGAGGGGGCATTCAACCAAAATGTGGACTACTAACTGGAAGGTTCCACAACCACAAAGTGGGGCGGGAGGGGCTCATCACGCAAAAGAAAACCATGGGTCAGCATGGTATGACCAATGCGGAGATGACACAGTGTGGTCGTGTCCTTTCGGGAGAGGCGAAAGGAAGAACGCCACAGGCCTGGGGTCACCTTAATCTCTCCAAGTTTATTAGACAGGGGAGTAGCCTCCCAAGTATGGGCCCATGATTGTGCGAAGTGGGATTAGACGTGAAGCCGTAAATCCGGTGCAGGAGGGGTTACAGAAAACGGGGGTTAAGTGACTGCTCCCCCAGGCAAACGATCAGCGAGCTCATTACCCAGGATACCCACATGGCCAGGGACCCAAAGGAAGTCAATGGAACAAGCAGCACAGTGAATATCAACGAGATGATCATGGATGACAGAGACCAAGGGATGGCGCGAAAAACATCGGTCAATAGCAAGAAGGCCACTTATTGAGTCCTTACATTAACAAAACACGGTTGTGTTGGGACTGTTTAATAAAGGTAAAGGGCCTGGGAAATTGCCATCAATTACGCAGTAAAAACCCCACATGTAGTTGGCAGCAGGTGATTTTCCGTTTCAACAGGGGACGTAAAAGCATACCCCACATGATCAGCAGATCATACTCCCATAAAGTTTGGCGGAAAAAGGAACGGATCAACATTGGGGGGATGGAATCTTTCGGACCTCGGCCGAGATCAATCCGAATTAGAGGCTGAGGAACTAACCAAGGGGGTGGAGGGGAGAGAGCGAGGAAGACAGGACAAAGAAGGAAGCTGAAAATCACAGCAAAGAGACGCAAGGCAGAGCCCAACCGGTAAACCCGCCCAAGGGCGGGAATCGGGTGGGCGACGTCCATGGTCTCGGATGAGATAGGAAGGATGAGAGGAAGAGGAATGGACAGCGAGTGCTGAAGACACCAGAAGCTGGGACCGCCGAACAGAAAAGGGGGGGGGGATCCCAGCTTCAACCAGGAGACTATCAACAGGGGTAGTAGGGAAGGCACAGGTGGGCAAATGGATACCACGACAGTGGACTGGATCCAGCACGTGCAGTGTGGAAGAAGCAACTGAACCATAAACTTGACAACCATAGTCCAAACGAGACAGAACTAGAGCATGATAAAAATGGAGGAGGGGGGAACGGTCTGCACCCCAAGAGGAGTGGGCAAGGAAGTGAAGACATTGAGTTTACGGAAACATCCTACCCTCAGATGTCTGATATGGGGCAGCCAAATGAGCTTCTTGTGGAAAAGACGACTCAGGAAACGAAACTGTGGGACCACAGGCAATCGTTGTGCAGCGAGATAGAGCTCTGGATCAGGGTGGATCGTAGTACAGCTACAGAAGTGGACCACCCGCGATTTTGAAGGAGAGACCTGAAACCCGTGTGAGAGGGTCCATGCAGAGGCACGTCGTATAGCTCCCTGGAGCTGCCGTTCTGCAGATGCCATCGAGGAGGAACTAACCCAAATGCAGAAATCATACACATACAGGATTGGGGCAACCAAAGGACTGACCGAGGCCACAAGTCCATCCAAAGCAATGAGAAAAAGAAGGACACTCTGGACAGAACCCTGTGGGACGCCTGTCTCCTGGGTCTGTGGAGAACTAAAAGCAGTACGAACTCGAACTCTGAATGACCGATGGAACAGGAACTGGCGGATAAAAATCGGTAGTGGGTCCCGAAGACCCCACTGATGAAGCGTAAGTAATATGTGATGGCACCAGGCCGTGTCATATGCCTTTCGAAGGTCAAAAAACACTGCAACCAAATGGCGGCGCTGGAAAAAGCCTGCCGAACTGCGGAAGCCAAGCGAAGTAAATGATCAATTGGAGACCTTCCCTCTTGAAAGCCACTCTGGGAGGGGGACAATAGCCCCCATCTCGTGGTCGTGCGGTAGCGTTCTCGCTTCCCACGCCCGGGTTCCCGGGTTCGATTCCCGGCGAGGTCAGGGATTTTCTCTGCCTCGTGATGGCTGGGTGTTGTGTGATGTCCTTGGGTTAGTTAGGTTTAAGTAGTTCTAAGTTCTAGGGGACTGATGACCTAAGATGTTAAGTCCCATAGTGCTCAGAGCCATTTGAACCATTTTTGCCACGGGGACAATAGGTCCCGACATTCGAGAACCCAATTGAGCCGACGGGCAAAAAACATTGGTCAAACTAATTGGCCAATAGCTGTTAACAGATAGGGGGTTCTTACCAGGCTTAAGGACAGGAACCACGATGCTATCCCTCCACTGAGAGCATCAGCCTACTGCTTTTGGTGAAGGAAAGCCGCTGGATAGGAGGCTGATGCTGATGCCACTGCAAAATGGGTCGCAAGATGTTGTATAAGAACTAATGGGTCCGTACAAAGGCCATCTGGAAGGTCAAGGCCTGGGAGGGTGGACTGCCGATGGCAACCTTGGAGAGAGCGAAGTGTAGCCCATACTCGTGACAGAGGGATACTAGAACCAAGGGAAGAAACAAATCGTTCCCAACGTATCTGCTTGCTCTGTTTGATTAAATAACGCGCTTTAGCGCGAAGGCGTTTAAAAGCAGTAAGGCTGGCTATGGACGGGTGCCTCTTAAGGTGTTGCAAAGCTCAACGGCGATCACGGATGGCAATGGCAATGGCCGTACTCCATCATGGGACTTGCCGGCAACGAAATGGTCCAGATGACCGCGGGACAGCAAGGCTAGCAACACAATCAATCGCGTCAGAACAGTCACGTAGAACGTCATCAATACAACCCGACAAAGAGGGAGGACACACGACCTGTGCTGTGTATAGAGGCCAATCGACACGTTGGAAAGACCAACGAGGTAACCTGTCCATCGGGGAGCGGGAAGGGAGCGAGATAATCAACGGGAAATGGTCACTATCACAAAGGTTGTCGACTGGCGACCAGTGTAATGAAGGGAGGAGAGAGGGAAAAGAAAGAGAAAGGTCAATGGCAGAAAAGGTACCATGACCGGCACTGAAGTGAGTAGGAGAGCCATCATGAAGAAGGCACAAGTCGTGGTCTGCAATAAACAGGTCTATGAGAACACCTCGTCTAGATGGAAAGGCACTGCTCCACAAGGGATGATGAGCATTAAAATCCCCAAAAAGGAGGAAGGGAGGAGGAAGTTGCTGAAGATGGGCAGTTAAGGTTGCAGGTGTAAGAGTCCTATCAGAAGGGAGATAAAGATTGCAAACTGTGACCGCAGAGTAAGTGGACCCTAACAGCAACCGCTTCTAAAGTAGTTTGAAGAGGAATCCACCTGCTAGCAATGTCTGTACGGACCACCATACAAACGCCACCAGAAGCCCGCAGGGGTCCAACCCGATTTCGACAGAAAACACGGAACCCACAGAGGGTCGGTGAGTGAGCATCAGTAAAATGAGATTCCTGGAGAACCACGCAAGCTGCAGAGCAGGACGAAAGAAGGGATTTCAATTCCGGAAGGTGACGATAGTATCCATTACAATTCCATTGGAGAACCACAGTACGATGATTTAAAAGGGAGGCTGAACACGCTAAATCCAGTCATACCGCCGGGTCCCCACCTGTCACCGACAAGGAGGGGGCACATCCATGAACGACAGGTCAGAATCCCGTTGTGAAGTTAGAGAAGGGACCTCCGGTGACACCAGAGGCTCTTTGTCCTAGGACTTATGCTTCTTTTTCTTTTCAGGCTGAGATCGAGGAGGGCTGTGTGGCATAAAGGAGCCAGCTGCAGCAAGATCAGGAACAGAAAGAGACCGGGCGACCTGGTAGGCCGACAGACCACAGCCCTTGCAGTCGTCGCGGGGCAGCAGACCTTTGGCCTTGGAGGTGCCAGGAAGGGGCATCCCGGGTGAGGCGCCCTTGACTGGCAGACGCCGAAGGAGTGTACTCCGGCTGGGGAGGGTGGGGGGCAGCTAACAGGGGAGAAGGTGTGGGAGCTGCAGGGGAGGGGGGGGAGGAGAGGGGGGTAGGGGATGGGAGTAAGGAAGGGTGAGGAAAGGGTGAAGATGTAACCAAGGCGTAACTAGATGTCATGGATACAGGGTGAATTCGTGTATATTTCTTACGGGCCTCTGTGTAGGTTAAACGATCGAGGGACTTATACTCCTGTATCTTCTTTTCCTTCTTATATACTGGGCAATCTGGTGAACGTGGAGAATGATTGCCATGACAATTTACACACACAGGAGGGGGAACACAGGCACTCCCCTCATGGAGTGGACGTCCTCAGTCGCCATAGAGAGGTGCCTCCGAACAGCAGGAATACGTGTCCGAACCGCAAACACTTAAAACACCTCATAGGAAGTGGGATGTACAGCTTCACATCACATCGATAGACCATAATCTTAACTTTCTCAGAGAGTGTATCCCTTTCAAAGGCCAGGATAAAGTAACCAGTATCAATACGATTGTCTTTAGGACCCTTCAGAACACGCCGAACAAAGTGAACACCCCGCCATCCGAGTTTGTCCTGAAGTTCCTCATCAGTTTGAAGTATGAGGTCCCTGTGAAAAATCACACCTTTTACCACATTTAGGGACTGGTGGGGGTAATGGACACAGGAATTGTGCCAAGATGGGTACAGGCACGTAGGGCCGGAGATTGGGCAGCTGAAGCAGTTTTTATCAGCACGGAACCCTACCGCATCTTGCTCAGGGAGTCCACTTCGCCATCTTGTCTTCAATGTGTTCCACAAAGAATAAAGGTTTGGTATTGGCGAAAGTATCTCCATCAGTCCTAGTGCAAACTAGATAGTGGGGGAAAGGTTTTGCCCCTAGCCGACATGCCTGATCCTCTTCCCAAGGGGTAGCCATGGAAAGGAAGGTCGAAGGGGCACGAGAAGCAGCACTTGAGGAATCAGTTCCACGCAGAGAGACGGCCGCAGAAGAACGGCCAGAGTTCTGGACCCGTATGCATTTCATTTGCATAGCGTCCACCCTGATACCATCCACTCCGATCAGGGGCTCTCCTCACGGACGCCATCCAGCCACAGGAAGGGCCGTCTGGAACGGCGGCCATTGCCAGGAGTTCCGATGCTCCAGGATGACGAGCAACCACTCCGAGGCATGCATGAGGAGGTCACAGCTCAGGTATCAGAAGTGTGATTCCTGTGAGTTCAGGGGGCTCAACCAAAAGGGTACATAGCGACTCCATCAAACACGGGCTGGCTACCATGCTGGCTATGCACCTTAGTATCAGACAACGACATGAAAGAGAAGGTGGAATGTACTAGGAGGATGCACATCGGAGACACTAGGTAAGGTGCTCTTCCCCATATGGTTCACACTATGGAGGAGAAATTTAGGAATGGAGGTCAAACCTCAGAGGGGGACCAAGGAATACCAAAAGGTGGAGATGATTATGCAACAAAGCCGAATTGTAAAACCAACAGAACCAGGAGGATAGCGGTGGCCAACATAAGCAAGGACACTAATAGACAGAGAGGCGAGGGCGAGGGGAAAGGAGCAAGGAGGGGAAAGGAGGGGAAGGAAAAGGAAATGCAGCCCTGCAGAGAAAGAGGGCTACAATGGCTCGGGGCCCCGTGCTCGCCACGCACGTATCCACAAAAGAGTTATTGATCCCCTGGGAGGGGGGGGGGTGGAGGCTGGTGGGGCAAGACAATGATTTCTGCAATATACGGGCAGTGATAGCGCATTTGAAATAATTGTCTGATGAATGGCGCTGCCTTGATTCTGCTGATATTTCGGTGCTTAACTGGAGTGATGTCCTTACCTGCATGGTAAGACTTCTTACAATAGTGGATTTAGGCAGAGGAGAATGTACTTCCCTACAGAAGTAATATGTTACTTGTTGGTGGCTAACGATTAATTCTTTACATCAGCTTACACATCCCTATATATTTCTATACTTCCATTGTGATTGAAGACATCTTGCATTTTGGTGGCTCAAAACATGGGTAGAAGAAGGAGCAGCACTTCCGTGTGTCAATTTACTTCAGCTGATTGTGGCAGTATTAAGATACTGACTGTGACTTAACCTTCCCAAGTTTTACGGAACACTCCTCATCTGTCATATACGGCACATGGCATTGTGTGTGACAAGTGTTGTAATCAAACCTACTATTATTTCATTAACACATGGACAGAAAACACGACAGTACGTTAAACATAGATTCTCACTAGTTATATTCAATGGAAGTTTACTGAAGCACTGAAGTCAACCTTTGATGGGTTTGACGTATCTGTACAGAGATGTGGGTTTACCTAAAGATCGTAGCAGAATGTGATTAACTGATGGAGATAGCCATGTGATTAGTAATGCGGAATGAATTTGAAATAGAGGATACCATCTTTATGCTGTCATAGATATCTTGTGACTGTCCTTGCTATGGCTATCAATTTTACGAATGCTGGCTTCCAGAAACTAATTACGGTTGATTTGAGACGGTGTAAAATGTGTGTGACTTGTGCTTGGATGGGCATTTGAGGCCCAGTAAATGTTGGCGTCTGAAATGTGACGTCAGTTGCTACCAACCGGAGGTTAACGGCTGTTAGTAATACTGGGCCCACAGTGGACTGTGGCAGCTTGGGTTGGCCAAGGTTTGGTCAGAGGAAGCTACGTTGCATTCTGTTAAACCTAGTTTTTTCCTGTGTTTCAACTCTTTATTATTGCATTTGCTGCATCATACATTTCAATATTCCCTTAGGTCCGAGGTGTGTAAACAGTGTTGAGATTTTAATTCATTACCCACTGTTTACTGGCCTGCATGTCTGTTTCGCTCACTGACTGTTTGCCCGATTATTTTCTGGTTAAAAAAAAGTTGTCTCAGTGTTCCAAGAATTTGCAATATTTGAAGGATTTATGTTAATTACGTTTGTGGTTCTTGCCAATCCTTTCAACTTCATGCTCTTCATTAGTCTACTTTGACGTAAAAACTTTGGAAAGTAATGGTTATTAAAACGAAACGTTTTTGAGTGTTACTCTTCGTTTTAAGACCCAGTGCTCACTCCAGATACCACTTGGTATGCTTACCTGTCAACTACTCCTTAGCCAGCCCAAGCAAATCAATTATTACGCAATTTATATGAAGTCACGAAAAGCCAGATTAACACAAAGACAGTCAACAGCCAGCAGGTGAGTTGGTAGCACCACGTTCGTAGGCATTTGCGCCAGCTTCCAACTACGCTGGGAACATGGCGTTCATTCAACTGAGCAAAAGTGAGATCAGCAGCCTTTACATCAAAACGTCTCTCATATTGGAGACGAAATGGTCACAAAAGCAGCTTACGTTGTTTCTGTGCACTCTATGAAAAGAAACTTAATTATCTTCTGGGCCACCTATTCTCTTCTCCAGACTATCTTCACTGCTTAGTGAAGTGAGTAAACTCGTGTGTAAACTAAGTTCAAGAATCTGTCTCACTTATTCTCAGTTGGCTAAACTGATTTACTTCTCAATACATTTAGTTCTCTAATGTGTTGCTATCAAGGACTCCATTGTCTGAACAACTCAGCATTTCACATGTGTAACTCCAAATAAATGAAAGAATGCCAGTTATGTAACCTGCTGTGAGGAGGTGGTAAGTACGCTGCTCTGTAACTTTTTAATCTCCCTCCCACTGAGCTCAAAAGCTCATGGAATATTACTTCAGGAGTGGACTACAGCATTGTCTCTCACCCCTTATGCTACCCTCCTTCGCATCATGTGAACAGACTCCTTATCTAAGGTAAGATGAAGCTTTGTAGTTTAACAATTGACAGCTGTTTCAGGGGTCTATTTAGCTCCACATCCTTAGGTGTTCCTTGAAAGTGTCCCACATGTGACCCCCGCGTGATGCTAGTAGAGCAACAACTGTCTGCCAGATAATAGCTGTACTTCTCCTTAATGTATTCCAAGATCTTACTGGACAGAGAGAGAACGAATCAGTACATAAAAAGCTCCTTTTACAGGGCCACATCTCTAGGAGAATGGGAGCAGGTGTTTATGTCAAATGAACGTCGAGAGCGTTAGCAGAAATTCTACAGAACATGCTGTTCAAAAGCAATGATATGTCCCACAGGGAAGTCGTTCAGATAATGGAAATCAACTACGCTATACAGGAGAAAATAGTGTGATACGATACTGTTGGTGCGACATACACCATGCTTACCGAGTAGGTAGGCAACACGTCTGTACTAAAATAGAAATGGTTACCTGCTAACCAACTCACGACACTGTTAAGTTACCACCGAAACTGGGGAACTAAGCTTACTGGTTCCTATAATCTCTTTCCTTGGTCGACATGTTATTCAAACGTTCGTTAAGTAGGCGGTAGAAAAACGACATCCATTTTGTTTGCAATGCTGAAGTGGGTTGCCTTCAGTTAAGCAGCTTGGAATTGGAGAACGACACAAACTCACGTTTGGCACTGATGATGGGAACCATAGCTTTGTCACAACTCAAAATTTTGTCAGATTTCCCTCATCTTCAATACTGCCCCGCTCCAGTAGGAATCAGAGGAACAATCCCATTGATGATGTTAATTCCTATGTGCAAAGGGTATCTACAAACAGCTGATTGGTATTTCTTCGTGTAAAATGATGAATGCCTGTATTCAATTCCTATTTCTGAAAATAATGGCAACAGCTTTGTGAGGGCGATTACTGTAACAGTGAAGATGCAAGTACCCTAAGGATATTTAAAGAATATATTCGAAGCTGAGACAAGAAATATTAGAAACCCAACAAGTCACAAGTACTCAGGACCTTTTCCTTTAATCTGCCAAGAAGTTTAATTCCAGTACACAGTTTTATTGTTCAAACGCTCTACCGACTGTTCCAGGCACGCAGCAGCAACGCTCTCTAACTTTATCACCCCTTTCTATAGACTTCTGGAACGCGAACTGGTAATAGGGATTGGTCAAACAAATGGACAGCCAGCCAGCTTTTGTCCCCAGACGAAACAGTGCATGCTAAGTCTTGGCCATCTCATACTGAAGCAAACTTTCAGAAGATGATGCCTACATCTTTGGCTTTCATTAATTTGTTAGCAGCCTAGGGTATCATCTGGAGACTGGGCCTACTGTATGAAGTGGTAATGAAATCCCAATTCAAAAGGTTAAAGATTGTTGAAAGCGTGTTTTGTGACCTGATACAAGGTCACTGTAGTAAATAAAATCAGTAGCTAGGAATTCCTCCTCAATGGCTCACATGAAGGTGCAATATTAGTCCCAATGCTACTTACACTTCACATCGTGGATGCGCCAGAAATAATATCTAAGAAATGTGGTTACGTTGCTGATTTGATAATAAGTACGAGCCAAATCTTTTGTTAAAATACGGAAGACGTCCTCACATATAATTTGTCTGCACTGACAGTACTTCTGAAAACGGAGGCTTACACCTAATATTAGTGAAACGCCACCTCTGACGACGCAGGGAGCACAACATATACCCAATTTGTTGACGACGTCCATGCCAAGGAGCATGTGCCTGTTCTAGGAACACTGAAGCTCTGAACAAATGGCTTCTGTCATTCCAGGTGGTTTGCTGTTTTTTGTTGTAAGGCGCAAAGATTTTGTTCTTTCGTGCCAACGTCAGAACTGTAGAAGACGAAGACAAAAAAAAACGACTAAACGGTAAGCACAATTGATGGAGGAAAAGACAGCTAAAAAACAAAGACTCATAAAGGTCTATAAAGTACACCATAGAGACAATGGAGGTGCTACACTGAAGATTAAATGTCCTTCGCCATATTGCTACAACAGATCGAAAGTAAAACAAGGTCGATAGCCCATTCCACGCCTGATAACGTAGACGGCAAACGTAAATGAGAACATAAGTGGTTAAGAAAAGGGCATTGCGAACCGCCAGAGACTGAGGATAATGAGTACAAAGTGGTAAGTGATCACTTTTAAACTAATGACGATGGCTAAGAAGACAGTGCCCAATACGCAACCCAGTTAAAATGATCTGACGTCGAGAGGGAAGAGGAGGAGGTTGTCCAAGCCACTGGGAGAGCCTTAAAAACACAGGGATTGTTCCCTAGAATGGAGGGCAACTGGTGATGCCAAAGTGACACCATCTGCTGGCAGACAGGAACAGTGATCATCTGGGAGAATATAATAACCAGCTGGCTGAGGTACGAGGACTGCAGTCTAGGCAGCAGCGACAGCAACCTCATTTACTGGCAACCTGACCTGATCAGGAAACCACATGAACATCACAGTGGCTCCCTCAGGAGTGAGAAACTAAGTTTTCCTGGACCCGTTGCATCAAGGGATGGGCAGTGTACAGTGCACGAAGACTAAAGGGCACAGAGTCTGACCATAGTACAATGGAAATGCCTGTGTCGCCATATCTATTCTGGCCTAAAAGGGCGAAGAGCTCTGCTGGAAGTACTGAGTAGTGTTGCAAAGGCAGATACTGAAAAACGTTGGTGCAGATGACAACGGCACACCTGATACCACAGTCAGAGCCATCAGCATACAGAAAGGTACAATCAAAAAGTCGCGTGTGTAGGTAGTGGAAGTCAAGGCAATAGAACAAGGCTGCAGTTATGTCCTTGGGGACCAAATGAAGGCTAAGGTGAACACAGGCTGCCACAGAAAGCCAAGGTGGTGAAGGGTTCACTCCCACTGGGATAGTTGCAGGTAGTGTGAAGTTCAGCTTCTGGAGCAAGAACTGAAAATGGGCTCCAGGAGGTAACTGAAGAGGAGTGGGCCCGATACTGACTATCAAAGTAGTCATCTTAGGAGGCATAGGATGGGTGGCCTGGCATGGCGGGAAAACGCCATATTTATCTGTTGAAGAGAACTTCAGTACGACTGGTAGTTCAACAGCTTCGGCATACGCGCTCAACTGGGCTAGCATAAAAGGTGCCAGTGGCCAAAGAGATGCGACAATAGTGGGTAGTGTTGAGATGGCATACGAGGGACAGACACGCAGATGCATAAACAAAGCACCAATATTCTAGTTTTTATTGGACAAGGGACCAGCACAAACCGATAAGGGGGGTTCGATCTGCCTCCAGGAAGTATCATTGAGGACATGTTACGACATTGAGGGACCACGTACAGGTGGGACACGAGTGAGAACGAACAGTTTCCTATTGAGCATGAGCCGCAGGAATTTCGTAGTTTCAGCGAACAGAAGAGCAGCAGGCCAAAGTTGTGCATATGGTGGGAGAAATCAACTGCACTGACAGGAATCCACACAAACGGTATTGTCAGTGGAAAAACCAATACCATTCTCGATGCCCCATGAGTGAAGAAGTTAGAGACGTCACTCAAAATGAGAGGTCCCTGGAGGACTGGAATGGATGGCAGAATCTTCAACAAAAAGGGAGCCAGAGATGCTCAGCAGGAGGCAGGCCACTATGGCGTTAATGGCGATAGCAAAGAGGACAACGCTGAGGATGGAACCTGAGGTACACCGTTTTTCTGGGTAAATTTGTCTGACGAGGCACAACCCACATACACCTTGAAAACTCCATCTTCTAAAAATTGCTGAGGGGAACATGGAAGCTATGTGTAGAATACAGATATACCAGTCCTCCAGCAGGTGTCTTTCACAGAATCGAAAAAATTGCTTACAAGGGACTTCCACAGAAAGCCCTTCATGACATAGGTGGACAAAGTGAAGAAATGGTCAACTGGAGAATGGCGCACTCTAAATCCACATTGGGCACTGGGTAGTAAATTGCAGGACTAACCATCACACCAGCTGGGTTGAATCATATGTTCAATAACCTTGCAAACAGCTGCTGAGAGAAACGGGGCAGTAGCTGGAACAGTGCTTGTCCTTACCCTGCTTATGTTTGTGAGTGACAGTGGCTTCAGTCCAGCATCTCGGAAACCTTCCCTCCACCTAGCGGGGATTGTCCCTATGGAGGTGAAAATACTTGCCTGCAAGAGAAGGTGCTGCAACATCTTAATGTTAACATCGTCCAGCCCTGGGGAAGAGAATCGGGATTAAGTGAGATCATAGTACAACTCTCTCATAGTAAATCCGGCATTATAGCCTCAAGATTCTGAAAAAGCAAGGTTATTGTCCAAGCCGCCTCCACTTTTTTCCGATGGAGGAAGGCCGGGTAACGATGCGTAGAGCTCGAAATCTCCACAAAACAAAGCCCCAGGATATTTAAGATAGCGATAGAGTCCACTATGTCATCTGGTACTGTCATCCAGAGATCTGAGAAAGGCCCTTTCTCCCAGGTTGCCGTACGAGTTTGCCGCAAATGACAGAAGAGCGAGTGGAACTTAAAATTATTTGCGTGCACAATGCCACTGCATTCTTAGAGACAGCAAAAACGTAGATGGATTTCATTTACTGTTTACAACAAATGTAGTTTGCCATTGTAGGAGGACAGTAATACACGTGGAGAGCACGTTTCCGGGCACGAAGTGCCTCGCAGCACGCCTCAGTCCACCAAGGGACCAGGACACATCGTAGTAGAGAAGAAGCCCGAGGAATGAAATTTTCGGCAACAGTAAGGGTAACGTTTGTAAGGTATTCTACCTGCTCATCGCTAGTGGGGAAGTTTGTTCATCGAATGTCGCCAGCGAGGAGTGAAGCCTCCATTCAGCCTTAGAAAGCTACCAATCAATTTTGCACTTATGTAGGGGTATGTATCAGCAAATGGAAAGCACCCAGACAACAGTTACTGGAGTACACGTCACAGAACGGACCACTCTGAAAGCTGTGCAATGCAGAACGAGGGGACCAAATAGTAATAGGTGTGTGTGGAGTGGGTGCTCAAATGTTAAGGCAGATGAGGTTGACTTAATTGTGAAGGTCAGCAAAGACGTCACGCCTCTGTCGGTTTCTTGAAGAGCCCTGAAGGGTGGTTGTTGTTGTTGTCTTTAGTCCTGAGACTGGTTTGACGCCGCTCTCCATGCTACTCTACTCCGTGCAAGCTGCTTCATTTCAGTTACAGTAAACGTGCTTTGGTGCATCGCATTCAAGCTACTGTTAGACCAGGTGATGCTCCATGGTTCGACTGCTGATCTTGCGGATAAGAAAGCTTAATGACTAAATTTATTGATTGCGACGAACTTTCTAGGTTACATTCTCACTAGGAAGCTTCGAGGGTTACAGTAAACTTGCTTTGGTGCATCGGATTCAAGCTACTGGTCCACCAGGTGGTGCTCCATGGTTCCACTGCTGACCTTGCAAATAAGTAGACTTGGAAACTAAATTTCTGAATTGCGACGAAATTTCTGGGTTATATTCTCACTAGGAAGCTTCGAGAGCAAGTTTACTGTAAGCTTTGGTGCATCGGATTCAAGGTACTGGTCCACCAGGTGCTGCTCCATGGTTCCACAGCTGACAATACAGATAAGTAGGCTTGGAGACTAAAGTTCTGAATTGTGACGAAATTTCTGGATTAAATTCTCACTTTTAGGCTGAAGTTCATAATTGTGACGAACTTTCAGGTTTACATTCTCACTAGGAAGCTACGAGGGTTACAGGAAACTTGCTGTAATGCACGGATTCAAGCTACTGGTCCACCAGGTGGTGCTCCATGGTTCCACTGCTGACCTTGCAGATAAGTAGACTTGGAATCTAAAGTTCTGAATTGCGACGTAATTTCTGGGTTATATTCTCACTACGAAGCTTCGAGAGCAAGTTTACTGTAAGCTTTGGTGCATCGGATTTAAGCTACTGATCTACCAGGTGACACCCAATGGTTCCACTGCTCACCTTGAGATAAGTAGGCTTGGGGATTAAAGTTCTGAATTGCGACGAAATTTCTGGATTAAAATCTCAGTAGGAAGAGTCGACAGTACAGTAAACTTGCTTTGGTGCATCGCATTCAAGCTACTGTTAGACCAGGTGATGCTCCATAGTTCAACTGCTGACCTTGCGGATAAGAAGGCTTGGAAACTAAAGTTCTTAACTGCGATGAACATTCTGGGTTACATTCTCACTAGGAAGCTTGGAGGGTTACAGTAAACTTGCTTTGGTGCATCGGATTCAAGCTACTGCTCCACCAGGTGATGCTCCATGGTTCCAATGCTGACCGTGCAGATAAGTAGGCTTGAAGACTAAAGTAATGAAATATGACGAAATTTCTGTATTAAACTCTCACTAGGAAGATTCGTGAGCTACAGTAAACTTGCTTTGGTGCATCGCATTCAAGCTACTGGGTGACCAGGTGATGCTTCATAGTCTGAGTGCTGACCATGCCGATAAGTAGGCTTGGTGACTGAAGTTCTTAATTGCGGCGAACTTTCTGGGATACATTCTCACTAGGCATCTTCGAGTGATACAGTAAACTTGATGTGTGGCATTGGATTCAAGCTACTGGTTCACCAGGAAATGCTCCATGGTTCCACTGCTAACCTTGCACATAAGGATGCTTGGAGACTAAAGTTCTGAAACGCGAAGAAATTTATGGGTTACATTCTCACTAGGAAGCTTCGAGAGATACAGTAAACTTGCTTTGGTGCATCGGAATTAAGCTTTTGGTCCACCAGGTGATGCTCCATGGTTCCACTGCTGACCTTGCAGATAAGTAGGCTTGGAGACAACAGTTCTGTATTGCGACGAAATTTCTGTTTCATATTCTCACTAGGAAGCTTCTAGAGTAACAGTAAACTTGCTTTACTGCATCGGATTTAAGCTAATGGGCCACCAGGTGATGATTCATCGTTCCACAGCTTACTTTACAGATAAGTAGGTTTGAAGACTAAAGTAATGAATTGAGACGAAATTTCTGTATTCAATTCTCACTAGGAAGATTCGAGAGTTACAGTAAACTGTCTTTGGTGCATCGCATTCAAGCTACTGGGAGACCAGGTGATGCTCCATAGTTCGACTGCTGACCATGCTGATAAGTAGGCTTGGAGACAAAAATTCTGAATTGTGACGAAATTTATGGGTTATATTCTCACTAGGAAGATTCGAGAGTTTCAGTAAACTTGCTTTGGTTCATCGCATTTAAGCTACTGGTAGACCAGGTGATGCTCCATAGTTCGAATGTCGACCATCAGGATAATTAGGCTTGGAGACAAATGTTCTTAATTGCGACGATCATTTTGTGTTGCATTCTCACAAGGAAGCTTCGACAGTTACAGTAAACTTGCTTTGGTGCATCGGATTTAAGCTACTGATCCACCAGGTGATGCTCCATGGTTCCACTGCTGACCTTGCAGATAAGTAGGCTTGTAGACTAAAGTTATGAATTGCGACGGAATGTCTGGGTTATATTCTCACTAGGAAGCTTCGAGAGTTACAGTAAACGTGCTTTGGTGCATCGGATTTAACTTACTGGTCCAGCAGGTGATGCCCCATGGTTCCATTGCTGACCTTGCACATAAGTAGGCTTCGAGACTAAAGATCTTTATTGCGACGACATTTCTGGGTTATATTCTCACCAGGGAGCTTTGAGAGTTTCAGTAAAGCTGCTTTGGTAGATCGGATTCAAGCTACTGGTCAACCAGGTGATGCTTCATGGTTCCACAGCTGACCTTACAGATAAGTAGTCTTGGAGACTAAAGTTTTCAATTGTGACGAAATTTCTGTATTAAATTCTCACTAGGAAGGTTCAAGAGTTACAGTAAACTTGCTTTGGTGCATCGGATTTAAGCTACTGGTTCACCTGGTGATGCTTCATGGTTACACAGCTTACCTTACAGATAAGTAGTCTTGGAGACTAAAGTTTTCAATTGTGACGAAATTTCTGTATTAAATATTCACTAGGAAGTTTCGAGAGTTACAGTAAACTTGCTTTGGTGCATCGCATTTTAGCTACTGGTAGACCAGGTGATGCTCCATAGTTCGACTGCTGACCACGTGGATAATTAGGCTTGGAGACTAAAGTTCTTAATTTTGACGAACTTTCTGTGGTACATTCTCACTAGGAAGCCTCTAGAGTTACAGTAAACTTGCTTTGGTGCATCGGTTTCAAGCTACTGATCCACCAGGTGAAGCTCCGTGGTTCCACTGCTGACCTTGAAGATTAGAAGGCTTGGAGACTAAAGTTCTCAATTATGACGAATATTCTGGGTTATATTCTCACTAGGAAGCTTCGAGAGTTACAGTAAACTTGCTTTGGTGCATCGGTTTCACGCTACTGGTCATCCAGGTGATGCTCCATGGTTCCACAGCTGACGATACAGATAAGTAATCTTGGACACATAAGTTCTGAATTGTAACGATATTTCTGGGTTATATCCTCACTAGGAAGCTTCGAGAGTTACAGTAAACTTACTTTGACGTATCGGAACAAAGCTACTTTTCAACCAGATGATGATCCATGGTTCCACTGCTAACCTTGCATATAAGTAGGCTTGGAGACTAAAGTTCTGAATTGCGTCAAAATTTCTGAGGTATATTGTCACTAGGACGGTTCGAAAGTTACAGTAAACATGCTTTGCTGTATCGGATTTAAGATACTGAACCACCAGGTGATGCTCCATAGTTCGACTGCTTACCTTGCGGATAAGTACGCTTGGAGACTAAAGTTCTGAATTGCGACGACATTTGTGGGTTATATTCTCACCAGGTAGCTTTGAGAGTTTCAGTAAAGGTGCATTGGTAGATCGGTTTCAAGATACTGGTAGACCAGGTGATGCTATATGGTTCGACTGCTGACCTTGCAGATAAGTAGACTTGGAGACTAAAGTTCGGCATTATGACGAAATTTCTGGGTTATATTCTCACTAGGAAGCTTCGAGAGTTACAATAAACGTGCTTTGGTGTTTCGGACAGGTGATGCTTCTTGGTTCCACAGCTGACCTTACAGATAAGTAGGCTTGAAGACAAAAGTAATGAATTGAGACGAAATTTCTGTATTAAATTCTCACTAGGAAGATTCGAGAGTTACAGTAAACTTGTTTCGGTGCATCGGAATCAAGCTACTGGTCCACCAGGTGATGGACCATGGTTTCAACTGCTTACTTTGCAAATAAGAAGGCATGGAGAATAAAGTCCTGAATTGCAACGAAAGTTCTGGGTTACATTGTCACTAGGAAGCGTCGAGAGTTACAGTAAACATGCTTTGGTGCATCAGATTTAAGCTACTGGTTCTCTAGGTGATGCTCCATGGTTCCACAGCTGACCTTACAGTTAAGTAGTCTTGGAGACTAAAGTTTTCAATTGTGACGAAATTTCTGTATTAAATTCTCACTGGGAAGATTCGAGAGTTACAGTAAACTTGCTTTGGAGCATCGCATTTAAGCTACTGGTAGACCAGGTGATGCTCCATAGTTCGACTGCCGACCATCCGGATAATTAGGCTTGGACACTAATGTTCTTAATTGCGACGAACATTCTGTGCTGCATTCTCACTTGGAAGCTTGGAGAGGTACAGTAAACTTGCTTTGGTGCATCGGAATTAAGCTACTGATCCACCAGGTGATGCTCCATGGTTCCACTGCTGACTTTGCAGATAAGTAGGCTTGGAGATTAAAGTTCTGAATTCCGACGAAAATTCTAGGTTATATTCTCACCAGGAAGCTTTGAGAGTTTCAGTAAAGATGCTTTGGTAGATCGGATTCAAGCTGCTGGTCATCCAGGTGATGCTCCATGGTTCCACAGCTGACCTTACAGATAAGTAGGCTTGGTCACAAAAGTTCTGAATTGTGACGAAATTTCTGGTTTATAATCTCACTAGGTAGCTTCGAGAGTTACAGTAAACTTACTTTGGGGTATTGGATTCAAGCTATTGCTCAACCAGATGATGGTCCATGGTACCACTGCTGACCTTGCAGTTAAGTAGGCTTGGTCACAAAAGTTCTGAATTGTGACGAAATTTCTGAGTTATATTCTCACTAGGTAGCCTGAAGAGTTGCAGTAAACTTACTTTACCGTATTGGATTCAAGCTACTGGTCAACCAGATGATGGTCCATTGTTCCGCTGCTGACCTTGCATATAAATAGGCTTGGAGACTAAAGTTCTTAATTGCAACGAAATTTATGGTTTATATTCTCACTAGGAAGCTTCGAGAGTTACAGTAAACTTGCTTTGGTGCATCGCATTCAAGCTACTGGGAGACTAGGTGATGCTCCATAGTTCGACTGCTGACCATGCTGATAAGTAGGCTTGGAGACTAAAGATCTGAATTGTGACGACATTTCTGGGTTATATTCTCACTAGGAAGCTTCGAGAGTTACAGTAAACATACTTTGGCGTATCGGAACAAAGCTACTGGTCAGCCAGATGCTGATCCATGTTTCCACTGCTAACCTTGCATATAAGTAGGCTTGGAGACTAAAGTTCAGAATTGCGTCAAAATTTCTGGGTATTATTGTCACTAGGAAGGTTCGTTAGTGACAGTAAACTTGCTTTGGTGCATCGGATTTAAGGTGATGCTCCATGGTTCCAAAGCTGACCTTGCAGATAAGTAGGCTTGGAGACTAAAGTTCTGAATTGCGACGAAATTTATGAGTTACATTCTCACTAGGAATCTTCGAGAGTAGCAGTAAACTTACTGTGGTGTATCTGATTCAAGCTTCGGCTCAACCAGATGATGATCCATTGTTCCACTGTTGACCATGCCGATAAAAAGTCTTGAAGACTACAGTTCTGAATTGCGATGAAATTTCTGGGTTATTCTCTTACCAGGAAGCTTCGAGAGCTACAGTAAACTTGCTTTGGTGCATCGGATTTAAGTTACTGGTCCACCAGCTGATGCTTCATGGTTCCACAGCTGACCTTACAGATAAGTAGGATTGGAGACTAAAGTTCTTGATTGTGACGAACGTTCTGTGTTACATTCTCACTAGGAAGCTTCGAGAGTTACAGTAAACTTGCTTTGGTGCATCGGATTTAAGCTACTGATCCACCAGGTGATTCTCCATGGTTCCACTGCTGACCTTGTAGATAAGAAGGCTTGGAGACTAAAGTTCTGAATTGAGACGAAAATTCTGGGTTATATTCTAACTAGCAAGTTTCGAGAGTTACAGAAAACTTGCTTTGATGCATCGGTTTCAAGCTACTGGTCATCCTGGTGATGCTCCATGGTTCCACAGCTGACGTTACAGATAAGTAGGCTTGGACACATAAGTTCTGAATTGTAACGATATTTCTGGGTTATATCCTCACTAGGAAGCTTCGAGAGTTACAGTAAATTTACTTTGACGTATCGGAACAAAGCTACTTTTCAACCAGATGATGATCCATGGTTCCACTGCTAACCTTGCATATAAGTAGGCTTGAAGACAAAAGTAATGAATTGAGACGAAATTTCTGTATTAAATTCTCACTAGGAAGATTCGAGAGTTACAGTAAACTTGTTTCGGAGCATCGGAATCAAGCTACTGGTCCACCAGGTGATGGACCATGGTTTCAACTGCTTACTTTGCAAATAAGAAGGCATGGAGAATAAAGTCCTGAATTGCAACGAAAGTTCTGGGTTACATTGTCACTAGGAAGCGTCGAGAGTTACAGTAAACATGCTTTGGTGCATCAGATTTAAGCTACTGGTTCTCTAGGTGATGCTTCATGGTTCCACAGCTGACCTTACAGTTAAGTAGTCTTGGAGACTAAAGTTTTCAATTGTGACGAAATTTCTGTATTAAATTCTCACTGGGAAGATTCGAGAGTTACAGTAAACTTGCTTTGGAGCATCGCATTTAAGCTACTGGTAGACCAGGTGATGCTCCATAGTTCGACTTCCGACCATCCAGATAATTAGGCTTGGACACTAATGTTCTTAATTGCGACGAACATTCTGTGTTGCTTTCTCACTAGGAAGCTTGGAGAGGTACAGTAAACTTGCTTTGGTCCATCGGAATGAAGCTACTGATCCACCAGGTGATGCTCCATGGTTCCACTGCTGACCTTGCAGATAAGTAGGCTTGGAGATTAAAGTTCTGAATTCCGACGAAAATTCTAGGTTATATTCTCACTAGGAAGCTTCGAGAGTTACAGTAAACTTGCTCTGGTGCATCGGTTTAAAGATACTGGTCATCCAGGTGATACTCCATGGTTCCACAGCTGACCTTACAGATAAGTATGCTTGGAGACAACAGTTCTGTATTGGGAGGAAATTTCTGTTTTATATTCTCACTAGGAAACTTCGAGAGTAACAGTAAACTTGCTTTGGTGTTTCGGATTTAAGCTCTTTGGCCACCAGGTGATGCTTCATGGTTGCACAGCTGACCTTAAATATTGGAGACACAATTCGGAATTGTTACGAAATCTCTGTATTAAATTCTGACTAGGAAATTCAAGAGTTACAGTAAACTTGTTTTGGTTCATCGGATTCAAGCTACTGGTCCAGCAGGTGATGCTCCATAGTTAGGCTGCTGGCCATGCTGATAAGTAGGCTTGGAGACTAAAGTTCTGAATTGCGACGAAATTTGTGGGTTACATTCTCACTAGGGAGCTTCGGGGGTTGCAGTAAACTTACTCTGGTCTATCTGATTCAAGCTTCTGCTCAACCAGATGATGATCCATTGTTCCACTGCTGACCTTGCCGATAAAAAGTCTTGGAGACTACAGTTCCGAATTGCGATGAAATTTCTGGGTTATACTCTCACTAGGAAGCTGCGAGAGTTACAGTAAACTTGCTTTGGTGCATCGGATTTAAGTTACTGGTCCACCAGGTGATGCTTCATGGTTCCACAGCTGACCTTACAGATAAGAAATATTAGAGACAAAAGATCTGAATTGTGACGAAATTTCTGTATTAAATTCTGACTAGGAAGATTCGAGAGTTACAGTAAACTTGTTTTGATGCATCGGATTCAAGCTAATGGTCCAGCAGGAGATGCTCCATGGTTACATTGCTGACCTTGCACTAAAGTAGGCTTGGAGACTAAAGATCTTTATTGTGACAACATTTCTGGCTTATATTCTCACCAGGAAGCTTTGAGAGTTTCTGTAACAATGCTGTGGTAGATCGGATTCAAGCTACTGGTCATCCAGGTGATGCTCCATGGTTCCACAGCTGACCTTACAGATACGTAGGCTTGGTCACAAAAGTTCTGAAATGTGACGAAATTTCTGGGTTATAATGTCACTAGGTAGCTTCGAGAGTTATTGTAAACTTGTTTTGGTGCATCGGATTGAAGCTACTGTTCCACCATGTGATGCTCTATGGTTCCATTGCTGACCTTGCATATAAGTAGGCTTGGAGACGAAAGATCTTTATTGCGACGACATTTCTGGGTTATATTCTCACCAGGAAGCTCTGAGAGTTTCAATAAAGGTGCTTTGGTAGATCGGATTCAAGCTAGTGATCCACCAGGTGATGCTCCATGGTTTCAACTGCTTACTTTGCAAATAACAAGGCTTGGAGAATAAAGTCCTGAATTGCAACGAAAGTTCTGGGTTACATTCTCAATAGGAAGCTTCGAGAGTTACAGTAAACATTCTTTGGTGCATCAGATTTAAGCTACTGGTTCCCTAGATGATGTTTCATGGTTCCACAGCTGACCTTACAGATAAGGAGTCTTGGAGACTAAAGTTTTCAATTGTGATGAAATTTCTGTATTAAATTCTCACTAGGAAGATTCGAGAGTTACAGTAAACTTGCTTTGGTGCATCGCATTTAAGCTACCGGTAGACCAACTGATGCTCCATAGTTCGACTGCCGACCATCCGGATAATTAGGCTTGGAGACTAATGTTGTTAATTGCGGCGAACATTCTGTGTTGCATTCTCACTAGGAAGCTTCGAGAGTTACAGTAAACTTGCTTTGGTGCATCGGATTTAAGCTACTGATCCACCAGATGCTGATCCATGTTTCCACTGCTAACCTTGCATATAAGTAGGCTTGGAGACTAAAGTTCAGAATTGCGTCAAAATTTCTGGGTTTTATTGTCACTAGGAAGGTTCGAGAGTGACAGTAAACTTGGTATGGTGCATCGGATTTAAGGTGATGCTCCATGGTTCCAAAGCTGACCTTACAGATAAGTAGGCTTGGAGACTAAAGTTCTGAATTGCGACGAAATTTATAAATTACATTCTCACTAGGAATCTTCGAGAGTTGCAGTAAACATACTGTGGTGTATCTGATTCAAGCTGCGGCTTAACCAGATGATGATCCATTGTTCCACTTTTCACCATGCTGATAAAAAGTCTTGAAGACTACAGTTCTGAATTGCGATGAAATTTCTGGGTTATTCTTTCACTAGGAAGCTTCGAGAGCTACAGTAAACTTGCTTTGGTGCATCGGATTTACGTTACTGGTCCACCAGCTGATGCTTCATGGTTCCACAGCTGACCTTACAGATAAGTAGGATTGGAGACAAAAGTTCTGAATTGTGACAGAATTTCTGTATTAAATTCTGACTAGGAAGATTCGAGAGTTACAGTAAACTTGTTTTGGTGCATCGGATTCAAGCTACTGGTCCATTACGTGATGCTCCATGGTACCATTGCCGACCTTGCACAAAAGTAGGTTTGGAGACTAAAGATCTTTATTGCGACGACTATTATGGGTTATATTCTCACCAGCAAGCTTTGAGAGTTTCAATAAAGGTGCTTTCGTAGATCGGATTCAAGTTACTTGTCCACCAGGTATTGCTTCATAGTTTCAACTGCTTACCTTGCAAATAAGTATGTTTGGATAATAAAGTCCTGAATTGCGACGAAAGTTCTGGGTTACATTCTCACTAGGATGCTTCGAGAGTTACAGTAAACTTCCTTTGGTGAATCGGTTTGAAGCTACTGGTCGTCCAGGTGATGCTCCATGGTTCCACAGCTGACCTTACAGATAAGTAGGCTTGGACACAAAAATTCTGAATTGTAACGAAATTTCTGGGTTATATTCTCACTAGGAAGCTTCGAGAGTTACAGTAAACATACTTGGGCGTATCGGAACAAAGCTACTTTTCAATCAGATGATGATCCATGGTTCCACTGCTAACCTTGCATATAAGTAGGCTTGGAGACTAAAGTTCTGAACTGCGTCAATTTTTTCGGGGTATATTGCCACTAGGAAGGTTCGAGAGTTACAGTAAACTTGCTTTGGTGCATCGGATTTAAGCTACTGAACCAAACAGGTGATGCTCCATTGTTTGACTGTTTACCTTGCGGATAAGTATGCTTGGAGACTAAAGTTCTGAATTGCGACGGCATTTCTGGGTTATATTCTCACCAGGTAGCATCGAGAGTTACTGTAAAGGCGCTTTGGTACATCGGTTTCAAGCTACTGGTAGACCAGGTGATGCTCCATGGTTCGACTGCTGACCTTGCAGATAAGTAGACTTGGGGACTAATGTCCTGAATTGCGACGAAAGTTCTAGGTTACATTCTCACTAGGAAGCTTCGAGATGTACAGTAAACTTGCTTTGGTGCATCGGATTTAAGCTACTGTCCACCAGGTGAATCTCCATGGTTCCACAGCTGACCTTACAGATAAGTAGGCTTGCAGACTAAAGTCCTGAATTTCGACGAAAGTTTATTGTTATATTCTCACTAGGAAGCTTCGAGAGTTGCAATAAACTTGCTTTGATGCATCGGATTTAAGCTACTGGTCCACCAGGTGATGCTTCATGGTTCCACAGCTGACCTTACACATAAGTAAGTTTGGAGACAAAAGTTCTGAATTGTGACGAAATTTCTATATTAAATTCTCACTAGGAAGATTCGAGAGTTACAGTAAACTCTTTTTGGTGTATGGGATTCAAGCTACTGGTCCACCAGGTGATGCTCTATGGTTCCATTGCCGACCTTACATATAAGTAAGTTTGGAGACGAAAGATCTTTATTGCGACGACATTTCTGGGTTATTATCTCACCAGGAAGCTTTGCGAGTTTCAGTACAGGTGCTTTGGTAGATCGGATTCAAGCTACTGCTCCACCAGGTGATTCTCCATGGTTTCATCTGCTTACTTTGCAAATAAGAAGGCTTGGAGAATAAAGTCCTGAATTGCAACGAAAGTTCTGGGTTACATTCTCATTAGGAAGCTTCGAGAGTTGCAGTAAACTTGGTTTGGTGCATCATATTGAAGCTACTGGTTCCCTAGGTGGTGCATCATGGTTCCACAGCTGACCTTACAGATAAGTAGTCTTGGAGACTAAAGTTTTGAATTGTGACGAAATTTCTGTATTAAATTCTCACTAGGAAGATTCGAAAGTTACAGTAAACTTGCTTTGGTGCATCGCATTTAAGCTACTGCTAGACCAGGTGATGCACCATAGTTCGACTGCGACCGTCCAGATAATTAGGCTTGGAGATTAATGTTCTAAATTGCGACGAATATTCTGTGTTGTATTCTCACTAGGAAGCTTCGAGAGTTGCAATAAACTTGCTTTGGTGCATCGGATTTAAACTAGTGGTCCACCAGGTGATGCACTATGGTACCACTGCTGACCTTGCAGTTAAGTAGGCTTGGTCACAAAAGTTCTGAATTGTGACGAAATTTCTGAGTTATATTCTCACTAGGTAGCCTGAAGAGTTACAGTAAACTTACTTTACCGTATTGGATTCAAGCTACTGGTCAACCAGATGATGGTCCATTGTTCCGCTGCTGACCTTGCATATAAATAGGCTTGGAGACTAAAGTTCTTAATTGCAACGAAATTTATGGTTTATATTCTCACTAGGAAGCTTCGAGAGTTACAGTAAAATTGCTTTCGTGAGTCGGATTTAAACTAGTGGTTCACCAGGTGATGCTCCAAGGTTCCACTGCTGACCTTGCAGATAAATAGGATTGGAGACAAAAGTTCTGAATTATGACGAAATTTCTGGGTTATATTCTCACTAGGTAGCTTCGAGAGTTACAGTAAACTTACATCGGCGTATCGGATTCAAGCTACTGGTCAACCAGATGATGATCCAGGTTGGAGTGTTGACCTTAAGGATAAGTAAACTTGGACTCTATAGTTCTGAATTGCGACGAAATTTCAGAGTTATATTCTCACTAGGTAGCTTCGAGAGTTACAGTAAACTTACTTTGGCGTATCGGATTCAAGCTACTGGTCAACCAGATTATGATCCATGGTTACACTTCTGATCTTGCTTATAAGTATGCTTGGAGACTAAAGTTCTGATTTGCTACTAAATTTCTGGGTTATATTGTCACTATGAAGGTTCGAGAGTTACAGTAAACTTACTTTGGTGCACCGCATTCAAGCTAGTGGTAGACCGGGTGATGCTCCATGGTTCACTGCTGACCTTGCAGATAAGTAGACTTGGAGACTAAAGTCCTGTATTGCGTTGAGAGTTCTAGGTTACTTTCTCACTAGGAAGCTTCGAGATATACAGTAAAATTGCTTTGGTGCATCGGATTGAAGCTACTGTTCACCAGGTGATGATCCATGGTTCCACAGGTGACCTTACAGATAAGTTGGCTTGGAGAATAAAGTCCTTAATTTCGACGAAAGTTTAGGGTTAAATTCTCACTAGGAAACTTCGAGAGTTGCAGTAAACTTACTTTGGCGTATCGGATTCAAGCTACTGGTCAACGAGATGATGATCCACGGTTGGAGTGCTGACCTTAATGATAAGTATGCTTGGAGACTAAAGTTCCGAATTCCGACCAACTTTCAGACTTACATTCTCACGAGGAAAAGTCGACAGTTACAGTAAACATGCTTTGGTGCATCGCATTCAAGCTACTGGTCCACCAAATGAAGCTCAACGGTTCCACTGCTGACCTTGCAGATATGTAGGCTTGGAGATTAAAGTTCTGAATTGCGACAAAATTTCTGTATTAAATTCTCACTAGGAAGACTCGATAGTTACACTAAACTTGCTTTGGCCCATCGCGTTCAAGCTACGGGTCCACCAGGTGATGTTCAACGGTTCCACTGCATACCTTGCAGATAACTCGGCTTGGAGACTACATGTCTGAATTGCGACGAAACGTTTGGGTTATATTCTCACTAGGAATCTTCGAGAGTTACAGTAAACTTGCTTGGTGCATCGGATTTAAGCTACTGATCTACCAGGTGATGCACTATGGTTCCACTGCTGACCTTGCAGATAACTAGGCTTGGAGACTACAATTCTGAATTGCGACGAAACGTTTGGATTATATTCTCACTAGGAAGGTTCGAGAGTTCCAGTAAACTTGCTTTGAAGCATCGCATTTAAGCTACTGGTAGTCCAAGTGATGCTCCATAGTTCGACTGCTGACCATGCGGAGAATTAGGCTTGGAGACTAAAGTTCTTAACTGCGACGAACTTTTTGTGTTACATTCTCACTAGGAAACTTCGAGAGTAACACTAAACTTGCTTTGGTGCATCGGATTTAAGCTACTGATCCACCAGGTGATGCTCCATGGTTCCACTGCTGACTTTGCAGATAAGTAGGCTTGGAGACTAAAGTTCTGACTTGCGACGATATTTCTGTATTAAATTCTCACTAGGAAGATTCGAGAGTTACAGTAAACTAGTTTTGGTGCATCGGATTCAAGCTGTTGGTCAACCAGATGATGATCCATGGTTCCACTGCTAACCTTGCAGATAAGTAGGCTTGGACACAAAAGTTCTGAATTGTGACGGAATTTCTGGGTTATACTTTCACTAGGTAGCTTCGAGAGTTACAATAAACTTACTTCGGCGTATCGGATTCAAGCTTCTGGTCAACCAGATGATGATCCCTGGTTCCACTGCTGAACTTGCATATAAGTAGGCTTGGAGACTATAGTTCTGAATTGCGACGTAATTTATGGGTTACATTCTCACAAGGAAGCTTCAAGAGTTGCAGTAAACTTGCTTTGGTGCACCGCATTAAAGCTACTGGGAGACTAGGTGATGCTCCATAGGTCGACTGCTGACCATGCTGATAAGTAGGCTTGGAGACTAAAGATCTGAATTGTGACGACATTTCTGGTTTATATTCTCCCTAGGAAGCTTCGAGAGTTACAGTAAACATACTTTGGCGTATCGGAACAAAGCTACTGGTCAGCCAGATGCTGATCCATGTTTCCACTGCTAACCTTGCATATAAGTAGGCTTGGAGACTAAAGTTCAGAATTGCGTCAAAATTTCTGGGTTATATTCTCACTAGGAAGCATCGAGAGTTACAGTAAACTTACTTTGGCGTATCGGATTCAAGCTACTGGTCAACCAGATGATTATCCATGCTTGGAGTGCTGACCTTAAGCATAAGTAGGCTGGGAGACTAAAGTTCTGAATTCCGACGAAATTTATGGGTTAAATTCTCACTAGGAAGCTTCGAGAGTTACAGTAAACTTGCTTTGGTGCATCGGATTTAAACTACTGGTCCACCAGGTCATGCTCCAAGGTTCTACTGCTGACCTTGCAGATAAGTAGGCTTGGAGACTACAGCTCTGAATTGTGACAAAATTTCTGGGTTATATTCTCGCTAGGTAGCATCGAGAGTTACAGTAAACTTACTTTGGCGTATCGGATTCAAGCTACTGGTCAACGAGATGATGATCCATGGTTGGAATGCTGAACTTGCAGATAACTAGGCTTGGAGACTAAAGTTCTGAATTGCGACGAACTTTCAGACTTACATTCTCACTAAGAAGGGTCGATAGTTACAGTAAACTTGCTTCGGTGCATTGCATTAAAGCTACTGGTCCACCAGGTGATGATCAACGGTTCGATTACTGAAATTGCAGGTAAGTAGGCTTGGAGATTAAAGTTTGGAATTGCGACGAAATTTCTGTATTAAATTCTCACTAGGATGAGTCGATAGTTACACTAAACTTGCTTTGGTGCATCTCATTCAATCTACGGGACCAACAGGTGTTGGTCTACGGTTCCACTGCTGACCTCGCATAGAAGTAGGCTTGAAGACTACAGTTCTGAATTGCCACAAAATTTTTGGGTTATATTCTAACTAGGAACCTTCGAGTGTAACAGTAAACTTGCTTTGGAGCATCAGATTTAAGCTACTGATCTACCAGGTGATGCCCTATGTTTGCACTGCTGACCTTGCAGGTAAGTAGGGTTAGAGATTAAAGTTCTGAATTACGACGAAATTTCTGGCATAAATTCTCACTAGGAAGATTTGAGAGTTTCAATAAACTTACTTTAGTGCAACGCATTCAAGCTTTTGGTAGACCAGGTGATGCCCCATGGTGAGACTGCTGACCTTGCGGATAAGTAGGCTTGGAGACAACAGTTCTGAATTGCGACAAAATTTCTGGTTTATATTCTCACTAGGAAGCTTCGAGAGTTACAGTAAACTTACTTTGGCGTATCGGATTCAAGCTACTGGTCAACCAGATGATGATCCATGGTTGGAGTGCTGACCTTAAGGATAAGTAGGCTTGGAGACTAATGTTCTACATTGCGACGAACTTTCAGACTAACATTCTCACTAGGAAGAGTCGATAGTTACAGTTAACTTGCTTTGGTGCATCCCATTCAAGCAACTGGTCCAGCAGGTATTGCTCAATGATTCCAATGGTGACCATGCAGATAAGAAGACTTGGAGATTAAAGTAAGAAGTGGGACGAAATTTCTGTATTAAATTCTTACTAGGAAGAGTCGATAGTTACACTAAACTTACTTTAGTGCATTGCATTCAAGCTACTGGTAGACCAGGTGATGCCCCATGTTCAGACTGCTGACCTTGCGGATAAGTAGGCTTGGAGACTAATGTTCTGAATTGCGACGAACTTTCAGACTTACATTCTCACTAGGAGATTCGAGAGTTACAGTAAAATTGCTTTGGTGCATCGCATTCAAGCTACTTGTAGACCAGGTGATGATCTATTGTTCCACTGCTGACCTTGGAGTTAAGTAGGCTTGGAGACTACGGTTCTTAATTGCGACGAATTTTCTGAGTTACATTCTC
This sequence comes from Schistocerca gregaria, assembly GCF_023897955.1. Taxonomy (NCBI): domain Eukaryota; kingdom Metazoa; phylum Arthropoda; class Insecta; order Orthoptera; family Acrididae; genus Schistocerca; species Schistocerca gregaria. Next base: position 34,088,129 of record NC_064926.1, read on the forward strand.
ACTAGGAAGCTCCGAGGGTTACAGTAATCTTTCTATGGTGCATCAGATTCAAGTTACTGGTCCACCAGGTGATGCTCCATGGTTCCACTGCTGACCTTGCAGATAAGTAGGCTTGGAGACTAAAGTTCTGAATTGCGACACATTTTTTGGGTAATATTCTCACTAGGGAGCTTCGAGAGTTACAGTGAACTTCCTTGGATACATCAAATTCAAGCTACTGGTCCACCACATGATCTTCATGGTTCCACACCTGACCTTACAGATAAGCAGGCTTGGAGACTAAAGTTCTGAATTGCAACGAAATTTCTGTGTTATATTCCCACTGGGAAGCTTCGAGAGTTCCAGTAAACTTGCTTTGGTGAATCGGATTTAAACTACTGGTCCACCAGGCTATGCTCCATGGTTACACTGTTGACCATGCAGATAAGTAGGATTGGAGACTGAAGTTCTGAATTGTGACAAAAGTTTTGGATAAAATTCTCACTAGGATCCTTCGACAGTTACAGTGAACATGCTTTGGTGCATCGCATTCAAGCTACTGTCAGACCAGGTGATGCTCTATGGATCGACTGGTGACCTTGCAGATAAGTGGGCTTGGAGACTAAAGTTCTTAATAGCGACGAATTTTCTGGGTTACATTCTTACTAGGAAGCTTCGAGAGTTACAGCAACTTGCTTTGGAAAATCGGATTTAACCTACTGGTCCACCAGGTGATTCTCCATTGTTCCACTGCTGACGTTGCAGATAAGTAGGCTTGTAGACTAAAGTTCTATATTGCGGCGAAATTTCTGGTTATATTCTCACTAGGAAGCTTCAAGAGTTACAGTAAACTTGCTTTGGTGCATCGGATTTAAGGTTCAGGTCCACCAGGTGATGCTCCATGGTCGATTGCTGTCCTAACAGTTAAGTAGGCTTGAAGGCTACAGTACTGAATTGCGATGAAATTTCTGGGTTATATTGTCATTAGGAAGCTTAGAGAGTTACAGTAAACTTGCTATGGTGCATCGGATTCAAGATACTGGACCACCAGGTGATGCTCCATGGTTCCACTGCTGACCTTGCAGATAAGTAGGCTTGGAGACAGAAGTTCTGAATAGCGACGAAATTTCTGGGTTACATTCTCACTAGGAAGCTTCGAGAGATACAGTAAACTTACTTTGGTGTATCGGATTTAAGCTACCGGTCCACCAGGTGATGCTCCATGGTTCCACTGTTGACCAATGCAGATAAGTAGGATTGGAGACTGAAGTTCTCAATTGTGACAAAATTTTGGATTAAATTCTCACTAGGATCCTTCGACAGTTACAGTGAACTTGCTTTGGTGCATCGCATTCAGGCCACTGTTAGACCAAGTGATGCTCTATGGATCGACTGGTGACCTTGCAGATAAGTAGGCTTGGAGACTAAAGTTCTTAATAGCGACGAACTTTCTGGGTTACATTCTTACTAGGAAGCTTCGAGAGTTACAGCAACTTGCTTTGGAAAATCGGATTTAACCTACTGGTCCACCAGGTGATTCCCCATTGTTCAACTGCTGACGTTGCAGATAAGTAGGCTTGTAGACTAAAGTTCTATATTGCGGCGAAATTTCTGGTTATATTCTCACTAGGAAGCTTCAAGAGTTGCAGTAAACTTGCTTTGGTACATCGGATTTAAGGTTCAGGTCCACCAGGTGATGCTCCATGGTCGATTGCTGACCTAACAGTTAAGTAGGCTTGAAGGCTACAGTTCTGAATTGCAATGAAATTTCTGGGTTATATCGTCATTAGGAAGCTTAGAGAGTTACAGTAAACTTGCTTTGGTGCATCGGATTCATGCTACTGGCTCACCAGGAGATGCTACACGGTTCCACAGCTGACCTTGCACATAAGAAGGAATGGAGACTAAAGTTTTGAATTGTGACAAAATTTCTGGATTAAATTCTCACTAGGAAGCTTCGAGAGTTACAGAAAACTTGCTTTGGTGCATCGCATTCAAGCTACTGGTTGACCAGGTGATACTCTATGGTTCGACTGCTGACTTTGCTGATAAGTAAGCTTGGACACTAAAGTTCTTAATTGCGACGAACTCTCTGCGTTGCATTCTCACTAGGAAGCTTCTAGGGTTACAGTCAACCATCTTTGGTGCACGAATCCAATTTACTTGTCCACCACGTGATCCTCCACGGTTCCACTGCTGACCATGCAGATAAGTAGGCTTTGAGACTACAGTTTTGAATTGTGAATAAATTTCTGGGTTATATTATCACTTAGAAGAGTAGATTGTTACAGTAAACTAGCTTTGGTGCATCGCATTCAAGCTACTGTTAGACCATATCACGCTCTATGGTTCGACTGCTGACCATGCAGAGAAGTAGGATTGGAGACTAAAGTTTTTAATTGCGACGAACTTTCTGGGTTACATTCTCACTAGGAAGCTTCAAGGGTTACAGTCAACTTGCTTTGGTGCATCGGATTCAAGATACTGGACCACCAGGTGATGCTCCATGGTTAGACTGCTGACCTTGCAGATAAGTAGGCTTGTAGACTAAAGTTCTATATTGCGGCGAAATTTCTGGTTATATTCTCACTAGGAAGTTTCAAGAGTTACAGTAAACTTGCTTTGGTGCATCGGATTTAAGGTTCAGGTCCACCAGGTGATGCTCCATGGTCGATTGCTGTCCTAACAGTTAAGTAGGCTTGAAGGCTACAGTACTGAATTGCGATGAAATTTCTGGGTTATATTGTCATTAGGAAGCTTAGAGAGTTACAGTAAACTTGCTATGGTGCATCGGATTCAAGATACTGGACCACCAGGTGATGCTCCATGGTTCCACTGCTGACCTTGCAGATAAGTAGGCTTGGAGACAGAAGTTCTGAATAGCGACGAAATGTCTGGGTTACATTCTCACTAGGAAGCTTCGAGAGATACAGTAAACTTACTTTGGTGTATCGGATTCAAGCTACCGGTCCACCAGGTGATGCTCCATGGTTCCACTGTTGACCAATGCAGATAAGTAGGATTGGAGACTGAAGTTCTCAATTGTGACAAAATTTTGGATTAAATTCTCACTAGGATCCTTCGACAGTTACAGTGAACTTGCTTTGGTGCATCGCATTCAGGCCACTGTTAGACCAAGTGATGCTCTATGGATCGACTGGTGACCTTGCAGATAAGTAGGCTTGGAGACTAAAGTTCTTAATAGCGACGAACTTTCTGGGTTACATTCTTAAAGGAAGCTTCGAGAGTTACAGCAACTTGCTTTGGAAAATCGGATTTAACCTACTGGTCCACCAGGTGATTTCCCATTGTTCAACTGCTGACGTTGCAGATAAGTAGGCTTGTAGACTAAAGTTCTATATTGCGGCGAAATTTCTGGTTATATTCTCACTAGGAAGCTTCAAGAGTTGCAGTAAACTTGCTTTGGTACATCGGATTTAAGGTTCAGGTCCACCAGGTGATGCTCCATGGTCGATTGCTGACCTAACAGTTAAGTAGGCTTGAAGGCTACAGTTCTGAATTGCGATGAAATTTCTGGGTTATATTGTCATTAGGAAGCTTAGAGAGTTACAGTAAACTTGCTTTGGTGCATCGGATTCATGCTACTGGCTCACCAGGAGATGCTATACGGTTCCACAGCTGACCTTGCACATAAGAAGGAATGGAGACTAAAGTTTTGAATTGTGACAAAATTTCTGGATTAAATTCTCACTAGGAAGCTTCGAGAGTTACAGTAAACTTGCTTTGGTGCATCGCATTCAAGCTACTGTTAGACCAGGTGATGCTCTATGGATCGACTGGTGACCTTGCAGATAAGTAGGCTTGGAGACTACAGTTTTGAATTGCGAATAAATTTCTGGGTTATATTATCAGTTAGAAGAGTCGATAGTTACAGTAAACTTGCTTTGGTGCATCGCATTCAAGCTAGTGTTAGACCAGGTCACGCTCTATGGTTCGACTGCTGACCATGCAGATAAGTAAGTTTGGAGACTAAAGGTTTTAATTGCGACGAACTTTCTGGGTTACATTCTCACTAGGAAGCTTCAAGGGTTACAATCAACTTGCTTTGGTGCATCGGATTCAAGATACTGGACCACCAGGTGATGCTCCATGGTTCCACTGCTGACCTTGCAGATAAGTAGGCTTGGAGACAGAAGTTCTGAATAGCAACGAAATTTCTGGGTTAAATTCTCACTAGGAAGCTTCGAGAGATACAGTAAACCTACTTTGGTGTATCGGATTTAAGCTACTGGTCCACCAGGCGATGCTCCATGGTTCCACTGCTGATCTTGCTGATAAGTAAGCTTGGAGACTATAGTTTTGAATTGCCACGACATTTCTTGGTTATATTCTCACCAGGAAGCTTCGAGAGTTACAGTAAACGTGGTTTGGTGTATCGGATTTAAGCTACTGGTGAACCAGGATAAGGTCCATGGTTCCACTGCCGACCTAGCAGATAAGTATACTTGGACAATAAATTTCTAAATTGCGACGACATTTCTGGGTAACATTATCACTAGGAATATTCGAGAGTTACAGTAAACTTGCTTTGGTGCTTCGGATTTAAGAAACTGGTCTACCAGGTGATACCCTGTGGTTTCACTGCTGAACTTGCAAGGTACTGGCCCACTAGGGGATGCTCCATGGTTCCACAGCTGACCGTACAGATAAGTAGGCTTGCAGAATAAAGTTCTGAATTGCGACGAAATGTGTGGGTTATATTGTCACTATGAAGCTTCGAGAGTTACAGTAACCTTGCATTGGTGCATCGGATTCAAGCTACTGGTCCACCAGGTGATGCTACACGGTTCCATTGCTGACCTTGCAGATACGTAGGCTAGGAGACTACAGATCCGAATTGCGACGAAATTTCTTGGTTATATTCTCACTAGGATGCTTCGAGAGTTACATAAAACGTGCTTTGGTGATTCGGATTCAAGGTACACGTCCAACAATTGATGCTCCATTGTCCACTGCTAACCTTACAGATAATTTGGCTTGGAGATTAAAGTACTGAATTGCGACGAATTTCTGGATAAATTTCTCACTGGGAAGAGCCGATAGTTACAGTAAACTTGCTTTGGTGAATCGCATTCAAGCTACTGTTAGACGAAGTGATGCTCTATGGTTTGATTGCGGATAAGTAGGCTTGGAGAATAAAATTCGTAATTTCGACGAACGTTCTGTGTTACATTCTCACTAGGAAGCTTCGAGTGTTACAGTAAACATGCATTGGTGCATCGGATTGAAGCTACTGGTACACCAGGTATTGCTCCATGGTTCCACTGCTGACCTTGCAAATAAGTACGCTTGGATGCCAGAGTTCTGAATTGCGAAGAAATTTCTTGGTTATATTCTCACTAGGAACCTCGGGAGCTACAGTAAACTTACTTCGGTGTATCTGCTTCAAGCTCTTGGTCAACGACATAATGATGATTGGTTCCACTGCTGACGTTGCAGATAAGTAGGCTTGGAGAATAATGTTCTGTATTGTGACGAAATTTATGTATTAATTCTCACTAAGAAGATTCGAGAGTTACAGTAAACTTGCTTTGGTGCATCGTATTCAATCTACTGGTAGACCAGGTGATGCTTCATGGTTCGACTGCTTACCTTGCGGATAAGGAGGCTTTGAGAATAAAGTTCGTAATTGCGACGAAATTTATGTGTTACATTCTCACTAGGAAGCTTCGAGGGTTACAGTAAACATGCATTGGTGCATCGGATTGAAGCTACTGGTACACCAGGTGATGCTTCATTGTTGCACTGTTGACCTTGCAGAAAAGTAGGATTGGAGACTGAAGTTTTGAATTGTGACAAAATTTCTGGTTTAAATACTCACTAGGAAACTTCAAGAGTTACAGGAAACTTTGCTTTTGTGCATCGCATTCAAGCTACTGGTAGACCAGGTGATGCTCCATGATTCGACTGCTGACCTTGCGGATAAGTAGCCTTGGAGAATAAAATTCTTAATTGCGACGAACTTTCTGGTTTACATTCTCACTAGGAAGGTTCGAGGGTTACAGTAAACTAGCTTTGGGGCATCGGATTGAAGCTACTGGTCCACCAGGCGATGCTCCACGGTTCCACTGCTGACCTTGCAGGTAAGTAGGCTTGGAGACTTCAGTTCTGAATTGCGAGGACATTTCTGGGTTATAATCTCACTAGGAGGCTTCGAGAGTTACAGTAAACTAGCTTTGGTGCATCGGGTTTAAGCTACTGGTCCACGAGGCGATGCTCCATGGTTCCCCAGGTGACCTTACAGATAAATAGACTTGGAGAATAAAGTTCTAATTGTAACGAAATTTCTTGATTAAATTCTCACTAAGAAGCTTCGAGGGTTACAGTAAACTTCTGTGGTGCATCTGTTTCAAGTTACTGGTCTACCAGGTGATGCTCCATGGTTCTACTGTTTACCTTAGAGATAAGTATGCTTGGAGACTACAGTTCAGAATTGCGACGCTGTTTCTGGATTAATTTCTCATAGGATGATTCAAGATTTACAGTAAACTTGCTTTACTGCATCGCATTCAAGCTACTAGTAGACCCAGTGATGCTCCATGGTTCGACTGCTGACCATGCCGATAAGTAGGCTTGGTGACTACAGTTCTGAACTGCGACGAAACTTCTGGGTTATATTATAAATAGGAAGCTTCTAGAGTTACAGGAAACTTTCTTTGGGGCATCGGATTCAAGCTACTAGTCAACGAGGTTATGATCCATGGTTCCACTGCTGCCCTTTCACATAAGTAGGCTTGGAGACTACAGTTCTGAATTGCGATGAAATTCCTGGGTTATATTCTCACTAGGAACCTTCGAGAGTTACAGAAAACGTGCTTTGTTGAATCGGATTTAAGGTACAGGTCCACCAGGTGATGCTCCATTGTCCACTGCTGACCTTACAGATAAGTAGGCTTGGAGATTAAAGTTCAGAATTGCTACGAAAATTCTGGATTAAATTTTCACTAGGAACAGTCGATAGTTACAGTAAACTTGCTTTGGTGCATGGCATTCAAGCTACTGTTAGACCAGGTGATGCTCTATGGTTTGATTGCTGACCTTGCGGATAAGTAGGCTTAGAGAGTAAAGTTCTTAATTGCGACAAACTTTCTGCGTTACATTCTCACTAGGAACCTTCGAAGGTTACTGTCAACATGCTTTGGTGCTACTGGTCCACCATGTGATGCTCCATGGTAGCACTGCTGGCCTTGTTGATAAGTAGGCTTGGAGACTATAGTTCTGAATTGCGATGACAATTCTGTGTTATATGCCCACTAGGAAGCTTCGAGAGTTACAGTAAACTAGCTTTTGTGCATCGGATTTAAGCTACTGATCTACCAGTTGATGCCCTATGGTTCCACTGCTGACCTTGCGGGTAAGTAGGTCTGAAGATTAAAGTTCTGAATTGGTCGAAATTTCTGAATTAAATTCTCACTAGGAAGTTTCGAGAGTTACAGTAAACTTGGTTTGGTGCATCGGATTCAAGATATTGGTCCACCAGTTGTTGCTCCATGTTTCCACTTATGACCTTGCATATAAGTAGGCTTGGAGACTATAGTTCAGAATTGCGACGAAATTTCTGGGTTACATTCTCACTAGGAAGCTTCGAGGATTACAGTAAACTTGCTTTGGTGCATCGGATTGAAGCTACTGGTCCACCAGGGGATGCTCCATGGTTGCGCTGTTGACATTGCAGATAAGTAGGATTGCAGACTAACGTTCTGAATTGTGCCAAAATTTTTGAATGAAATTCTCACTAGGAAGCTTCGAGAGTACAGTAAACTTGCATTGGTGCATCCCATTCAATCTACTTCTAGTCCAGGTGATGCTCCATGTTTCGACTGCTGACCTTGCGGATAAGTAGGCTTGAAGAATAAAGTTCGTAATTGCGACGAAATTTCTGGGTTATACTCTCACCAGAAAGCTTCGAGACTTACAGTAAATGTGGTTTCGTACATCAAATTTAAGCTACTCTTACACCAGGTGATGCTGCATGGTTCCACTGCTGACCTTCCAGATAAGTAGCATTGGAGACGAAATTCCTGAATTGTGACAAAATTCCTGGATTAAATACTCACTAGGAAACGTCAAGAGTTACAGTAAACTTGCTTTTGTGCATCACATTCAAGCTACTGGTAGACCCTTCGAAAGTCATGGTTCGACTGCTGACCATGCAGATAAGTAGGCTTGGAGTCTAAAGATCTTAATTGATACGAACTTTCTGGGTTACATTCTCAGTAATAAGCTTAAAGAGTTACAGTAAAGGTGCTTTCTTACATCGGATTCAAGCTACTGGTCCACCAGGTGATGCTCCATGGTTCCAAGGCAGACCTTTTCGATAAGTAGCCTTGTAGGATAAAGTTCTTTATTGCGAATAACTTTCTTGGTTACATTCTCACTAGGAGGCTCCGAGGGTTACAGTAAACTAGCTTTGGGGCATCGGATTCAAGTTGGTGGTCCACCAGGTGATGCTCCATGGTAGTACTGCTGACCTTGTAGATAAGTAGGCTTGGAGACTAAAGTTCTGTATTAAGGCGAAATTTCTGGATTAAATTCTCACTAGGAAGATTCGAGAGTTACAGTAAACTTGGTTTGGTGCATCGGATTTAAGCTACTGGTCCACCAGGTGATGCTCCATGGTTCCACTGCTGAACTTTGAGATAAGTAGTCTTGGAGACTAAATTTCTATTTTTTGACGAAGTTTCTGGGTTACATTCTCACTAGGAAGCTTCGAGAGTTGCCGTAAACTTGCTTTGGTGCATCGGATATAAGCTACTGGTCTACCAGGTGATGCTCCATTGTTCCACTGCTGATCTAGCAGATAAGTAGGCTTCGAGACTAAAGTTCTGAATTAAGGCGAAATTTCTGGATTTAATTTTCACTGGGAAGAGTTGATAGTTACAGTAATCTTGCTTTGGAGCATCGCATTCAAGCTACTGTTAGACCAGTTGATGCTCTATGATTCGATTGCTGACCTTGCGCATAAGTAGTCTTGGAGACTAAAGTTCTGAATTGCGACAAACTTTCTGGGTTACATTCTCACTAGGAAGCTTCGAGGGTTACAGGCAACTTGCTTTGGTGCATCGGATTGAAGCTACTGGTCCACCATGTGATGCTCCATGGTTGCACTGTTGACCTTTCAGATAAGTAGGATTAGAGAGTAAAATTCAGAATTGTGACAAAATTTCCGGTTTAAATTCTCACTAGGAAGTGTCAGGAGTTACAGTAATTTGGTTTTGTGCCAATTTGTGATGCTCCATGGTTCGACTGCTGACCTTGCGGATAAGTAGGCTTGGAGACTAAAGTTCTTAATTGCGACGAACTTTCTGGGTTACATTCTCACTAGGAAGCTTCGAGGGTTACTGTCAACTTGCTTTGGTGCATCTTATTTAAGCTACTGGTTCATCAGGTGATGCTCCATAGTTTCACAGCTGGCCTTACAATTAAGTAGGCTTGGAGAATAAAGTTCTGAATTGTGCCGAAATTTCTTGATTAAATTGTCACTAGGAAGGTTCGAAAGTTACAGTAAATATGGTCTGATGAATCGAATTCAAATTACTGTTAGACCAGGTGATGCTCCATGGTTCCACTGCTGAACTTGCTGAAAAGTAGGCTTGGAGACTAAAGTTCTGAATTGCGACGACAATTCTGGAATATATTCTCACTAGGAAGCTTCGAGAGTTACAGTAAACTTGCTTTTGTGCATCGGATTTAAGCTACTGATCTACCAGGTGATGCCCTATGGTTCCACTACTGACCTTGCAGATAAGTAGGTCTGGAGATTAAAGTTCTCAATTACGACGAAATTTCTGAATTAAATTTTCACTAGGAAGTTTCGAGAGTTACAGTAAAATTGGTTTGCTGCATCGGATTCAAGCTACTGTTCCACCAGGTTTTGCTCCATGGTTCCATTTATGACCTTGCAAATAAGTAGGCTTGGTGACTAGAGTTCTGAATTACGACGAAATATCTGGATTATATTCTCACTAGGAAGCTCGGGAGCTACAGTAAACTTACTTCGGTGTAACTGCTTCAAGCTTCTGGTCAACCACATAATGATCCATGGTTCCTCTGCTGACCTTGCAGATAAGTAGGATTGGAGACTAAATTTCTGAATTGTGACAAAATTTCTTGATTAAATACTTACTAGGAAACTCCAAGAGTTACAGTAAACTTGCTTTTGTGCATCGCATTCAAGCTACTGGTAGAGCAGGTGATGCTCCATGGATCGACTGCTGACCTTGCGGATAAGTAACCTTGGTGAATAAAGTTCTTAATTGCGACGAACTTTCTGGGTTACATTCTCACAAGGAAGCTTCGAGGATTACAGTAAAGTTGCTTTGGTGCATCGGATTGAAGCTACTGGTCCACCAGGGGATGCTCCATGGTTGCACTGTTGACTTTGCAGATAAGTAGGATTGGAGAATAAATTTCTGAATTGTGACAAAATTTCTGGATTATATACTCACTAGGAAACTTCAAGAGTTACAGTAAACTTGCTTTTGTGCATCGCATTCAAGCCACTGGTCCACCACGTGATGCTCCACTGTTCCACTCCTGAGCTTGCAGATAAGTAGGCTTGGAGACTTCAGTTCTGAATTGTGAAGAAATTTCTGGATTAAATTCTCACTAGGAAGATTCGAGAGTTACTTGCATTGGTGCATCGCATTCAAGCTACTTCTAGTCCTGAAGTTGCTCCATGGTTCGATTGCTGACCTTGCCGATAAGTAGGCTTGAACAATAAAGCTCGTAATTGAGACGAAATTTCTGGGGTACATTCTCACTAGGAAGCTTCGAGGATTACAGTAAGGTTGCTTTGGTGCATCGGATTGAAGCTACTGGTCCACCAGGGGATGCTCCATAGTTGCACTGTTGACTTTGCAGATAAGTAGGATTGGAGACTAAATTTCTGAATTGTGACAAAATTTCTGGATTAAATACTCACTAGGAAACTTCAAGAGTTACAGTAAACTTGCTGTAGTGCATCGCATTCAAGCTACTGGTAGACCAGATGATGCTCCATTGTTCTGCTGCTGACCTTACAGATAAATAGGCTTAGAGACTAAAGTTCTGATGTGCGACGAAAATTCTGGGTTATACTCTCACCAGAAAGCTTCGAGAGTTACAGTAAATGTAGTTTGGTACATCAAATTTAAGCTACTGGTACACCAGGTGATGCTCCATGGTTCCACTGCTGACCTTGCTGATAAGTAGGATTGGAAACTAAATATCTGAATTGTGACAAAATTACTGTGTTACATTCTCACTAGGAAGCTTCGAGGGTTACAGTAAACTAGCTTTGGGGCATCGGATTCAAGCTACTGGTCCACCAGGTAATGATCCATGGTTCCACTGCTGACCTTGTTGATAAGTAGCCATATAGAATAAAGTTCTTAAGTGCGACGAACTTTCTGGGTTACATTATCACTAGGAAGCTCCGAAGGTTACAGTAAACTAGCTTTGGGGCATCGGATTGAAGTTGGTGGTCAACCAGGTGATGCTCCATGGTTGTACTGCTGACCTTGCAGATTAGTAGGCTTGGAGACTAAAGTTCTGAATTGCGACGAAATTTCTGTGTTAAATTCTCACCTGTAAATTTCGAGAGTTACAGTAAACTTGCTTCGGTGCATCGCATTCAAGCTACTGTTAGACGAGGTGATGCTCCATGGTTCGACTGCTGACCCTGCGGATAATTAGGCTTGGAGACTAAAGATCTGATTTGCGGCTTAGTTTATGGGTTACATTCTCACTAGGAAGATTCGAGAGTGACAGTAAACTTGGGTTGCTGCATCGGATTCAAGCTACTGGTCCACCAGGTGTTGCTCCATTGACCCCACTTCTGACCTTGCAGATAAGTAGGCTTGGAGACTAAAGTTCTGAAATGCGACAAAGTTTCTGGGTTATAGTCTCACTAGGATGCTTCAAGGGTTACGTTAAACTTGCTATGGTGCATCGGATTTAAGCTAGAGTTTCACTAGGTGATGCTCCATGGTCCACTGCTGACCTTACAGGTAAGTAGGCTTGGAGACGACAGTTCTGAATTGTGACATAATTTCTGTGTTATATTTTCACTAGGGAGCTTCGAGAGATACAGTAAACGTGCTTTCGTGCATCGGATTCAAGCTACTGAGGCACCATAGTTCCACTGCTGAACATTCAGATAAGTAGGACTGGAGACTAAAGATCTGATTTGCGACGAAATTTCAGGGTTACATTCTCACTAGGAAGCATAGAGAGTTGCCGTAAACTTGCTGCGGTGCATCGGATCTAAGCTACTGGTCTACCAGGTGATGCTCCATTGTTGCACGGCTGACCTTGCAGATAAGTAGGTTTAGAGACTAAAGTTCTGATTTGCGACGAAATTTCTGGGTCACATTCTCACTAGGAAGCTTCGAGAGTTGCCATAAACGTGTTTTAGTGCATCATATTTAAGCTACTGGTCCACCAGGTGATGCTCCATGTTTCCACTGCTGACCTTGCAGATAAGTAAGTTTGGAGACAAAAATTCTGAAATACGACGAAATTTATGGGTTACATTCTCATCAGTAAGCTTCGAGAGTTACAGTAAATGTGGTTTGGTACATCAAATTTAAGCTACTGGTACACCAGGTGATGCTCCATTGTTCCACTGCTGACCTTGCAGATAAGTAGGCTGGGAGACTAAAGTTCTTCATTGCGACGAACTTTCAGGGTTACATTCTCACTAGGAAGCTTCGAGAGTTACAGTAAAGGTTCTTTGGTACATGCGATTCAAGCTACTGGTCTACCAGGTAATGCTCCATTGTTCCACTGCTGACCTTGCAGATAAGTAGGCTTAGAGACTAAAGTTCTGAATTACTACGAAATATCTGTGTTATATTCTCCCCAGGAACTTTCGAGAGTTACAGTAAACTTGCTTTGGTGCATCGGATTTAGGCTACTGGTCCACCAGGTGATGCCCCATGGTTAAATTGCTGACCTTGCAGATAAGTAGCATTGGAGACTAAATTTCTGTATTGTGACAAAATTTCTGGATTAAATACTCATTAGGAAACTTCAAGAGTTACAGTAAACTTGCCTTTGTGCATCGCTTTCAAGCTACTGGTAGACCAGGTGATGCTCCATGGATCGACTGCTGACCTTGCGGATAAGTAGCCTTGGAGAATAAAGTTCTTAATTGCGACGAACTTTCTGGGTTACATTCTACCTAGGAAGCTTCGAGGGTTACAGTAAACTAGCTTTGGGGCATTGGATTCAAGCTACTAGTCCACCAGGTGATGCTCCATGGTTCCACTGCTGACCTTGCACGTAAGTAGGCTTGGAGTCTGAAATGCGACGAAATACCTGGGTTATATTCTCACTCGGAAGTTGCGAGAGTTACAGTAAACTCTCTTTGGTGCATCGGATTCAAGCTACTGGGTCACCAGGTGACGCTCCATGGTTCCACAGCTGACCTTGCAGATAAGTAGGACTGCAGACTAAAGTTCTGAATTGTGCCACAATTTCTGAATTAAATTCTCACTAGGATGCTTCGAGAGTACAGTAAACTTCCATTGGTGCACCGCATTCAAGCTACTTCTAGTCCAGAATATGCTGCATGGTAGGACTGCTGACCTAGCGTGGAATGTCAGATCCCTTAATCGGGCAGGTAGGTTAGAAAATTTAAAAAGGGAAATGGATAGGTTAAAGTTAGATATAGTGGGAATTAGTGAGGTTCGGTGGCAGGAGGAACAAGACTTCTGGTCAGAAATGTACGATGAAATAAAAGAAATTATTCAGATAGTGAAGGGAGACGAAAATTTAATAGTAATGGGTGACAGGAATTCGAGTGTAGGAAAAGGGAGAGAAGGAAACATAGTAGGTGAATATGGATTGGAGCTAAGAAATGAAAGAGGAAGCCGCCTAGTAGAATTTTGCACAGAGCACAACTTAATCATAGCTAACACTTGGTTTAAGAATCATGAAAGAAGGTTGTATACGTGGAAGAACCCTGGAGATACTGAAAGGTATCAGATAGATTATATAATGGTAAGACAGAGATTTAGGAACCAGGTTTTAAGTTGTAAGACATTTCCAGGGGCAGATGTGGACTCTGACCACAATCTATTGGTTATGACCTGTAGATTAAAACTGAAGAAAATGCAAAAATGTGAGAAATTAAGGAGATGGGACCTGGATAAACTGAAAGAACCAGATGTTGTACAGAGTTTCAGAGAGAGCATAAGGAAACAATTGACAGGAATAGGGGAAAGAAATACAGTAGAAGAAGAATGGGTAGCTCTGAGGGATGTAGTAGTGAAGGCAGCAGAGGATAAAGTAGGTAAAAAGACAAGGGCTGCTAGAAATCCTTGCGTAACAGAAGAAATATTGAATTTAATTGATGAAAGGAGGAAATATAAAAATGCAGTAAATGAAGCATGCAAAAAGAAATACAAACGTCTCAAAAATGAGATCGACAGGAAGTGCAAAATGGCTAAACAGGGATGGCTAGAGGACAAATGTAAGGATTTAGAAGCTTATCTCACTAGCGGTAAGATAGATACTGCCTACAGGAAAATTAAAGAGACCTTTGGAGAGAAGAGAACCACGTGTATGAATATCAAGAGCTCAGATGGCAGCCCAGTTCTAAGCAAAGAAGGGAAGGCAGAAAGGTGGAAGGAGTATATAGAAGGCTTATACAAGGGCGATGTACTTGAGGACAGTATTATGGAAATAGAAGAGGATGTAGATGAAGACGAAATGGGAGATACGATACTGCGTGAAGAGTTTGACAGAGCACTGAAAGAGCCCAGAAAGTTCGTCGCAATGAAGAAATTTAGACTCCACGCCTTCTTATCCGCAAGGTCAGCAGTGGAACCATGGAGCATCACCTGATGTAAATGTAGCTTAAACCGATGCACTAAAGAAAGTATTCTCTAACTCTCGAAGCCTCCTAGTTAGAATGTAACCAGAATTTTCGTCGCAATTTAGAACTTTAGTCTCCAAGCCTCCTTATCCGCAAGGTCAGCAGTTGAACCATGGAGCATCACTTGGTCTACCAGTTGATTGAATGCGATGCACCAAAGTTTACTGTAACTCTCGAATCTTCCTAGTGAGAATTTAATTACAGAAAAACTTGCTTTGGTGCAATGGATTCAAATTACGGGTCCACCAGGTGATGCTCCATGGTTCCACTGCTGATGTTGCAGATACTTATTCTTGGAGACTAAAGTTCTGAATTGCGACGAAAGTTCTGGGTTGCAGTCTTACTAGGAAGCTTCGAGAGTTTCGGTAAACTTGCTATGCTGCATCGGATTCAAGCTACTGGTCCACGAGTTGATGCTCCATGATTCCACTGCTGACCATGCAGATAAGTATGCTTGGAGACTAAAGTTCTGAATTGCGACGAATTTTCTGTGTTATATTCTTACTGGGAAGCTTCGAGAGTTACTGTAGACTTCCTTAGATGCATCGTATACAAGCTACTGGTCCATCACGTGATGCTCCATGGTTCTACTGCTGATCTTGCAGATAAGTAGGCTTGGAGATTAAAGTTCTAAATTGCGACGAAAGTTCTGGGTTTTATTCACATTAGGAAGCTTCGAGAGATACAGTAAACTTGCTTTGGTGCAACGGAATTAAGCTACTGGTCCACCAGGTGATGCTCCATAGTTCCATTGCTGTCCATGCAGATGAGTATTCTGACAGACAAAAGTTCTGAATTACGACGATATTTCTGGGTTATATTCCCACTAGGAACCGTCGAGAGTTACAGTAAACTTGCTTTGGTGCATCGGATTTAAGCTACTGGTCCACCAGGTGATGTTCCATGGTTCCACTGCTGACCTTGCAGATAAGTAGGCTTGGAGAATAAAGTTCTGAATTACGACGACATTTCTGGGTTATATTCTTACCAGGAAGCTTCGAGAGTTACAGTAAATGTCCTTTTGGGGCATGGGATTCAAGCTACTGGTCCACCAGGTGATACCCCATGGCTCCAGTGATGAACTTGCAGATAAGTAGGCTTGGAGACTAAAGTTCTGAATTGCGACGAAAGTTCTTTGTTATATTCTCACTAGGAAGCTTCGAGAGTTACACTAAACTTGCTTTGGAGTATCGGATTTAAGCTACTGGTCCACCACGTGATGCTCCACGGTCCCACTGCTGACCTTACAGATACGTTTGTCTGGAGAATAAAGTTCTAAATTACGACGAAATTTCTGGGTTATATTCTCACCAGGAAGCTTCGAGAGTTACAGTAACCGTATATTGGTGTATCGGATTGTAACTACTGGTCCACCAGGTGTTGCTCCATGGTACCACTGCTGACCTTGCAGATAAGTAGGCTTGGAAACTAAAGTTCTGAATTGCGACGACATTTCTGGGTTATATTCTCACCAGGATGCTCTGAGAGTTACAATAAACGTACTTTGGTGTATCGGATTCAAGGTAATGGTCAATCAGGTAATCATTCATGGCTCCACTGCAGACCTTGCAGGTCAGTATGCTTGGAGACAATAAAGTCCTTAATTGTGACGAAATTTCTGTATTATATTCTAACTAGGATGCTTCGAAGGTTACAATAAATTTCCTTTGGTGCATCGGATTTAAGCTACTGGTCCACCAGGTTATGCTCCATGTTCCACCTCTGACATTGCAGATAAGTAGGCCTTGAGACTAAAGTTCTTAATTGCAACGAAATTTCTGCGTTACATTCTCACTAGGAAGCTTCGAGTTCCAATAAACTTGCTTTCGTGCACCGGTGTTAGGCTACTGGTCCACCTGGTGATGCTTTATGGTTGCACTGGTGAGCTTGCAGATAAGTAGGTTTGGAGAAAAAAGTTCTTAATTGCGACGATATTTCTGTGTTACACTCTCACTAAGAAGCTTCGAGGGTTACAGTAAACCTGGTTTGGTACGTCGGATTCAAGCTACTGGACCACCAGGTGATGCTCCACAGTTCCAATGCTGACTTTGCAGATAAGCAGACTTAGAGTCTAAAGCTCTGATTTGCGACGAATTTTCTGTGTTAAACTCACACTAGGAAGCAGCGAGGGTTACAGTAAACTTGGTTTGGTGCATTCGATTCGAGCTACTGCTAAACCAGGTGATGCTCAATGGTTCCACTGCTGACCTTGCAGATAAGTAGGAATGGGGACTATAGCTCTGAATTGCGACCAAATTTCTTGGTTAAATGCTTCGAGTTACATTAAACTTGGTTTGGTGCATCGGATTTAAGCTACTGGTCTACCAGGTGATGCACCATGGTTCCACTGCTGATCTTGCAGATAAGTAGACATGTAGACTAAAGTGCTGAATTGCGACGAAATATATGGGTTATATTCTCAGTAGGATATTTCGAGAGTTACCGTAACCGTGCTTTCGTGCATCGGATTCAAGCTAATGGACCACCAGGTGTTGCTCCATCGTTCCTCTGCTGACCTTGCAGATAAGTAGGCTTGCAGTCGAAAGTTCTGATTTGCGACGAAAATTCCGGGTTATATTTCCACCAGGGAGCTTTGAGAGTTACAGTAAACTTGCTTTCGTGCATCGGATATTATCTACTGGTCCACCAGGTGATGCTCCATGGTTCAACTGCTGAACTTTCAGATACGTATTCTTGGAGACTAAAGTTCTGATTTGCGACTAAATTTCTGGGTTATATTCTCACTAGGAAGATTCGAGAGTTACAGTGAACTTGCTTTGGTGCATTGCATTCAAGCCACTGGTAGACCAGGTGATGCTTCATGGTTCGACTGCTGACCTTTCAGTTATGTAAACTTGAAGACTAACGTTCTGAATTGCGCCGAAATTTCTGGGTTATATTCTCACTAGGAAGCTTCGAGAGTTACAGTATACTTACTTTGGTGCATCTTATTAAAGCTACAGGTCAACAATGTGTTGATCCATGGTTCCATAGCTGACCTTGCAGATATGTAATCATTGGCAACAAAGTTCTGAGTTGCGACGAATTTTCTGGGTTACATTCTCACTTGGAAGCTTCGAGAGCTAAAGTAAACATGCTTTGGTTCATCGGATGTAAGCTACTGGTCCACCAGGTGATGCTCCATGATTCCACTGCTGACCTTGCAGATAAGTAGGCTTGGAGAGTAATGTTCTGAATTGCGACGAAATTTCTGGGTTATATTCTCACCAGGAAACAATGAGAGTTACAGTAAACTTGCTTTGGTATATCGGATTTAAGCCAAAGGTCCACCAGGTGATGCTCCATGATTCCCGTGGTGACCTTGCAGATAAATAGGCTTGGAGACTAAAATTCTGAATAGCGACGAAATTTTCGTGTTATATTCTCACTAGGAAGCTTCGAGATTTACAGAAAAGTTGCTTTGGTGCATCGGATTTAAGGTACTGGTCCACCAGGTGATGCTCCACTGTTCAACTGCTGACCTTGCAGGTAAGTAGGCTTGGAGACTAAAGTTCTGAATTGCGACGAAAGTACTGGGTTAAATACTCACTAGGAAGATTCGAGAGTTACAGTAAACTTGCTTCGGTGTGTTGCATTCAAGGTACTGGTAGACCTGGTGATGTTCCATGGTTCGATTGCTGACCTTGGCGATAAGTAGGCTTGGAGACTAAAATTCTTAATTGCGTCGAACTTTCTAAGTTACATTCTCACTAGGAAGCTTCGAGAGTTACAGAAAAACGTGCTTTGGTGCAACGGATTCAAATTACTGGTCCACCAGGTGATGCTCCATGGTTCCACTGCTGAAGTTGCAGATACTTATTCTTCGAGACTAAAGTTCTGAAATGCGACGAAAGTTCTGGGTTGCAGTCTCACTAGGAAGCTTCGAGAGTTTCAGTAAACTTGCTATGGTGCATCGGATTCAAGCTACTTGTCCACGAGTTGATTCTCCATAGTTCCACTGCTGATCATGCAGATAAGTAGGCTTGGAACTAAAGTTCTGAATTGCGACGAATTTTCTGTGTTATATTCTTAGTGGGAAGCTTCGAGAGTTACTGTAGACTTAATTTGATGCATCGGATACAAGCTACAGGTCCATCACGTGATGCTCCAAGGATCTACTGCTGATCGTGCAGATAAGTAGGCATGGAGATTAAAGTTCTGAATTGCGACGAAAGTTCTGGGTTATATTCACATTAGGAAGCTTCGAGAGTTACAGTAAACTTACTTTGGTGTGTCGGACTCAAGCTACTGGTCAACCATGTGATGATCCTTGGTTCCACTGTAAACCTTGCAGATAAGTAGCTTGGAACCAAAAGTTCTGAATTGTTACGAATTTTCTGGGTTATATTCTCATTACGAAGCTTTGAGAGTTACAGTAAACTTGCTTTGGTGCATCGGATTCAAACTAATGGTACACCAGGTGATGCTCCATGGTTCC
This sequence comes from Schistocerca gregaria, assembly GCF_023897955.1. Taxonomy (NCBI): domain Eukaryota; kingdom Metazoa; phylum Arthropoda; class Insecta; order Orthoptera; family Acrididae; genus Schistocerca; species Schistocerca gregaria. The sequence goes on from NC_064926.1 coordinate 34,107,430, forward strand.
ACTGGTGAACTTGGAGATAGGTAGGCTTGGAGACTATAGTTCTGAATTGGGACGAAATTTCTGGTTAACTTCTCACTAGGAAGATTCGAGAGTTACAGTAAAGTTGCTTTTGTGCATTGCTTTCAAGCTACTCGTGGACAAAGTGATACTCCATGGTTCCACTGCTGAACTTGAGGATAAGTAGTCTTCGAGACTAAAGTTGTTAATTGCGAAGAAACCTTCTGGGTTACATTCTTACTAGGAAGCTTCGAGGGTTACAGTAAACTTATTTTAGCGCATCGGATTCAAGCTAATGGTACAATGGGTGATGCTCCATGGTTACACTGTTGAACTTGCAATAAGCAGATCTGGAGACTAAAGTCCTGAATTTCGACGAAATTTCTGGGTTATATTCTCACTAGGAAGCTTCAAGAGATACAGTAAACTTCCTTTGATGCATCGGATTCAAGCTACTGGTCCACCACGTGATGCTCCATGGTTCCACTGCTGATCTTGTAGATAAGATATCTTGGAGACTAAAGTTCCGATTTGCGATGAACGTTCTGGGTTATATTCATACTAAGAAGTTTCGAGAGTTACAATAAACTTGCTATAGTGAATCGGATTCCAGCTACAGGTCGACCAGGTGATGATCCATGGTCCCACTGCTGACCTTGTAATAAGTAAACCTGGAGACTATAGTTCTGAATGGCGACGAAACTTCTGGGTTATATTCACACCAGGAAGCATTAAGAGTTACAGTAAACTTGCTTTGGTGCTTCAGATTTAAGCTACTGGTCCACCAGGTGATGCTCCATAGATCCACTGCTGACCTTGCAGATAGGTAGGTCTGGAGACTAAAGTCTGAATTGTGATGAAATTTCTGCAATAAATTCTCACTATGAAGCTTCGAGAGTTACAATAAACTTACTTTGGTGTGTCGGATTTAAGCTACTGGTTCACCAGGTGATGCTCCATGGTTCCACTGCTGAACTTGCAGAGAAGTAGGCTTAGAGACGAAAGTTCGGAATTGCGACGAAAGTTTTGGGTTATATTCTTATTAGGAAGCTTCGACAGTTACAGTAAACTTCCTTTGATGTATCGGATTCAAGCTAGTGGTCAACCAGGTGATAATCCATGGTTCCGCTGCTGACCTTGCGAATAAGTAGGCTTCGAGACTAAAGTTCTTAATTTCAACGAAGTTTCTGGGATACATTCTCACTAGGGAGCTCCGAAAGTTACAGTAAACTTGCTTTGGTGCATCGGATTTAAACTACTGGTCCACGCGGTGATGGTCCATGGTTCCACTGCTGACCGTGCAGATAAGTAGGTCTGGAGACTAATGTTCTGAATTGTGATGAAATTTCTGGAAAAAATTCCCACTAGGAAGCTTCGAGAGTTACAGTTAACTTACTTTGGTGTCTCGGATTCAAGCTACTTGTCAAACAGGTGGTGATCCATGGTTCCACTGCTGACCTTGCAAATAACTAGGCTTGCAGACTAAAGTTCTGAATTGCGACGAAATTTCTGGGTTATAATCTCACTAGGAGGCTTCGCGATTAAAATATAAACTTACTTTAATGTTTCGGATTCAAGCTACTGGTAAATCAGGTGATGATCCATCGTTCCACTGCTGACCTTGCAGATAAATAGGTATTCATTCTAAAGTTCTGAATTGTGACGAAATTTCTCGGATATATTCTTACTAGGAAGCTTCGAGAGTTACAGTAAATGATCTTTGGTGTATCGGATTTAAGCTGCTGGTCTACCACTTGATGCACTATGGTTCCACTGCTGAACTTGCAGATAAGTAATCTTAGAGACGAACGTTCTGAATTGCGACAAAATTTCTGGTTTATATTCTCACAAGTAATCTTAAAGAGTTACAGTAAACTTACTTTGGTCCGTCGGATTCAAGCTACTGGTCAAACAGGTGGTGATCCATGATTCCACTGCTGACCTTGAAGATAAGTAGGCTTGGGGACTAAAGATCAGAATTGCGACGAAATTACTGGATTGAATTCTCACTAGGAAGATTCGAGAGTTACAGTAAACTTGTTTGGTGCATCGCTTTCAAGCTACTGGTCCACTAGGTGAAGCTCCATGGTTGCTCTGTTGACCCTTGAGATAAGTAGGTTTGGAGACTAAAGTTCTGAATTGCGACGAAATTTCTGTGTTACATTTTCACCAGGAAGCATTAGGAGTTACAGTAAACTTGCTTTGGGGCATCAGATTTAAACTACTGGTCCACCAGGTGATGCTCCATGGATCCACTGCTGACCTTGCAGATAAGTAGGCTTGGAGACGGACGTTCTATTTTGCGACTTAATTTCTGGGTTACATTCTCACAAATAAGCTTCGACAGTTACAAAAAACTTGATTTGGTGCGTCGGATTTCAGCTACTGGTCAACCAGGTGATGCTCCATGGATCCACTGCTGACCTTGCAGATAAGTAGGCTTTTTAGACTAAAGTTCTGAATTGCGATGAACGTTCTGGGTTGTTGTCTCACTAGGAAGCTTCCGAGAGTTACAGTAAACTTACTTTGGCGTGTCGGATTCAAGCTTCTGATCCACGAGTCGATGCTACATGGTTCCCTGCTGACCATGCAGATGTGTAGGCATGGAGACTAAAGTTCTGAATTGCTACGAAATTTCTGGGTTTTATTCTCACTAGGAAGCTTCGAGAGTTACAGTAAACTTCTTTTGATGCATCGGATTCAAGCTACTGGACCACCACGTGATGCTCCATAGCTTCACTGCTGATCTTGCAGATAAGTTATCTTGGACTCTAAAGTTGTGAATTGGGATGAACGTTCTGGGTTATATTCCCACTAGGAAGGTTGAAGGGTTACAGTAAACATGCTTTGGCGCATCGTCTTCAAGCTACTGGTCCACGAATTGATGATCAATGGTTCTCTGTTGACCATGCAGATGAGTAGGCTTGGAGACTAATGTTCTGAATTGCGACCAAATTTCTGGGTTATATTCTCACTAGGAAGCTTCGAGAGTTACAGTAAACGTCCTTTGATGCATCGGATTCAAGCTACTGGTCCACCACGTGATGCTCCATGGTCCCACTGCTGTTCTTGTAGATAAGTTATTTTGGAGACTAAAGTTCGGAATTGCGACGAAATTTCTGGATTAAATTCTCACTAGGAAGATTCGAAAATTACAGTAAACTTGTTTTGGTGCATCGCATTCAAGCTACTGGTAGACCAGTTGATGCTACATGGTTCGATTGCTGATCTTGCGGATAAGTAGGCTTGGAGACTAAAGTTTTTGATAGCGACGAAGTTTCTGTTTTACATTCTCACTAGGAACTTCGAGAGTTACTGTAAACTTGGTTTGGGGCATCGGATTCAGGCTACTAGTCCACCAGGTGATGCTCTATGGTTGCACTGTTGACCTTGCAGGTAAGTAGGCTTGGAGACTAAAGTTCTGAAATGCGACCAAATTTCTGGATTAAGTTCTCACTAGGAATATTCGAGAGTTACAGTAAACTTGTTTTGGTGCATCGCTTTCAAGCTACTGTTCGACCAGATGATGCTCCATGGTTGCACTGTTGACTTTGCAGAAAAGTAGCCTATGAGACTAAAGTTCTGAATTGCGACGAAATACCTGTGTTACATTCTCACTAGAAAGCTTCGAGAGTTACAGTAAACTTACTTTGGTGTGTCGGAATCAAGCTACTGGTAAAACAGGTAATGATCCATGGTTCCACTGCTGACCTTGCAGATATGTAGGCTTGGAGCCTGAAGTTCTAAATTGCGACAAACTGTCTGGGTTATATTCTCACTAGGAGGCATCGCGATTTACAGTAAACTTTATTTGGTGTGTTGGATTCAAGCTACTGTTCAACCAGGTGATGATCCATCGTTCCACTGCGGACCTTGCAGATAAGTAGGTCCGGAGACTAAAGTTCTGAATTGCGACGAAATTTCTCTATTAAATTCTCACTAGGAAGATTCGAGAGCTACAGTAAACTTTCTTTGGTGCATCGCAATCAAGCTACTGGTAGACCACGTGATGCTCCATGGTTCGACTGCCGAAATGCGGATAAGTAGGCTTCGAGACTAAAGTTCTTAATTACAACGGAGTTTCTGGGATACATTCTCACTAGGGAGCTCCGAGAGTTACAGTAAACTTGCGTTGGTGCATCGGATTGAAGCTACTGGTCCACGAGGTGATGGTCCATGGTTCCACTGCTGACCGTGCAGATAAGTTGCCTTGGAGATTAATGTTCTGAATTCTGACGAAATTTCTGGGTTATATTCTCACTAGGAAGCTTCGAGAGATACAGTAAACTTACTTAGGTGTGTCGGGTTCAAGCTACTGGTCAACCAGGTGATTATCCATGGTTCCACTGCTGACCTTGCAGATAAGTAGGTCTGGAGACTAAAGTTCTGAATTGTGATGACATTTCTGGAATATATTCTCACTAGGAAGCTTCGAGAGTTACAGTAAACTTACTTTGGTGTGTCGGATTCAAGCTACTTGTCAAACAGGTGGTGATCCATGGTTCCACGGCTGCCCTTGCAGATAAGTAGGCTTGGAGACTAATATTCTGAATTGCGACGAAAGTTCTGGGTTATATTCTCACTAGGAAGCTTCGAGAGATACAGTAAACTTGCTTTGGCGCCCCGCATTCAAGCTACTGGTAGACTAGGTGATGCTCAATGGTTCGAGCCTACTTATCAGCAATGTCAGCAGCCGAACCATGGAGCATCACCTGGTCTACCAGTAGCTTGAATGCCATGCATCAAAGGAAGATTATTGTAACTCTCGATGTTTCCTACTGAGAATTTAACCTAGAAATTTCGTCGCAATTCAGAACTATAGTCACCAAGCCTACTTTTCTGCAAGGTCAAAGTTGACCCATGGATAATCACACGGTTGACCAGTAGCGTAAATCCGATGCACCAAAGCAAGTTTACTGTAACTCTAAAAGCTTCCTAGTGAGAATGTAACATAGAAATTTCGTCGCAATTTAGAACTTTGGTCTCCAAGCCTTCCTATCAGCAAGTTCAACTGTGCAAACATGGAACTTCACATGGTGCACGAGTAGCTTGAAAGCGATGCACCATAGCAAGTGTACTGTAACTCTCGAATCTTCCTACTGAGAATTTAATCCAGTAATTTCGTCGCAATTCAGATTTTAGTCTCCAAACCTACTTATCTGCAAGGTCAGCAGAGGAGCCATAGATAATCACCTGGTTGACCAGTAGCTTAAATCCGATGCACCAAAACCGGATTTACTGTAACTCTCGATGTTTCCTACTGAGAGTATATCCCAGATATTTTCGTCGCAATTCAGAACTTTAGTCTACAAGCCTACTGATATGCATGTGAGAAGTGGAACCATGCATCATTCCTGGTTGCCCAGTAGCTTGATTCAGACACACCAAAGTACGTTTACTGTAACACCCGAAGTTCCTAGTGAGAATATAACCCAAAACATTCGTCGCAATTCAGAACTTTAGTCTCCAAGAATACGTATCTGCAAGTTCAGCAGTGGAACCATGGAGCATCACCTGGTGGATCAGTAGGTTGAATCCGATGCAACAAACCAAGTTTACTGTAACTCTCGAAGCTTACTTGAGAGAATATAAGCCAGAACTTCCGTCGCAATTCAGAACGTTAGTCTCCAAGACTACTTTCTGCATGTTTCGCAGTGGGACCATGAAACATCACCTGGTGGACCAGTAGCTTAAATCCGATGCACCAAAGCTAGTTTACTCTAACTCTCGAAGCTTCCTAATGAGAATATAACCCAGAAATTTCGTCACAATTCAGAACTTCAGTCTCCAAGCCTACTTATCTGCAAGGCCAGCAATGGAACCATGGATGATCACCTGGTTGACCAGTAGCTTGAATCCGACACATCGAAGTAAGTTTACTGTAACTCTCGAAGGTTCATAGTGTGAATATAACCCAGAACTTTAGTCGCAATTGAGAACTTTAGTCTCCAAGATAACTTATCTTCAAGTTCAGCAGTGGAAGCATGGAGCATCACGTGGTGTACGAGTAGCTTGAATCCGATGCATCAAATGAAGTTTACTGTTACTCTCGAAGTTTCCTAGTGAGAATATAACCCACAAATTTCATCGCAATTCAGAACTTTAGTCTCCAAATTTACTTATCTGCAAGGTCAGCAGTGGAACCATCTAGCATCACCTAGTGGAACAGTAACTTAAATCCGATGCACCGAAGCAATATTACTGTAACTCTCGAAGCTTCCTAGTGAGAATATAAACCAGAAATTGATGCATCGGATTCAAGCTACTGTTCCACTACGTGATGCTCCATGGTTGCACTGCTGAACTTGCAGATAAGTAGGCTTGGAGAGTAAAGTTCTGAATTGCGACGAAATTACTGGATTAAATTCTCACTAGGAAGATACGAGAGTTACAGTAAACATTCTTTGTTGCATCGGATTTAAGCTAGTGGTCAACCAGGTGATGCTCCATGGTTCCACTGCAGACCTTGCTGATGAGTAGGCTTGGAGACTAAAGTTATGAATTGTGACGAAATTTCTGGGTTATATTCTCACTAGGAAGCTTCGAGAGTTACAGTAAACATTCTTTGTTGCATCGGATTTAAGCTAGTGGTCAACCAGGTGATGCTCCATGGTTCCACTGCAGACCTTGCTGATGAGTAGGCTTGGAGACTAAAGTTCTGAATTGCGACGAAATTTCTGGGTTATATTCTCACCAGGAAGCTTCGATACTTACAGTAAACTTTCTTTGGTGCAATGGATTTAAGATACTGGTCACCAGGTGATGCTCCATGTTCCCACTGCTGACCTAGCAGATGAATAGGCTTCGAAACTATAGTTCTGAATTGCGATGATATTTCTGGATCAAACTCTCACTAGGAATATACGAGAGTTACAGTAAACTAGCTTTGGCGCATCGGATTTAAGGTACTGGTCCACCATGTGATGCTCCCTGGTTCCACCACTGAATTTGCAGTTACGTATTTGCTGACATTGCAGATAAGTAGGCTTGGAGACTAAAGTTCTGAATTACGACGAAAGGTCTGGGTTATATTCTTACTAGGAAGCATCGAGAGTAACAGTAAACTTACTTTGGTGTGTCGGATTCATGCTACCGGTCAACCAGATGATGCTCCATGGTTCCACTGCTGAACTAGCAGAGGAGTAGGATTGGATACGAAAGTTCTAAATTGCGACGAAATTTTTAGTTTATATTCTGACTAGGAGGCTTTTATAGTTACACTGAACTCTTTTTGATGCATCGGATTCAAGCTACTGGTCCACCAGGTGATGCTCCATGGTTCCACTGCTGACCTTGCAGATAAGTACGCTTAGACACTAAAATTTTGATTTGTGACGAAATATCTGGGATACATTCTCACTAGGAAGCTTCGAGAAATACAGTATACGTGCTTGGTGCATCAGATTTAAGAGACTGGTCCACCACGTAATGCTCCATGGTTCCACTGCTGACCTTGCAGATAAGTAGGCTTAGAGACTAATGCCCTGAATTGCGACGAAATTTCGTTGTTATATTCTCACCAGGAAGCTTCGAGAGTTACAGTAAACTTGCTTTGGTGCATAAGATTTAAGCTACTGGTCCACCAGGTGTTGCTCCATGGATCCACTGCTGACGTTGCAGATCAGTAGGCTCCGACACAAAATTTTTAATTGCGACGAAATTTCTGGTATACATTCTCACTAGGAAGCTTCTAGAATTACAGTAAACGTGTTTGGTGCATCAGATATAATCTACTGGTCCACTAGGTGATGCTCCATTCTTCCACTGCTGACCTTGAAGATAAGTAGGCTTGGAGAATTATGTTCTAAATTGCGACAATATCTCTGTGTTCTATTCTCACTAAGACGCTTCGAGAGTTACATTTAACTTGCTTTGGTGAATCGGATTTAAGCTAGTGGTCCCTCAGGTTATGCTCCATAGGTCCATTGCTGACCTTGCAGATGAGTATTCTTGGAGACTAAAGTTCTGAATTGCGACGAAAATTTAGGGTTATATTCTCACTAGGAAGCTTCGAGAGTTACAGTAAACTTACTTTGGTGTGTCGGATTGAAGCTACTTGTCAACCAGTTATTGATGCATGGTTCCCCTGCTGACCTTGTAGATAAGTAGTTTTGGAGACTAAAGTTCTGAATTGCGAAGAATTTTTTGTATCTAATGCTCACTAGGAAGATTCGAGAGTTACAGTAAACTTGGTTTGGTCCATCTGATTCTAGCTACTGGCCCACCAGGTGATGCTCCATGGTTCCACTGCTGACCTTGCAGATAAGTATGCTTTGACACAAAAATGTTAATTTGCCACGAAATTTTTGGGATACATTCTCACTAGGAAGCTTTGAGAATTATAGTAAACGTACTTTGCTGCATCGTATTTAAGCTACTGGTCCCCCAGGTGATGCTCCATGATTCCATTCCTGATCTTGCAGATAAGTAGGCTTGGAGACTAAATTTCTGAATTGCGACGAAAGTTGTGGGTTATATTCTCAGTAGGAAGCTTCGAAAGTTACAGTAAATTAACTTTGGTGTGTCGGATTCAAGCTACTGGTCAACCAGGTGATGATCCATGGTTCCACTGCTGACCTTGCAGATAAGTAGGCTTAGACCCAAAAATGTTAATTTGCCACGAAATTTCTAGGATAAATTCTCACTAGGAAGCTTTGAGAATTACAGTAAACTTGCTTTTGTGCATCAGATTTAAGCTACTTGTCCACCAGGTGATGCTCCATGGTTCCACTGCTGACCTTGCCGATAAGTAGGCTTGGAGACTAAAGATCTGAATTGCGACGCAAGTTTTGGGATATATTCTCAGTAGGAAGCTTCGAGAGATACAGTAATTGTGCTTTGGAGCATCGGATTCAAGCTACTGATCCACCAGGTGATGCTCCATGGTTCATCTACTGAACTTGCAGAAACGTATTATTGGATACTAAGTTTCTGAATTGCGACTAACGTTCTGGGTTATATTGTCACTATTACGCTTCGAGAGTTACAGTAATTTTGCTTTGGAACATCGGATTTAAGCTACTGGTCCGTCATGTGATGCTCCACAGTTCCACTGCTGACCTTGCAGTTAAGTAGGCTTGGAGACTAAAGTTCTGAATTGCGACGAAATTTCTGGGTTACATTCTCACTAGCAAGCTTCGAGAGTTACAGTGAATTTACTTTGCTGTGTCGGATTCAAGTTACTGGTCAACCAGGTGATGATCCATGGTTCCACTGCTGACCGTGCAGATAAGTAGGCTTGGAGACCAAAGTTATGAGTTGCGACGAAATTTCTGGGTTATATTCTCACTAGGAAGCTTCAAGGGTTACATTAAACTTGTTTTGGTGCATCGGATTTATGCTACTGGTCCACCAGGTGATGCTCCATGGTTCCACAAATGAACTTGAAGAAAACTATGCTTGGAGACTAAAGTTCTTAATACCGACGAACTTTCTGGCTTACATTCTCACTAGGAATTCGAGAGTTACAGTAAACTTGGTTTAGTGGATCGGATTCAAGCTACTGGTCCACCAGGTGATACTCCATGGTTCCACAGCTGACGCTGCAGATCAGTAGGCTCCGACACAAAATTTTTGAATTGCGACGAAATTTCTGGTATACATTCACACTAGGAAGCTTCGAGAATTACAGTAAACGTGTTTGGTGCATCAGATATAATCTACTGGTCCACTAGGTGATGCTCCATTCTTCCACTGCCATCCTTGAAGATAAGTAGGCTTGGAGAATTCTGTTCTACATTGCGACAAAATCTCTGTGTTCCATTCTCACTAAGACGCTTCGAGAGTTACATTTAACTTGCTATGGTTAATCGGATTTAAGCTAGTGGTCGACCAGGTTATGCTCCATAGGTCCATTGCTGACCTTGCAGATGAGTATTCTTGGAGGCTAAAGTTCTGAATTGCAACGAAAATTTAGGGTTATATTCTCACTAGGAAGTTTCGAGAGTTACAGTAAACTTACTTTGGTGTGTCGAATTCATGCTGCTTGTCAACCAGTTATTGATCCATGGTTCCACTGCTGACCTTGCAGATAAGTAGTTTTCCAGACTAAAGTTCTGAATTGCGAAGAAATTTTAGGATTTAATGCTCACTAGGAAGATTCGAGAGTTACAGTAAACTTGGTTTGGTCCATCTTATTCTAGCTACTGGCCCACCAGGTGATGCTCCATGGTTCCACTGCTGACCTTGCAGATAAGTAGGCTTAGACACAAAAATGTTAATTTGCCACGAAATTTCTGGGATATATTGTCACTAGGAAGCTCTGAGAATTACAGTAAACGTGCTTTACTGCATCGGATTTAAGCAACTGGTCCACCAGGTGATGCTCCATGATTCCATTGCTGATCTTGCAGATAAGTAGGCTTGGAGACTAAAGTTCTGAATAGCGACGAAATTTCTGTGTTACATTCTCACTAGCAAGCTTCGAGAGTTACAGTAAATTTACTTTGGTGTGTCGGATTCAAGTTATTGGTCAACCATGTGATGATCCATGGTTCCACTGCTGACCGTGCAGATAAGTAGGCTTGGAGACCAAAGTTATGAGTTGCGACGAAATTTCTGGGTTATATTCTCACTAGGAAGCTTCGAAGGTTACATTAAACTTGTTTTGGTGCATCGGATTTATGCTACTGGTCCACCAGGTGATGCTCCATGGTTCCACAATTGAACTTACAGAAAAGTATGCTTGGAGACTAAAGTTCTTAATACCGACGAACTTTCTGGCTTACATTCTCACTAGGAATTTCGAGAGTTGCAGTAAATTTGGTTTGGTGCATCGGATTCAAGCTACTGATCCACCAGGTGATGCTCCATGATTCCAATGTTGACCTTACAGATAAGTAGGCTTAGACACAAAAATTTTAATTTTCAACGAAATTTCTGGGATACATTCTCACTAGGAAGCTTCGAGAGTTACAGTAAACTTCCTTTGGTGCATCGGATTGAAGCTACTGGTCCACCAGGTGATGCTCCATGGTTCCACTGGTGACCTTGCAGATGAGTAGGCTTCGAGACCAAGGTTCTGAATTGCGACGAAATTTCTTTGTTATATTCTCACCACTAAGCTGTGAGAGTTACAGTAAACTTGCTCTGGTGGATTGCATTTAAGCTACAGGAGCACCAGGTGATGCTCCATGGTTCCACTGTAGTCATTGGAGATAAGAAGGCTTGGAGACTAAAGTTCTGAATTGCGACCAAATTTCTGGGTTATATTCTCACTAGGAAGCTTCGAGAGTTACAGTAAACGTCCTTTGATGCATCGGATTCAAGCTACTGGTCCACCACGTGATGCTCCATGGTCCCACTGCTGTTCTTGTAGATAAGTTATTTTGGAGACTAAAGTTCGGAATTGCGACGAAATTTCTGGATTAAATTCTCACTAGGAAGATTCGAAAATTACAGTAAACTTGTTTTGGTGCATCGCATTCAAGCTACTGGTAGACCAGTTGATGCTACATGGTTCGATTGCTGATCTTGCGGATAAGTAGGCTTGGAGACTAAAGTTTTTGATAGCGACGAAGTTTCTGTTTTACATTCTCACTAGGAACTTCGAGAGTTACTGTAAACTTGGTTTGGGGCATCGGATTCAGGCTACTAGTCCACCAGGTGATGCTCTATGGTTGCACTGTTGACCTTGCAGGTAAGTAGGCTTGGAGACTAAAGTTCTGAAATGCGACCAAATTTCTGGATTAAGTTCTCACTAGGAATATTCGAGAGTTACAGTAAACTTGTTTTGGTGCATCGCTTTCAAGCTACTGTTCGACCAGATGATGCTCCATGGTTGCACTGTTGACTTTGCAGAAAAGTAGCCTATGAGACTAAAGTTCTGAATTGCGACGAAATACCTGTGTTACATTCTCACTAGAAAGCTTCGAGAGTTACAGTAAACTTACTTTGGTGTGTCGGAATCAAGCTACTGGTAAAACAGGTAATGATCCATGGTTCCACTGCTGACCTTGCAGATATGTAGGCTTGGAGCCTGAAGTTCTAAATTGCGACAAACTGTCTGGGTTATATTCTCACTAGGAGGCATCGCGATTTACAGTAAACTTTATTTGGTGTGTTGGATTCAAGCTACTGTTCAACCAGGTGATGATCCATCGTTCCACTGCGGACCTTGCAGATAAGTAGGTCCAGAGACTAAAGTTCTGAATTGCGACGAAATTTCTCTATTAAATTCTCACTAGGAAGATTCGAGAGCTACAGTAAACTTTCTTTGGTGCATCGCAATCAAGCTACTGGTAGACCACGTGATGCTCCATGGTTCGACTGCCGAAATGCGGATAAGTAGGCTTCGAGACTAAAGTTCTTAATTACAACGGAGTTTCTGGGATACATTCTCACTAGGGAGCTCCGAGAGTTACAGTAAACTTGCGTTGGTGCATCGGATTGAAGCTACTGGTCCACGAGGTGATGGTCCATGGTTCCACTGCTGACCGTGCAGATAAGTTGCCTTGGAGATTAATGTTCTGAATTCTGACGAAATTTCTGGGTTATATTCTCACTAGGAAGCTTCGAGAGATACAGTAAACTTACTTAGGTGTGTCGGGTTCAAGCTACTGGTCAACCAGGTGATTATCCATGGTTCCACTGCTGACCTTGCAGATAAGTAGGTCTGGAGACTAAAGTTCTGAATTGTGATGACATTTCTGGAATATATTCTCACTAGGAAGCTTCGAGAGTTACAGTAAACTTACTTTGGTGTGTCGGATTCAAGCTACTTGTCAAACAGGTGGTGATCCATGGTTCCACGGCTGCCCTTGCAGATAAGTAGGCTTGGAGACTAATATTCTGAATTGCGACGAAAGTTCTGGGTTATATTCTCACTAGGAAGCTTCGAGAGATACAGTAAACTTGCTTTGGCGCCCCGCATTCAAGCTACTGGTAGACTAGGTGATGCTCAATGGTTCGAGCCTACTTATCAGCAATGTCAGCAGCCGAACCATGGAGCATCACCTGGTCTACCAGTAGCTTGAATGCCATGCATCAAAGGAAGATTATTGTAACTCTCGATGTTTCCTACTGAGAATTTAACCTAGAAATTTCGTCGCAATTCAGAACTATAGTCACCAAGCCTACTTTTCTGCAAGGTCAAAGTTGACCCATGGATAATCACACGGTTGACCAGTAGCGTAAATCCGATGCACCAAAGCAAGTTTACTGTAACTCTAAAAGCTTCCTAGTGAGAATGTAACATAGAAATTTCGTCGCAATTTAGAACTTTGGTCTCCAAGCCTTCCTATCAGCAAGTTCAACTGTGCAAACATGGAACTTCACATGGTGCACGAGTAGCTTGAAAGCGATGCACCATAGCAAGTGTACTGTAACTCTCGAATCTTCCTACTGAGAATTTAATCCAGTAATTTCGTCGCAATTCAGATTTTAGTCTCCAAACCTACTTATCTGCAAGGTCAGCAGAGGAGCCATAGATAATCACCTGGTTGACCAGTAGCTTAAATCCGATGCACCAAAACCGGATTTACTGTAACTCTCGATGTTTCCTACTGAGAGTATATCCCAGATATTTTCGTCGCAATTCAGAACTTTAGTCTACAAGCCTACTGATATGCATGTGAGAAGTGGAACCATGCATCATTCCTGGTTGCCCAGTAGCTTGATTCAGACACACCAAAGTACGTTTACTGTAACACCCGAAGTTCCTAGTGAGAATATAACCCAAAACATTCGTCGCAATTCAGAACTTTAGTCTCCAAGAATACGTATCTGCAAGTTCAGCAGTGGAACCATGGAGCATCACCTGGTGGATCAGTAGGTTGAATCCGATGCAACAAACCAAGTTTACTGTAACTCTCGAAGCTTACTTGAGAGAATATAAGCCAGAACTTCCGTCGCAATTCAGAACGTTAGTCTCCAAGACTACTTTCTGCATGTTTCGCAGTGGGACCATGAAACATCACCTGGTGGACCAGTAGCTTAAATCCGATGCACCAAAGCTAGTTTACTCTAACTCTCGAAGCTTCCTAATGAGAATATAACCCAGAAATTTCGTCACAATTCAGAACTTCAGTCTCCAAGCCTACTTACCTGCAAGGCCAGCAATGGAACCATGGATGATCACCTGGTTGACCAGTAGCTTGAATCCGACACATCGAAGTAAGTTTACTGTAACTCTCGAAGGTTCATAGTGTGAATATAACCCAGAACTTTAGTCGCAATTGAGAACTTTAGTCTCCAAGATAACTTATCTTCAAGTTCAGCAGTGGAAGCATGGAGCATCACGTGGTGTACGAGTAGCTTGAATCCGATGCATCAAATGAAGTTTACTGTTACTCTCGAAGTTTCCTAGTGAGAATATAACCCACAAATTTCATCGCAATTCAGAACTTTAGTCTCCAAATTTACTTATCTGCAAGGTCAGCAGTGGAACCATCTAGCATCACCTAGTGGAACAGTAACTTAAATCCGATGCACCGAAGCAATATTACTGTAACTCTCGAAGCTTCCTAGTGAGAATATAAACCAGAAATTGATGCATCGGATTCAAGCTACTGTTCCACTACGTGATGCTCCATGGTTGCACTGCTGAACTTGCAGATAAGTAGGCTTGGAGAGTAAAGTTCTGAATTGCGACGAAATTACTGGATTAAATTCTCACTAGGAAGATACGAGAGTTACAGTAAACATTCTTTGTTGCATCGGATTTAAGCTAGTGGTCAACCAGGTGATGCTCCATGGTTCCACTGCAGACCTTGCTGATGAGTAGGCTTGGAGACTAAAGTTATGAATTGTGACGAAATTTCTGGGTTATATTCTCACTAGGAAGCTTCGAGAGTTACAGTAAACATTCTTTGTTGCATCGGATTTAAGCTAGTGGTCAACCAGGTGATGCTCCATGGTTCCACTGCAGACCTTGCTGATGAGTAGGCTTGGAGACTAAAGTTCTGAATTGCGACGAAATTTCTGGGTTATATTCTCACCAGGAAGCTTCGATACTTACAGTAAACTTTCTTTGGTGCAATGGATTTAAGATACTGGTCACCAGGTGATGCTCCATGTTCCCACTGCTGACCTAGCAGATGAATAGGCTTCGAAACTATAGTTCTGAATTGCGATGACATTTCTGGATCAAACTCTCACTAGGAATATACGAGAGTTACAGTAAACTAGCTTTGGCGCATCGGATTTAAGGTACTGGTCCACCATGTGATGCTCCCTGGTTCCACCACTGAATTTGCAGTTACGTATTTGCTGACATTGCAGATAAGTAGGCTTGGAGACTAAAGTTCTGAATTACGACGAAAGGTCTGGGTTATATTCTTACTAGGAAGCATCGAGAGTAACAGTAAACTTACTTTGGTGTGTCGGATTCATGCTACCGGTCAACCAGATGATGCTCCATGGTTCCACTGCTGAACTAGCAGAGGAGTAGGATTGGATACGAAAGTTCTAAATTGCGACGAAATTTTTAGTTTATATTCTGACTAGGAGGCTTTTATAGTTACACTGAACTCTTTTTGATGCATCGGATTCAAGCTACTGGTCCACCAGGTGATGCTCCATGGTTCCACTGCTGACCTTGCAGATAAGTACGCTTAGACACTAAAATTTTGATTTGTGACGAAATATCTGGGATACATTCTCACTAGGAAGCTTCGAGAAATACAGTATACGTGCTTGGTGCATCAGATTTAAGAGACTGGTCCACCACGTAATGCTCCATGGTTCCACTGCTGACCTTGCAGATAAGTAGGCTTAGAGACTAATGCCCTGAATTGCGACGAAATTTCGTTGTTATATTCTCACCAGGAAGCTTCGAGAGTTACAGTAAACTTGCTTTGGTGCATAAGATTTAAGCTACTGGTCCACCAGGTGTTGCTCCATGGATCCACTGCTGACGTTGCAGATCAGTAGGCTCCGACACAAAATTTTTAATTGCGACGAAATTTCTGGTATACATTCTCACTAGGAAGCTTCTAGAATTACAGTAAACGTGTTTGGTGCATCAGATATAATCTACTGGTCCACTAGGTGATGCTCCATTCTTCCACTGCTGACCTTGAAGATAAGTAGGCTTGGAGAATTATGTTCTAAATTGCGACAATATCTCTGTGTTCTATTCTCACTAAGACGCTTCGAGAGTTACATTTAACTTGCTTTGGTGAATCGGATTTAAGCTAGTGGTCCCTCAGGTTATGCTCCATAGGTCCATTGCTGACCTTGCAGATGAGTATTCTTGGAGACTAAAGTTCTGAATTGCGACGAAAATTTAGGGTTATATTCTCACTAGGAAGCTTCGAGAGTTACAGTAAACTTACTTTGGTGTGTCGGATTGAAGCTACTTGTCAACCAGTTATTGATGCATGGTTCCCCTGCTGACCTTGTAGATAAGTAGTTTTGGAGACTAAAGTTCTGAATTGCGAAGAATTTTTTGTATCTAATGCTCACTAGGAAGATTCGAGAGTTACAGTAAACTTGGTTTGGTCCATCTGATTCTAGCTACTGGCCCACCAGGTGATGCTCCATGGTTCCACTGCTGACCTTGCAGATAAGTATGCTTTGACACAAAAATGTTAATTTGCCACGAAATTTTTGGGATACATTCTCACTAGGAAGCTTTGAGAATTATAGTAAACGTACTTTGCTGCATCGTATTTAAGCTACTGGTCCCCCAGGTGATGCTCCATGATTCCATTCCTGATCTTGCAGATAAGTAGGCTTGGAGACTAAATTTCTGAATTGCGACGAAAGTTGTGGGTTATATTCTCAGTAGGAAGCTTCGAAAGTTACAGTAAATTAACTTTGGTGTGTCGGATTCAAGCTACTGGTCAACCAGGTGATGATCCATGGTTCCACTGCTGACCTTGCAGATAAGTAGGCTTAGACCCAAAAATGTTAATTTGCCACGAAATTTCTAGGATAAATTCTCACTAGGAAGCTTTGAGAATTACAGTAAACTTGCTTTTGTGCATCAGATTTAAGCTACTTGTCCACCAGGTGATGCTCCATGGTTCCACTGCTGACCTTGCCGATAAGTAGGCTTGGAGACTAAAGATCTGAATTGCGACGCAAGTTTTGGGATATATTCTCAGTAGGAAGCTTCGAGAGATACAGTAATTGTGCTTTGGAGCATCGGATTCAAGCTACTGATCCACCAGGTGATGCTCCATGGTTCATCTACTGAACTTGCAGAAACGTATTATTGGATACTAAGTTTCTGAATTGCGACTAACGTTCTGGGTTATATTGTCACTATTACGCTTCGAGAGTTACAGTAATTTTGCTTTGGAACATCGGATTTAAGCTACTGGTCCGTCATGTGATGCTCCACAGTTCCACTGCTGACCTTGCAGTTAAGTAGGCTTGGAGACTAAAGTTCTGAATTGCGACGAAATTTCTGGGTTACATTCTCACTAGCAAGCTTCGAGAGTTACAGTGAATTTACTTTGCTGTGTCGGATTCAAGTTACTGGTCAACCAGGTGATGATCCATGGTTCCACTGCTGACCGTGCAGATAAGTAGGCTTGGAGACCAAAGTTATGAGTTGCGACGAAATTTCTGGGTTATATTCTCACTAGGAAGCTTCAAGGGTTACATTAAACTTGTTTTGGTGCATCGGATTTATGCTACTGGTCCACCAGGTGATGCTCCATGGTTCCACAAATGAACTTGAAGAAAACTATGCTTGGAGACTAAAGTTCTTAATACCGACGAACTTTCTGGCTTACATTCTCACTAGGAATTCGAGAGTTACAGTAAACTTGGTTTAGTGGATCGGATTCAAGCTACTGGTCCACCAGGTGATACTCCATGGTTCCACAGCTGACGCTGCAGATCAGTAGGCTCCGACACAAAATTTTTGAATTGCGACGAAATTTCTGGTATACATTCACACTAGGAAGCTTCGAGAATTACAGTAAACGTGTTTGGTGCATCAGATATAATCTACTGGTCCACTAGGTGATGCTCCATTCTTCCACTGCCATCCTTGAAGATAAGTAGGCTTGGAGAATTCTGTTCTACATTGCGACAAAATCTCTGTGTTCCATTCTCACTAAGACGCTTCGAGAGTTACATTTAACTTGCTATGGTTAATCGGATTTAAGCTAGTGGTCGACCAGGTTATGCTCCATAGGTCCATTGCTGACCTTGCAGATGAGTATTCTTGGAGGCTAAAGTTCTGAATTGCAACGAAAATTTAGGGTTATATTCTCACTAGGAAGTTTCGAGAGTTACAGTAAACTTACTTTGGTGTGTCGAATTCATGCTGCTTGTCAACCAGTTATTGATCCATGGTTCCACTGCTGACCTTGCAGATAAGTAGTTTTCCAGACTAAAGTTCTGAATTGCGAAGAAATTTTAGGATTTAATGCTCACTAGGAAGATTCGAGAGTTACAGTAAACTTGGTTTGGTCCATCTTATTCTAGCTACTGGACCACCAGGTGATGCTCCATGGTTCCACTGCTGACCTTGCAGATAAGTAGGCTTAGACACAAAAATGTTAATTTGCCACGAAATTTCTGGGATATATTGTCACTAGGAAGCTCTGAGAATTACAGTAAACGTGCTTTACTGCATCGGATTTAAGCAACTGGTCCACCAGGTGATGCTCCATGATTCCATTGCTGATCTTGCAGATAAGTAGGCTTGGAGACTAAAGTTCTGAATAGCGACGAAATTTCTGTGTTACATTCTCACTAGCAAGCTTCGAGAGTTACAGTAAATTTACTTTGGTGTGTCGGATTCAAGTTATTGGTCAACCATGTGATGATCCATGGTTCCACTGCTGACCGTGCAGATAAGTAGGCTTGGAGACCAAAGTTATGAGTTGCGACGAAATTTCTGGGTTATATTCTCACTAGGAAGCTTCGAAGGTTACATTAAACTTGTTTTGGTGCATCGGATTTATGCTACTGGTCCACCAGGTGATGCTCCATGGTTCCACAATTGAACTTACAGAAAAGTATGCTTGGAGACTAAAGTTCTTAATACCGACGAACTTTCTGGCTTACATTCTCACTAGGAATTTCGAGAGTTGCAGTAAATTTGGTTTGGTGCATCGGATTCAAGCTACTGATCCACCAGGTGATGCTCCATGATTCCAATGTTGACCTTACAGATAAGTAGGCTTAGACACAAAAATTTTAATTTTCAACGAAATTTCTGGGATACATTCTCACTAGGAAGCTTCGAGAGTTACAGTAAACTTCCTTTGGTGCATCGGATTGAAGCTACTGGTCCACCAGGTGATGCTCCATGGTTCCACTGGTGACCTTGCAGATGAGTAGGCTTCGAGACCAAGGTTCTGAATTGCGACGAAATTTCTTTGTTATATTCTCACCACTAAGCTGTGAGAGTTACAGTAAACTTGCTCTGGTGGATTGCATTTAAGCTACAGGAGCACCAGGTGATGCTCCATGGTTCCACTGTAGTCATTGGAGATAAGAAGGCTTGGAGACTAAAGTTCTGAATTGCGACGAAATTTCTGGGTTATATTCCCACCAGGAATCTTCGAGGGATACATTACACGTGCTTTGGTGCATCGGATTCAAGTTACTGATCCACCAGGTGATGCTCCATAGTTCCACTGCTGACCTTGCAGATAAGGCGGCTTATAGAATAATGTTCTGAATTGCGACGCAATTTTTGGGTAACAGTCTCACTAGGAAGCTTCGAGAGTTACAGTAAACTTGCTTTAGTGCATCGGATTCAAGCTACTGGTCCACCAGGTGAGGCTCCATTGTAGCACTGTTGACCTTGCAGATAAGTAGGTTTGGAGACTAAAGTTCTTATTTGCGACGAAATTTCTGGTTTACATTCTCACTAGGAACTTCGAGAGTTACAGTAGACTTGGTTTGGTGCATTGGATTCAAGCTATTGGTCCACCAGGTAATGTAAAATTGTTCCACTGCTGACCTTGCAGATAAGTAGGCTTAGACACAACAATTTTGATTTGCGATGACATTTCTGGGTTGCATTCTCACTAGGAAGCTTCGAGAGCTACAGTAAACATGCTTTGGTTCATCGGATTTAAGCTACAGGTACTCCAGGTGATGATCCATGGTTCCATTGCTGACCTTGCAGACAAGTATGCTTGGAGACGAATGTTGTGAATTGCGATGAAATTTCTGGCTTATATTCTCACCAGGAAGCTTCGAGAGTGACAGTAAACTTGCTTTGGTGCATAGGACTTCAGCCAAAAGTCTACCAGGTGATGCTCCAAGGTTCGAGTGCTGACCTTGCAGATAAGTAGGCATGGAGACTAAAGTTCTGAATTGCGACGTAATTTCTGGGTTATATTCTCTCTAGGAAGCTTCGAGAGTGGCAATAAACTAGCTTTGGTGCATCGGATTTAAGCTAAAGGGCCACCATGTGATGCTCCATGGTCCACTGCTGACCTTGCTGAGAAATAGGCTTGGAGACTAAAATTCTGAATTGCGCTGATGTGTCTGGGTTATATTCTCACTAGGAAGCCTCGAGAGTTACAGTAATGATACTTTGGAGTATCAGATTAAAGCTACTGGTCAACCAGGTGATGATTTATGGGTCTACTGCTGACCTTGCAGATAAGTAGGCTTGGAGACTATAGTTCTTAATTGCGACGAAATTTCTGGGTTATATTCTCATTAGGAAGGTTCGAAGGTTATAGTAAACTAGCTTTGGTGCATCGGATTCAAGCTACTGGTCCACCATGAGATGCTCCATGGTTCCACTGTTGACCTTCCAGATTGTAGGCTTGGAGACTTTAGTTCTGAATTGCGACGATATTTCTGAGTTATATTCTCTCTATTAAGCTTCGAGAGTTACAGTAAACTTACTTTGGTGCAGCAGAATTAAGCTACTGGTCCATCAGGTGATGCTCCATGGTTCTACTACTGACCTTGCAGGTAAGTAGTCTTGGAGACAAAAGTTTTGATTTGGGACAAAATTTATGTGTTATATACTCACTAGGAAGTTTAGCGTGTTACAGAAAACCTACTTTGGTGCATCGGATTCAAGCTACTGCTCCAATAGCTGATGATCCATTGTTCCACTGCTGACGTTGCAGGTAAGTAGGCTTGGACACTTAAGTTCTAAATTTCGACGAAATTTCAGGGGTTACATTCTCACTAGGGAGCTTCGAGGGTTACAGTAAAGTTGCTTTGGTGCATCGGATTCAAGCTACAGTTCCACCAGGTAATGCTATATGGTTCCTCTGCTGAAGTTGCAGATAAGTAGGCTTGGAGACTAAAGTTCTGAATCGTGCTGAAATTTCTGGGTTATATTCTCAGTAGGAAATTTCGATAGTTACAGTAAACTTACTTTAGTGAAACGGATTCAAACTACTGGTCAACCAGGTGATGCTCCAAGGATCCACTGCTGACTTTACAGATAAGTAGGACTGGAGACTAAAGTTCTGAATAGCGACGAAATTTCTGTGTCTTATTCTCACTAGAAAGCTTCGACATTTACAGTATACTTGCATTGGGGCATCGGATTTAAGCTACTGGTCCATCAGTTGATGCTCCATGGTTCTGCTGTTGACCTTGCTGATAAGTGGGCTTGGAGACAAAAGTTATAAATTGCAACGAAATGTCTGGGTTATATTCTCACTAGGAAGCATCGAAAGTTACTATGAACTTGTTGTGGCAAATCGGATTTAAGCTACTGGTCCACCACGTGATGCTCCATGTATCCACTGCTGACTTTACAGATAAGTATGCTCGGAGACAAAAGTTCTGAATTGCGACGAAATTTCTGTGTTACATTCTCACTAGGAAGCTTCGAGAGTTACAGTAAACTTGTTCTGGTGCGTCGGATTTAAGCTACTGGTCCACCAGGTGATGGTCCATTGTTCCACTGCTGACCTTGCAGATAAGTAGGCTTGGAGACTAAAGTTCTGAATTGCTACAAAATGACTGGGATATATTCTCACTAGGAAGATTCGAGAGTTACAGTGAACTTGCTTTGCTGCATTGCATTCAAGCTACTGGGAGACCAGGTGATGCTCCATGGTTCGACTGCTGACCTTGAGCATAAGTAGAGTTGGAGACTAAAGTTTTAACTTGCGCCAAAATTTATGGGTTATTTTCCCACTAGGAAGCTTCGTGACTTGCAGTAAACTTACATTGGTGTATCGGATTCAAGCTACAGGTAAACCATTTGATGATCCATGGTTCCACTTCAGACTTTGCAGATAAGTAGGCTTGGAGACTAAATTTCTGAATTGTGACGTAATTTCTGGGTTTTAATATTACTAGGAACCTTCGAGATTTACAGTAAACTTGCTTTGGTGCATCGGATTTAAATTACTAGTCCACCAGGTGATGATCCATGGTTCCACTGCTGACCTTGCAGATAAGTACGCTTAGACACTAAAATTTTGATTTGTGACGAAATATCTGGGATACATTCTCACTAGGAAGCTTCGAGAAATACAGTATACGTGCTTGGTGCATCAGATTTAAGAGACTGGTCCACCACGTAATGCTCCATGGTTCCACTGCTGACCTTGCAGATAAGTAGGCTTAGAGACTAATGCCCTGAATTTCGACGAAATTTCGTTGTTATATTCTCACCAGGAAGCTTCGAGAGTTACAGTAAACTTGCTTTGGTGCATAAGATTTAAGCTACTGGTCCACCAGGTGTTGCTCCATGGATCCACTGCTGACGTTGCAGATCAGTAGGCTCCGACACAAAATTTTTGAATTGCGACGAAATTTCTGGTATACATTCTCACTAGGAAGCTTCTAGAATTACAGTAAACGTGTTTGGTGCATCAGATATAATCTACTGGTCCACTAGGTGATGCTCCATTCTTCCACTGCTGACCTTGAAGATAAGTAGGCTTGGAGAATTATGTTCTAAATTGCGACAATATCTCTGTGTTCTATTCTCACTAAGACGCTTCGAGAGTTACATTTAACTTGCTTTGGTGAATCGGATTTAAGCTAGTGGTCCCTCAGGTTATGCTCCATAGGTCCATTGCTGACCTTGCAGATGAGTATTCTTGGAGACTAAAGTTCTGAATTGCGACGAAAATTTAGGGTTATATTCTCACTAGGAAGCTTCGAGAGTTACAGTAAACTTACTTTGGTGTGTCGGATTGAAGCTACTTGTCAACCAGTTATTGATGCATGGTTCCCCTGCTGACCTTGTAGATAAGTAGTTTTGGAGACTAAAGTTCTGAATTGCGAAGAATTTTTTGTATCTAATGCTCACTAGGAAGATTCGAGAGTTACAGTAAACTTGGTTTGGTCCATCTGATTCTAGCTACTGGCCCACCAGGTGATGCTCCATGGTTCCACTGCTGACCTTGCAGATAAGTATGCTTTGACACAAAAATGTTAATTTGCCACGAAATTTTTGGGATACATTCTCACTAGGAAGCTTTGAGAATTACAGTAAACGTACTTTGCTGCATCGTATTTAAGCTACTGGTCCCCCAGGTGATGCTCCATGATTCCATTCCTGATCTTGCAGATAAGTAGGCTTGGAGACTAAATTTCTGAATTGCGACGAAAGTTGTGGGTTATATTCTCAGTAGGAAGCTTCGAAAGTTACAGTAAATTAACTTTGGTGTGTCGGATTCAAGCTACTGGTCAACCAGGTGATGATCCATGGTTCCACTGCTGACCTTGCAGATAAGTAGGCTTAGACCCAAAAATGTTAATTTGCCACGAAATTTCTAGGATAAATTCTCACTAGGAAGCTTTGAGAATTACAGTAAACTTGCTTTTGTGCATCAGATTTAAGCTACTTGTCCACCAGGTGATGCTCCATGGTTCCACTGCTGACCTTGCCGATAAGTAGGCTTGGAGACTAAAGATCTGAATTGCGACGCAAGTTTTGGGATATATTCTCAGTAGGAAGCTTCGAGAGATACAGTAATTGTGCTTTGGAGCATCGGATTCAAGCTACTGATCCACCAGGTGATGCTCCATGGTTCCACTACTGAACTTGCAGAAACGTATTATTGGATACTAAGTTTCTGAATTGCGACTAACGTTCTGGGTTATATTGTCACTATTACGCTTCGAGAGTTACAGTAATTTTGCTTTGGAACATCGGATTTAAGCTACTGGTCCGTCATGTGATGCTCCACAGTTCCACTGCTGACCTTGCAGTTAAGTAGGCTTGGAGACTAAAGTTCTGAATTGCGACGAAATTTCTGGGTTACATTCTCACTAGCAAGCTTCGAGAGTTACAGTGAATTTACTTTGCTGTGTCGGATTCAAGTTACTGGTCAACCAGGTGATGATCCATGGTTCCACTGCTGACCGTGCAGATAAGTAGGCTTGGAGACCAAAGTTATGAGTTGCGACGAAATTTCTGGGTTATATTCTCACTAGGAAGCTTCAAGGGTTACATTAAACTTGTTTTGGTGCATCGGATTTATGCTACTGGTCCACCAGGTGATACTCCATGGTTCCACAGCTGACGCTGCAGATCAGTAGGCTCCGACACAAAATTTTTGAATTGCGACGAAATTTCTGGTATACATTCACACTAGGAAGCTTCGAGAATTACAGTAAACGTGTTTGGTGCATCAGATATAATCTACTGGTCCACTAGGTGATGCTCCATTCTTCCACTGCCAACCTTGAAGATAAGTAGGCTTGGAGAATTCTGTTCTACACTGCGACAAAATCTCTGTGTTCCATTCTCACTAAGACGCTTCGAGAGTTACATTTAACTTGCTATGGTTAATCGGATTTAAGCTAGTGGTCGACCAGGTTATGCTCCATAGGTCCATTGCTGACCTTGCAGATGAGTATTCTTGGAGGCTAAAGTTCTGAATTGCAACGAAAATTTAGGGTTATATTCTCACTAGGAAGTTTCGAGAGTTACAGTAAACTTACTTTGGTGTGTCGAATTCATGCTGCTTGTCAACCAGTTATTGATCCATGGTTCCACTGCTGACCTTGCAGATAAGTAGTTTTCCAGACTAAAGTTCTGAATTGCGAAGAAATTTTAGGATTTAATGCTCACTAGGAAGATTCGAGAGTTACAGTAAACTTGGTTTGGTCCATCTTATTCTAGCTACTGGCCCACCAGGTGATGCTCCATGGTTCCACTGCTGACCTTGCAGATAAGTAGGCTTAGACACAAAAATGTTAATTTGCCACGAAATTTCTGGGATATATTGTCACTAGGAAGCTCTGAGAATTACAGTAAACGTGCTTTACTGCATCGGATTTAAGCAACTGGTCCACCAGGTGATGCTCCATGATTCCATTGCTGATCTTGCAGATAAGTAGGCTTGGAGACTAAAGTTCTGAATAGCGACGAAATTTCTGTGTTACATTCTCACTAGCAAGCTTCGAGAGTTACAGTAAATTTACTTTGGTGTGTCGGATTCAAGTTATTGGTCAACCAGGTGATGATCCATGGTTCCACTGCTGACCGTGCAGATAAGTAGGCTTGGAGACCAAAGTTATGAGTTGCGACGAAATTTCTGGGTTATATTCTCACTAGGAAGCTTCGAAGGTTACATTAAACTTGTTTTGGTGCATCGGATTTATGCTACTGGTCCACCAGGTGATGCTCCATGGTTCCACAATTGAACTTACAGAAAAGTATGCTTGGAGACTAAAGTTCTTAATACCGACGAACTTTCTGGCTTACATTCTCACTAGGAATTTCGAGAGTTGCAGTAAATTTGGTTTGGTGCATCGGATTCAAGCTACTGATCCACCAGGTGATGCTCCATGATTCCAATGTTGACCTTACAGATAAGTAGGCTTAGACACAAAAATTTTAATTTTCAACGAAATTTCTGGGATACATTCTCACTAGGAAGCTTCAAGAGTTACAGTAAACTTCCTTTGGTGCATCGGATTGAAGCTACTGGTCCACCAGGTGATGCTCCATGGTTCCACTGGTGACCTTGAAGATAAGTAGGCTTGGAGACTAAAGTTCTGAATTGCGACTAAATTCCTGTGTTACATTCTCACTAGGAACTTTCGAGAGCTACAGTAAACATGCTTTGGTTCATCGGATTTAAGCTACTGGTCCACCAGATGATGCTCCATGGTTCCACTGCTGACCTTGCAGATGAGTAGGCTTCGAGACCAAGGTTCTGAATTGCGACGAAATTTCTTTGTTATATTCTCACCACTAAGCTGTGAGAGTTACAGTAAACTTGCTCTGGTGGATTGCATTTAAGCTACAGGAGCACCAGGTGATGCTCCATGGTTCCACTGTAGTCATTGGAGATAAGAAGGCTTGGAGACTAAAGTTCTGAATTGCGACGAAATTTCTGGGTTATATTCCCACCAGGAATCTTCGAGGGATACATTACACGTGCTTTGGTGCATCGGATTCAAGTTACTGATCCACCAGGTGATGCTCCATAGTTCCACTGCTGACCTTGCAGATAAGGCGGCTTATAGAATAATGTTCTGAATTGCGACGCAATTTTTGGGTAACAGTCTCACTAGGAAGCTTCGAGAGTTACAGTAAACTTGCTTTGGTGCATCGGATTCAAGCTACTGGTCCACCAGGTGAGGCTCCATTGTAGCACTGTTGACCTTGCAGATAAGTAGGTTTGGAGACTAAAGTTCTTATTTGCGACGAAATTTCTGGTTTACATTCTCACTAGGAACTTCGAGAGTTACAGTAGACTTGGTTTGGTGCATTGGATTCAAGCTATTGGTCCACCAGGTAATGTAAAATTGTTCCACTGCTGACCTTGCAGATAAGTAGGCTTAGACACAACAATTTTGATTTGCGATGACATTTCTGGGTTGCATTCTCACTAGGAAGCTTCGAGAGCTACAGTAAACATGCTTTGGTTCATCGGATTTAAGCTACAGGTACTCCAGGTGATGATCCATGGTTCCATTGCTGACCTTGCAGACAAGTATGCTTGGAGACGAATGTTGTGAATTGCGATGAAATTTCTGGCTTATATTCTCACCAGGAAGCTTCGAGAGTGACAGTAAACTTGCTTTGGTGCATAGGACTTCAGCCAAAAGTCTACCAGGTGATGCTCCAAGGTTCCAAGTGCTGACCTTGCAGATAAGTAGGCTTGGAGACTAAAGTTCTGAATTGCGACGTAATTTCTGGGTTATATTCTCTCTAGGAAGCTTCGAGAGTGGCAATAAACTAGCTTTGGTGCATCGGATTTAAGCTAAAGGGCCACCATGTGATGCTCCATGGTCCACTGCTGACCTTGCTGAGAAATAGGCTTGGAGACTAAAATTCTGAATTGCGCTGATGTGTCTGGGTTATATTCTCACTAGGAAGCCTCGAGAGTTACAGTAATGATACTTTGGAGTATCAGATTAAAGCTACTGGTCAACCAGGTGATGATTTATGGGTCTACTGCTGACCTTGCAGATAAGTAGGCTTGGAGACTATAGTTCTTAATTGCGACGAAATTTCTGGGTTATATTCTCATTAGGAAGGTTCGAAGGTTATAGTAAACTAGCTTTGGTGCATCGGATTCAAGCTACTGGTCCACCATGAGATGCTCCATGGTTCCACTGTTGACCTTCCAGATTGTAGGCTTGGAGACTTTAGTTCTGAATTGCGACGATATTTCTGAGTTATATTCTCTCTATTAAGCTTCGAGAGTTACAGTAAACTTACTTTGGTGCAGCAGAATTAAGCTACTGGTCCATCAGGTGATGCTCCATGGTTCTACTACTGACCTTGCAGGTAAGTAGTCTTGGAGACTAAAGTTTTGATTTGGGACAAAATTTATGTGTTATATACTCACTAGGAAGTTTAGCGTGTTACAGAAAACCTACTTTGGTGCATCGGATTCAAGCTACTGCTCCAATAGCTGATGATCCATTGTTCCACTGCTGACGTTGCAGGTAAGTAGGCTTGGACACTTAAGTTCTAAATTTCGACGAAATTTCAGGGGTTACATTCTCACTAGGGAGCTTCGAGGGTTACAGTAAAGTTGCTTTGGTGCATCGGATTCAAGCTACAGTTCCACCAGGTAATGCTATATGGTTCCTCTGCTGAAGTTGCAGATAAGTAGGCTTGGAGACTAAAGTTCTGAATCGTGCTGAAATTTCTGGGTTATATTCTCAGTAGGAAATTTCGATAGTTACAGTAAACTTACTTTAGTGAAACGGATTCAAACTACTGGTCAACCAGGTGATGCTCCAAGGATCCACTGCTGACTTTACAGATAAGTAGGACTGGAGACTAAAGTTCTGAATAGCGACGAAATTTCTGTGTCTTATTCTCACTAGGAAGCTTCGACATTTACAGTATACTTGCGTTGGGGCATCGGATTTAAGCTACTGGTCCATCAGTTGATGCTCCATGGTTCTGCTGTTGACCTTGCTGATAAGTGGGCTTGGAGACTAAAGTTATAAATTGCAACGAAATGTCTGGGTTATATTCTCACTAGGAAGCAACGAAAGTTACTATGAACTTGTTGTGGCCCATCGGATTTAAGCTACTGGTCCACCACGTGATGCTCCATGTATCCACTGCTGACTTTACAGATAAGTATGCTCGGAGACAAAAGTTCTGAATTGCGACGAAATTTCTGTGTTACATTCTCACTAGGAAGCTTCGAGAGTTACAGTAAACTTGTTCTGGTGCGTCGGATTTAAGCTACTGGTCCACCAGGTGATGGTCCATTGTTCCACTGCTGACCTTGCAGATAAGTAGGCTTGGAGACTAAAGTTCTGAATTGCTACAAAATGACTGGGATATATTCTCACTAGGAAGATTCAAAAGTTACAGTGAACTTGCTTTGCTGCATTGCATTCAAGCTACTGGGAGACCAGGTGATGCTCCATGGTTCGACTGCTGACCTTGAGCATAAGTAGAGTTGGAGACTAAAGTTTTAACTTGCGCCAAAATTTATGGGTTATTTTCCCACTAGGAAGCTTCGTGACTTGCAGTAAACTTACATTGGTGTATCGGATTCAAGCTACAGGTAAACCATTTGATGATCCATGGTTCCACTTCAGACCTTGCAGATAAGTAAGCTTGGAGACTAAATTTCTGAATTGTGACGTAATTTCTGGGTTTTAATATTACTAGGAACCTTCGAGATTTACAGTAAACTTGCTTTGGTGCATCGGATTTAAATTACTAGTCCACCAGGTGATGATCCATGGTTCCACTGCTGACGTTGCAGACAAGTAAGTTTGGAGACTAAAGTACTGAATTGCAACGAAATGTCTGGGTTATATTCTTACTAGGTAGCTTCGGGGGTTACAGTAAACTGGCTTTGGTGAATCGGATTTAAGCTACAGGTCCACCAGTTGATGCTCCATGGTTCTGCTGCTGACCTTGCAGAGTAGTAGACTTGGAGATGAGTGTTCTGAATTGCGACGATTTTTCCGTGATATATTCTCACTAGGAAGATTCGAAAGTTACAGTAAACTTGCTTTATTGCATCGCATTCAAGCCACTGGTAGAAAAGGTGAAGCTCCATGGTTCGACTGCTGACCTTGAGAATAAGTATTCTTCGAGCCTAAAGTTCATAATCTCAATGAACTTGCTGGGTTACATTTCACTAATAACCTTCGAGTATCACAGTAAAATTACTTTGGTGCTTCGGATTCAAGCTACTTGTCCACCATGTGATGCTCCATGCTTCCACTGCTGACTTTGCAGATAAGTAGGTTTGCAGATTAAAGTTTTAAATTGCGTCGAAATTTCTGAGTTATATTCTCACAAGGTAGGTTCGAGAGTTACAGTAAACATGCATTGGTGCATCCGATTTAAGCTACTAGTTCACCAGGCTATGCTCCATGGTCCCGCTGCTGACATTGCAGGCAAGTAGGATTGGAGACTATAGTGCTGAATTGGGACCAAATGTCTGATTTAAATTCTCACTAGGTAAGATCAAGAGGTACAGTAAACTTGCTTTGGTGCATCGGATGTAAGCTTCTGGTTCACCAGGTGATGCTCCATGGTTCCACTGCTAAACTTGCAGATAAATAGGCTTGGAGACTAAAGTTCTGAATTGCGACGAAATTTCTGGGTTATATTCACACTAGGAATCCTCAAAAGTTACAGTGAACGTGCTTTCGAGCATCTGATTTATTCTACTGGCCCACCAGGTGATGCTCCATGGTTCCACTTCTGACCTTGCAGATAAGTACGCCTGGAGACTAGGGTTCTGAGTTGCTACGAAATGACTGGGTGATATTCTCACTAGGTAGCTTCGAGAGTTACAGTAATCTGGCTTAGGTGCATCGGATTTAAGCTACTGGTCCACCAGGTTATGCTCCATTTTTCCACTGTTGACCTAGCAGATAAGTAGGTTTCTAGTCTACAGTTCTGAATTGCGACGAAATTTCTGGGTTAAATTCTCACTAAGAAGCTTCGAGACTTACAGTACACTTGCTTTGGTGCATCCGGTTTAAGCTACTGTTCCACCAGGTAATCCTCCATGGTTACACTGCTGAACTTCCTGATAAGTAGTCTTGCAGACTAAAGTTCTGAATTGCGAAGAAATTTGTGGGTTATATTCTCACCAGGAAGCTTTAAGGAGTACAGTAATCTTGCTTTGGTGCATCGGATTTTAGCTACAGTTCCACCAGGTAATGCTCCATGATTCCACTGCTGGCCTTGCGGAAAAGTAGGCCTGGATACTATAGTTTAAAATTGCGCCGATATTTCTGGGATATATTCTCACTAGGAAGATTCGAGAGATACAGTAAACTTGCTTTGCTGCATTCCATTCAAACTACTGGTAGACCAGGTGATGCTCCATGGTTCGACTGCTGAACTTGCGCATAAGTGTGCTTGGAGACTAAAGTTCTTAATTGCGATGAACCTTCAGGGTTACATTGTCACTAAACAGCTACGATTGTTACAGTAAACGTGCTTTGGTGCATCGGATTCAAGCTACTGGTCCACCAGGTCATGCTTCATTTTTCCACTGCTGACCTTAAAGATAAGTAGGCTTGGAGACTAAAGACCTTAATTGCGACGAAATTTCTGGGTTATATTCTCACCAAGAAGCTTTGAGAGGTACAGTAAACTTGAATTGGTGCATCGGATTTAAGCTACATATCCACTAGGTGATGCTCCATGGTTCCACTGAAGACCCTGTAGATAAGTAGGCTTGGACACAAAACTACTGAATTGCATCGTGATTTCAGGATTATATTCTCACTACTAAGCTTCGACGTTTACAGTAAATTGCTTTGTTGCTTGGGATTTAAGCTACAGGTCCACCAGGTGATGCTCCATGGTTCGACTGCTGACCTTGCGAATAAATATGTTTCGAGCCTAAACTTATTAATGGCAATGAACTTTCTGGGTTACATTGTCACTAGGAAGCTTCGAGCGTTACGGTAAACTTGCTTTTGTGCTTATGATTTAAGATACAGGTCCTCTAGGTGATTCTCCATGGTTCCACTGCTGATCTTGCAGATAAGTAGGCTTGGATACTGAAGTTATAAATTGTGTCGATATTTTGGGATATATTCTCACTAGAAAGATTCGAGAGTTACAGTAAACCTGCTTTGGTGCATCGGATTTAAGCTACTGCTCCACCAGGTGATGCTCCATGGTTCCACTGCTGACCTTGCTGATAAGTAGGCTTGCAGACTAAAGTTCTGAATTGCTACGAAATGACTGGGTTATATTCTCACTAGGTAGCTTCGAGAATTACAGTAAACTTGCTTTGGTGCATCGGATTTAAGATTCTGGTCCACCTGGTGCTGCTCCATTGTTCCGAAGCGGACCTTGCAGAAAAGTAGTTTTGGAGTCTAAAGTTCTGAATTGCGACGATATTTCTGGGTTATATTCTCACTAAGAAGCATCAAGACTTACAGTAGACTTGCTTTGGTGCATCGGATTTAAGCTACTAGTCCACCAGGTTATGCTCCATGGTTCCACTGCTGATCCTGCAGATAAGTACGCTTGGAGACTAAAGTTCTGAATTGCGACGAAATTTTTAGGTTATTATCTCACCAGGAAGCTGTGAGGGTGACAGTAAACTTGCTTTGGTGCATCGGACTTAAGCTACTAGTACACCAGGTGATGCTCCATAGTTCCACTGCTGACCTTGGAGACAAGTAAGCTTGGAGACTAATGAGCTGAATTGCGACAAAATGTCTGGTTTACATTCTCACTATATAGGTTCGAGAGGTACAGTAAACTTACTTTGGTGCATCGGATTTAAGATACTGGTCCACCAGATGATGCTCCATTGTTCAACTGCTGACTTTGAAGATAAATAGTCTTGGAGTCTAAAGTTCTGATTTGTGACGAAATTTGTGGGTTACATTCTCTCTAGGAAGCTTCGAGAGTTACAGTAAACTTGCTTTTGTGCATCAGATTTAAGCTACTGGTTCACCATGTGATGCTCCATGGTTCCACTGCTGAACTTGCAGATAAGTAGACTTGTTGACTAAAGTTCCTAATTCTCAGTAAAAAGCTTCGAGACTTACAGTGAACTTACTTTGGTGCATCGGATTTATGCTACTGGTCCACCAGGTGATGCTCCATAGTTCCACTGGTGAACTTGCAGATAACTAGTCTTCGAGACTAAAGTTCGGATTTGCGACGTAATTTCTGGGATATATTCTCACCAGGAAGCTTTGAGAGTTACAGTCAACTTGCCTTGGTGATTAGGATTTAAGTTACAACTTGGAGACTAAAGTTCATAATTGCGACGAAATTTCTGGGTTATATTCTCAATATGAAAATTCGAGAGTTAAAGTAACCTTGCGTTGGTGCATCGGATTTAAGCTACTACTTCACCAGGTGATGCTCCATCGTTCCACTGCTGACCTTGTAGATATGTAGGCTTGGAGACCAAAATTCTAAATTGCGACGAAATTTCTGCGTCATATTCTCACCAGGAAGCTTTGTGTGTTACAGTAAACTTGCTTTGGTGCATCGGAATTAAGCTACAGGTCCACCAGGACATGCTCCATGGTTCGACTGCTGACCTTGCAGATAAGTATTCTTGGAGACTAAAGTTTTTAATTGTGCCCATATTTCTGGGATATTTTTTCACTAGGAAGATTCGAGAGTTACCATAAACTACATTTGGTGCATCGGAATTAAGCTTCTGGTTCACCAGGTGATGCTCCTTGGTTCCTTTGCTGAACTTGCAGATAACTAGGCTCGGAGACAAAAGTTCTGAATTGCGACAAAATTTCTATGTTATATTCTCACTAGGAATCTTCAAGAGTTACAGAAAACGTGCTTTGGAGCATCGGATTTATGCTACTGGCCCACTAGGTGATACTCCATGGTTCCACTGTTGACCTTGCTGATAAGTAGGCTTGGAGACTAAACTTCTGAATTGAGACGAAATTTCTGGGTTATATACTCACTAGGAAGCTTCGTGAGTTACAGTCAACTTGCTTTGGTGCATCGGATTTAAGCTAGTGGTCCACCAGGTGATGCTCCTGGTTCCACTGCTGAACTTGCAGATAAGTAGGCTTAGGGACTAAAGTTAGGAATTGCCATGAAATTTCTTGTTTATATTCACATTAAGAAGCTTCGAGACTTACAGTAAACTTGCCTTGGTGCATCGGATTTAAGCTACTGGTCCACCACTTGATGCTGCATGGTTCGACTGCTGACCTTGCAGATAAGTATTCTTGGAGACTAAAGATTTAAATTGCGCCCATATTTCTGGGATATGTTTTCACTATGAAGATTCGAGAGTTACCATAAACTACCTTTGGTGCATCGAATTTAAGCTACTGGTTCACCAGGTGATGCTCCATGGTTTCACTGCTGAACTTGCAATTAAGTAGGATTTGAGTCGGAAGTTCTGATTTGCGACGAAATTTGTGGGTTATATTCTCACCAGGAAGCTTTGAGGGTTACAGTAAACTTGCTTTGGTGCTTCGGATTTAAGCTACGGGTCCACCAGATGATGCTCCATGGTTCCACTGCTGACCTTAGAGGTAAGTGGGCTTGGATACTGAAGTTATAAATTGCGCCATATTTCTGGGATATATTCTCACTAGGAAGATTCGAGAGTTACAGTAAACTTGCATTGGTGCATCGCATTTAAGCTACAGCTCCACCAGGCGATGCTCCATGGTTCAACTGCTGACCTTGCAGATAAGTAGACTTGCAGACTAAAGTTCTGAATTGCCACGAAATGACTGGGTTATATTCTCACTAGGTAGCTTCGAGAGTTACAGTAAACTTGCTTTCGTGCATCGGATTTAAGCTACTGGTCCACCAGGTGAGGCTGCATTGTTCCACTGCTGACCTTGCAGATAAGTAGGATTGGAGTCTAAAGTTCTGAATTGCGACGATATTTCTGGGTTATATTCTCACTAAGAAGCTTCGAGACTTACAGTACACTTGCTTTTTGCATCGGACTTAAGCTACTTGTCCACCAGGTGATGCTCCATGGTTACACTGCTGACTTTGCAGGTAAGTAGGTTTTTTAGATTAAAGTTTTAAATTGCGTCGACATTTCTGGGTTATGTTGTCACTAGGTAGGTTCGAGAGTTACAGTTAACTTGCTTTGGTGCATCTGATTTAAGCTATTAGCACACCAGGTGATGCTCCATGGTTCCACTGCTGACTTTGCAGACAAGTAAGCTTGGAGACTAATGTGCTGAATTGCGACAAAATGTCTGGTTTACATTCTCACTAGGTAGGTTCGAGAGGTACAGTAAACTTGCTTTGGTGCATCGGATTTAAGATACTGGTCCACCAGATGATGCTAAATGGTTCAACTGCTGACTTTGATTATAAACAGGCTTGGAGTCTAAAGTTCTGAATTGTGACGACATTTCTGGGTTATATTCTCTCTAGGAAGCTTCGAGAGTTACAGTAAACTTGCTTTGGTGCATGTGATTTATGCTCCTGGTCCACCAGGTGATGCTCCATGGTTCCACTTCTGAACTTGCAGATAAGTAGGCTTGTTGACTAAAGTTCTGAATTGCGACGAAATTTCTGGGTTATATACTTACTAGGAAGCTTCGTGAGATACAGTCAACTTGCTTTGGTGCATCGGATTTAAGCTAGCGGTCCACCAGGTGATGCTTTATGGTTCCATTGCTGAACTTGCAGATAAGTAGGCTCAGAGACCAAAGTTCTGAATTGCGACATAATTTCTGGGTTGTATTCTCACTAGGAATCTTCAAGACTTACAGTAAACATGCTTTGGAGCATCAGATTTACCCTACTGGCCTACCAGGTGACGCTCCATGGTTCCACTGCTGACATTGCAGATAAGTAGGCTTGGAGTCTAAAGTTCTGAATTGTGACGAAATTTCTGGGTTACCTTCTAACTAGGAAGCGTCGAGAGTTACAGTAAACGTGCTTTGGTGCATCGGATGTAAGCTACTGGTCCACCAGGTGATGCTCCATTGTTCCACAGCTGACCTTGCAGATAGGTAGGTTTGGAGTCTAAAGTTCTGAATTGCGACGAAATTTCTGGGTTATATTCACACTAAGAAGCTTCGAGACTTACAGTATACTTCCCTTGGTGCATCGCATTTAAGCTACTGGTACACCATTTGATGCTCCATTGTTCTACTGCTGACCTTGCAGAAAAGTAGGGTTGGAGACTGAAGTTCTGAATTGCGACGAAATTTTTGCGTCATAATCTCACCAGTAAGCTTTGAGAGTTACAGTAAATTTGTTTTGGTGCATCGGAATTAAGCTACAGGTTCACCAGGTGATGCTCCATGGTTCGACTGCTGACCTTGCAAATAAGTATTCTTGGAGACTAAAGATTTAAATTGCGCTCATATTTCTGGGATATTTTCTCACTATGAAGATTCGAGAAATACGATAAACTAGCTTGGGTGCATCGGATTTAAGCTACCGGTTCACCATGTGATGCTCCATGGTTCCACTGCTGAATTTCAGATATGTAGGCTAGTTGACTAAAGTTCTGAATTGCGACGAACTTTCTGGGTTATATACTCACTACGAAGCTTCAAAAGGTATAGTCAACTTGCTTTGGTGCATCGGATTGAAGCTAGTGGTCCACCAGGTGATGTTCCATGGTTCCATTGCTGAACTTGCAGATAAGTAATCTCAGAGATGAAACTTCTGAATTGCGACAAAATTTCTGGGTTATATTCTCATTAGGAAGCTTGGAGAGTTACAGTAAACTTGCTTTGGTGCATGGGATTTATGCTACTGGTCCACCAGGTGATGCTCCATGGTTCCACTACTGTCCTTGCAGATAAATTGTCTTGGAGACTAAAGTTCTGAGTTGCATCGTAATTTCTGGATTATATTCTCACTAGCAAGCCCAGAGGTTAACAGAAAACTTGCTTTGGTGCTTCTGTTTTAAGATACTGCTCCACCAGGTGATGCTCCATGGTTCCACTGCTGAACTTGCAGATAAGTAGGCTTAGGGACTAAAGTTAGGAATTGCCACGAAATTTCTGGTTTATATTCACACTAAAAAGCTTCGAGACTTACAGTAAACTTGCCTTGGTTCATCGGATTTAAGCTACTGGTCCACCACTTGATGCTCCATTGTTCCACTACTGACCTTGCAGAAAAGTAGGGTTGGAGACTGGAGTTCTGAATTGCGACGAAATTTCTGCGTCGTAATCTCACCAGGAAGCTTTGGGAGTTACAGTAAATTTGTTTATGTGCATCGGAATTAAGGTACAGAACCACCAGGTGATGCTCCATGGTTCGACTGCTGATCTCGCTGATAATTATTCTTGGAGACTAAAGATTTAAATTGCGCCCATATTTCTGGGATATTTTCTCACTATGAAGATTCGAGAGTAACCATAAACTATCTTTGGTGCATCGTATTTAAACTACTGGTTCACCAGGTGATGCTCAATGGTTTCACTGCTGAACTTGCAGATAAGTAGGCTTGGAGACCAAAGTTCTGATTTGCGACGAAATTTTGTGGGTTATATTCTCACTAGGAAGCTTTGAGGGTTACAGTAAACTTTCCTTGGTGCTTCAATATAAGCTAAAGGTCCACCAGGTGATTCTCCATGGTTCCACTGCTGACCTTGGAGATAAGTGGGCTTGGATACTGAAGTTATAAATTGCGCTATATTTTTGGGATATATTCTCACTAGGAAGGTTCGAGAGTTACAGTAAACTTGCATTGGTGCAGTGTATTTAAGCTACTGCTTCACCAGGTGATGCTCCATGGTTCAACTGCTGACCTTGCAGATAAGTAGACTTGCAGACTAAAGTTCTGATTTGCCACGAAATGACTGGGTTATATTCTCACTAGGTAGCTGCGAGAGTTACAGTAAACTTGCTTTCGTGAATCGGATTTAAGCTACTGGTCCACCAGGTGGGGCTGCATTGTTCCACTGCTGACCTTGCAGATAAGTAGGATTGGAGTCTAAAGTTCTGAATTGCGACGATATTTCTGGGTTATATTCTCACTAAGAAGCTTCGAGACTTACAGTACACTTGCTTTGGTGCATCGGATTTTAGCTGCTGGTCCACCAGGTGATGCTCCATGGCTCCACTGCTGACTTTGCAGATAAGTAGGTTTTTTAGATTAAAGTTTTTAATTGCGTCGACATTTCTGGGTTATGTTTTTGTCACTAGTTAGGTTCGAGAGTTACAGTAAACTTGCTTTGGTGCATCGGATTTTAGCTACTAGTACAACAGGTGATGCTAAAAGGTTCCACTGCTGACTTTGCAGACATGTAAACTTGGAGAGTAATGTGCTGAATTGCGATAATATGTCTGGTTTACATTCTCACTAGGTAGGTTCGAGAGGTACAGTAAACTTGCTTTGGTGCATCAGATTTAAGATACTGATCCACCGGATGATGCTCCATGGTTCAACTGCTGACTTTGAAGATAAATAGGCTTGGAGTCTAAAGTTCTGAATTGTGACGAAATTTCTGGGTTATATTCTCTCTAGGAAGCTTCGAGAGTTACAGTAAACTTGCTTTTGTGCATCGGATTTAAGCTACCGGTTCACCATGTGATGCTCCATGGTTCCACTGCTGAACTTGCAGGTAAGTAGGCTTGTTGACTAAAGTTCTCAATTGCGACGAAATTTCTGGGTTATATACTCACTAGGAAGCTTCGAGAGTTACAGTCAACTTGCTTTGGTGCATCGGATTTAAGCTAGTGGTCCACCAGGAGATGCTCCATGGTTCCATTGCTGAACTTATAGACAAGTAGGCTCAGAGACTAAAGTTCTGAATTCCGACAAAATGTCTGGGTTATATTATCACTAGGAATCTTCAAGACTTACAGTAAACATGCTTTGGAGCATCGGATTTACGCTACTGGCCTACCAGGTGATGGTCCATGGTTCCACTGCTGACCTTGCAGATAAGTACGCTTTGAGTAGGAAGTTCTGAATTGCGACGAAATTTCTGGTTTATATTCTCACTAGGAAGCTTCAAGAGTTACAGTAAAGTTGCTTTGGTGCATCGGATTTATGTTATGGTCCACTAGGTGATGCTCCATTGTTCCACTGGTGACCTTGCAGATAAGTAGGTTTGGAGTCTAAAGTTCTGAATTGCGACGAAATTTCTGGGTTACATTCTCAGGAAGAAGCTTCGAGACTTACAGTAAACTTACTTTGGTGCATCGGATCTAAGCTACTGGTCCACCTGATTATGCTCCATGGTTCCACTGCTGACCTCGCAGATAAGTAGGCTTTTATACTGAAGTTATAAAGTGCGCCGATATTTCTGGGATATATTCTCACTAGGAAGATTCTAGAGTTACAGTAAACTTGCTTTTAGTGCATCGCATTCAAGCTACTGGTAGACAAGGTGATGCTCCATGGTTCGACTGCTGACCATGCAGATAAGTAGGCTTGGAGACTAAACTTCTTAATGGCAATGACATTTCTGGATTACATTAGCACTAGGAAGCTCCGATGGTTACAGTAAACTTGCTTTGGTGCATCGGATTCAAGCTACTGGTCCACATGGTCGTGCTCCATGGTTCCACTGCTGACCTTGTAGATAAGTAGGTTTGGAGCCTAAAGTTCTGACTTGCGACGAAATTTCTGGTTTATTTTCCCATTAGGAAGCTTCGAGAGTTGCAGTAAACTTACTTTGGTGTATCGGATTCAAGCTACAGGTCAACCATTTGATGATCCATGGTTGAACTGCTGACCTTGCAGATAAGTAGGTTTGGAGACTAAAGTTCTGAATCGCGACGCAATTTCTGGCTGATATTCTCAACAGGAAACTTCGAGAGTTAAAGTAAACTTGCGTTGGTGCATCGGATTTAAGCAAGTGGTCCACCAGGTCATGCTCCAAGTTTCCACTGCTGACCTTGCTGATATGTAGGCTTGGAGACTTAAGTTCATTGCGACAAAATTTCTGGGTTACATTTTTACTAGGAAGCTTCGAGGGTTACAGTAAATTTGCTTTGGTGCTTCGGATTCAAACTACTGTTCCACCAGATGATGCTCCGTAGTTCCACAGCTGACCTTGAGGATAAGTAAGCTTGGAGGTTAAAGTTCTGAATTGCAACGAAATTTCTGTGTTACATTCTCACTAGGAAGCTCCTAGAGTTACAGTAAACTTGCTTTGGTGCATCAGATTTAAGCTAATGGTCCTCCTGGTGTTGCTCCATGGTTCCACTGCTGACCTTGCAGATAAGTAGGCTTGGAGAATAAAGTTCTGAATTGCGACGAAATTTCTGGTTTAAAATCTCACTAGGAAGATACGAGAGTTACCATAAATTTACTTTGGTGCATCGCATTTAAGGTACAGGTCAACCAGATGATGCTCAATGGTTCCACTGCTGACGTTGCAGATAAGTAGGCTTGGGGACTAAAGTTCTGAATTGCGATGAAATTTCTAGGTGCATTCTCACTAGGAAGCTTCGAGAGTTACAGTAAACTTTGTTTGTGCAACGGATTTTGTCTGTATGTCCACCAGGTGATACTCTATGGTTTCACTGCCGACCTTTCAGATAATTACGCTTGGATACTATAGTTCTGAATTCGGACGAAATTTCTGGATTAATTTCTCACTAGGAAGCTTCGAAGGTTACATTAAACTTGCTTTGGGGCTTCGGATACAAGCTACTGGTGCACCAGGTGATGCTCCACTGTTCCACTGCTGACCCTGCGTATAAGTAGGCTAGG
This sequence comes from Schistocerca gregaria, assembly GCF_023897955.1. Lineage (NCBI taxonomy): Eukaryota > Metazoa > Arthropoda > Insecta > Orthoptera > Acrididae > Schistocerca > Schistocerca gregaria. Next base: position 34,147,356 of record NC_064926.1, read on the forward strand.
AGACTAAAATTCTTAATTGCGAAGTAATTTCTTGATTACATTCTCTCTAGGAAGCCTTGAGGGTTACAGTAAACGTGCTTTGGTGCTTAGGATTTAAAAACTGGTCCACCAGATGAAGCTCCATGGTTCCACTGCAGACCTTGCAGATAAGTAAGCTTTGAGGTTCAGGTTCTGGATTTTGACCCAATTTCTGGGTTACATTCTCACTAGGAAGCTTCTGGAGTTACAGTATACTTGCTTTGGTGCATCTTATTCAATCTACTGGTACACCAGGTGATGCTCCACGGTTCCACTGCTGACTTTGCAGATAAGTAGGCTTGGAGACTAAAGCTCGGAATTGTGACGAAATTTGTGTGTTGTATACTCACCAGGTAAATACGAGAGTTACAGTAAACTTGCTTTGGTGCATCGGGTTCAAGTTTTTGGTAGTCCAGGTGATGCCTCATGGTTCTACTGCTGACCTATTAGATAAGTAGGATTGGAGACTAAAGTTCTGATTTGCGACGTAATTTCTGGGTTCTAGTCTCAGTAGGAAGCTTAGAGAGTTACAGTAAACTTGCTTTGGTGCTTCGGATTTAAGTTACTGATCCGATAGGTGGTGCTCCATGGTTCCACGGTTACCTTGCAGATAAGTAGGCTTGGATACTAAAGTTCTGCATTTCGACGCAATTTCTGGGTTACATTCTCAATAGGAAGCTTCGAGAGTTACGGTAAATTTGCTTTGATGCATCGGATTTTGGCTACAGGTCCACCAGGAATGCTCCAGGGATCCCCTGCTGACATTGCTGATAAGTAGGTTTGGAGACTAAAGTTCTGAATTGCGTCGAATTTTCTATATTAAATTAAAACTAGGAAGCTTCGAAGATTACAGTAAACCTGCTTTGGTGCTTCGGATTCAAGCTACTGCTCGACCAGATGATGCTCAATGGTTCGACTGCTGACCTTGTAAATAAGCAGGCTTGGAGACTTTAGTTCTGAATTGCCACGAAATTTCTGGATTAAATTCTCACTAGCAAGAATCGAGAGTTACAGTAAAATTGCTTTGGTTCATCGCATACTAGCTACAGGTCCAGCAGGTGGTGTTCCATTGTTCCACTGCTGACCTTGCGGATAAGTAGGCTAGGAACTAAAGTTAAAATGTGCGACGAAATTTCTTTTTTACATTCCTACTAGGAAGCTTCAAGGGGTACAGTAAACTTGCTTTGGTGCTTTGCATTCAAGCAACTGGTCCACCAGATGATACTCCATGGATACAATGCTGACCTTGCAGATAAGAAGGATTGGAGACAAAAGTTCTGAATTGCGTCGACATTTCTGGGTTACATTCTCTTTAGGAAGCTTTGAAAGTTACAGCAAACATTCTTTGGTGTATCGGATTCAAGCTACTGGTCCACCAGGTGATGCCCCATTGTTCCACTGCTGACCACGCAGATAAGTAGGCTTGGAGACTAAAGTTCAGAATTGCGACGCAATTTCTGGGTTTCCTTCTCAATAGGAAGCTTCGAGAGTTACAGTAAACTTATTTTGATGCATCGGACTTTTTCTACAGGTCCACCAGGAATGCTCCATGGATCCACTGCTGACCTTGTAGATAAGTCGGCTTGGAGGCTGAAATTCGGAATTGCGACGAAATTTCTGTGTTATATTCTCAACAGGTACAATCGAGAGTTACAGTAAACTTGCTTTTGTGCATCGGATTTTGGCTACAGGTCCAAGAGGTGACGCTCCATGGGCAACTGCGGACCTTGCAGATAAGTAGGCTTTGGGACTAACGTTCTGAATTGCGACGAAATTTCTGGATTAAGTACTCACTAGGAGGATTCGAGAGTTACAGTAATCTTGCTTTGGTGCATCGCATTCAAGCTACAGGTCCACCTGGTGATACGCCATGGTTCTACTGCTGACCTTGCGGATAAGTAGGCTTGGAGACTAAGGTTCGAATTGCGACGAAATTTCTGGGTTACATTCTCACTAGGGACGCATCGAGTGTTACAGTAAACTTGCGTTGGTGCTTCGGATTCATGCTACTGATCAACCAGATGATGCTCCATCGTTCCACTGCTGACCTTGCAGATAAGTAGTCTTGGAGGTTAATGTTCTGAATTGTGGCGAAATTTCTGCGTTACATTCACACTAGGAAACTTCGAGAGTTACAGTAAACTTGCTTTGGTGCATAGGATTTAAGCTACTGGCCCTCCATTTGACTCTCCAAGGTTCCACTGCTGACCTTGCTGATAAGTAGGCTTCTGGAATAAATTTCTCCATTGCGACGAAACATCTGGGTTACTTTCTCACTAGGAAAGTTCGAGAGTTACAGTAAACTTTTTTTGGTGCATCGGATTTAAGCTACTGATCCACCAAGTTATGCTCCATGGTTCCACTGCTGACCTTGCAGATAAGTAGGTATGGAGACTAAGGTTCTGAAATGCGACGAAATTTCTGGGTGATGTTCTTACTAGGAACCTACGAGAGTTACAGTAAACTTGCTTTGTCGCATTGGAATCAAGCTACTACTCCACCAGGTGATGCTCCATAGTTCCACTACTGACCTTGCAGATAAGTAGGCTTAAGGACTAAAGTTCTGAAATGTGAAGAAATTTCTGGATTAAATTCCCATTAGGTAGATTCCAGAGTTACAGTATACTTGCTTTGGTGCATCGCATTTAAGCTACAGGTCCACCAGGTGATGCTCCATGGTTCCACTGCTGAATTTGCGGATATGTAGGCTTGGAGACTAAAGTTCTGAATTGTGACGAAATTTCTGGGTTACATTCTCACTAGGAAGCTTTGAGGGTTACAGTAATGTTGGTTTGATGCTTCGGATTCAAGCTACTGGTCAACCAGATGATGCTCCATAGTTCCACTGTTGACCTTGCAGGTAAGTAGGCTTAGGGACTAAAGTTCTGAATTGTGACGAAATTTCTGGGTTACATTCTCACTAGGAAGCTTTGAGGGTTACAGTAATGATGGTTTGATGCTTCGGATTCAAGCTACTGGTCAAACAGATAATGCTCCATGGTTCCTCTGCTGACCTTGCAGATAAGTAGGCTTGGAGGTTAAAGTTCTGAATTGCGACGAAATTTCTGTGTTACATTCTCACCAGGAAGCTTCGAAAAATTACAGTAAACTTGTTTTTGTGCATCGGATTTAAGGTACAGGTCCATCAGGTGATGCTCCATGGTTCCACTGCTGGACTTGCAGATAAGTAGCCTTGGATATTAAAGTTCGGATTTGCGACGACATTTCTTTGTTATATTCTCACGAGGAAGCTTCGAGAGTTACAGTAAACTTGCTTTTGTGCATCGAATTTGGGCTACTTGCCCACCAGGTGATGCTCCATGGTTGCACAGCTGACCTTGCAGCTATGTGGGCTTGGATACTAATGTTCCGAATTGCGACGAATTTTCTGGGTTACATTCTCACCAGGAAACTTCGAGAGTTACAGTAATTATTCTTTTGAGCATCGGATTTTGGCTACAGGTACAAAAGGTGATGCTCCATGGTTCCACTGCTGACTTTGCAGATAAGTAGGCTTAGATACTAAAATTATGATTTGCGACGAATTTTCTGGGTTACATTCTCACCAGGAAGCTTCGAGAGTTACAGTAAACTTGCTTTTGTGCATCGGATTCAAGCTACTGGTCAACCAGATGACACTCCATTGTTCCATTGCTGATCTTGCAGATTAGTAGGATTGGAGGTTAAAGTTCTGAATTGCGACAAAGCTTCTGTGTTACATTCTCACTAGGAAGCTTCGAGATTTACAGTAAACTTGCTTTGGTGCATCTGATTTAAGCTACTGGTCCTCCAATTGATGATCCATGGCTCTACTGCTGACCTTGCAAATAAGTAGGCTTGGTTACTAAAGTTCTGAATTGGGACGAAATTTCTGGTTTACATACTCACTAGGAAGCTTTGAGAGTTACAGTGAACTAGCTTTGGTGCATTGGATTCAAGCTACTGGTCCACCAGTTGATGCTCCATGGTTCCATTGCTGACCTTGCAGATAAGTAGGTTTGGAGACCAAAGTTTGGAATTGCGACGAAATTTCTGTGTTATTTTCTCACCAGTAAGCTTCGAGAGTTACAGTAAACTTGCTTTTGTGCATCGGATTTTGGATACAGGCTATAACATTTCAGCTCCTCAACACCAAATTAAAACGTTGCATTAGGAGGTGTCTGCTTCGTGCAAAACGTCTTGAGTTCATATTGACGACAACAAGTAATTCTTCATTACAGACGTTTATTTACAAACGGAACTGACAGACTTCACAGACTCAACAACTGACTCTCAGAGCTAACCGCACTGTATATCCAAACTGGCAACTAACAACCCCCAGGTGTATTAATATCTTTCCAAACAATGAGAGTCTTTGACAATGTTTTGTTTACAATACGATAGGAATTCACGATTTAAAGCTAAATTAGACATTACAGAATTTTAGTACAGATTAAAGTAAGTAAAAGGATCAGTACATATAAATTCTTACAAGCATAATTTCCAAATAGATTTTATAACATTTTTCTACCAGCTTCTGGATAACCTTCACCAGATTTGTACCGATGTTTCCAGAAATATCTTGACATTTGATTCTGGATATTTCTTGAGTGATTTAGAACAACTATTTATATGTAAAATGATTTAAATCATGTTTCAAAACGTAAATAAATCTTTTTACCAATATTTCTTGATACAAATCGTCTTTCGAAATTAGGTTATGAAACAGTTTTCACAAGTTTTCGTATTTTTACGACTACAATATTGAATTTCTCCATAGAAAGTTCCAGAAGTGTGCATTAAACGTTCATTTACAGACTTTCTCTTTAGCTGGTGAGTTTTTAAAAATATCTTGTCCGTATTATATGGAATAATTTAGCTCAAAACTGATAATTTATACAATTAATCAGAGCTATTGCAAACAGTGAGTCTTTCTTTTACAAAATGAAATATAATTACAAAATTAAATGAAAATAGGTTACTAACACTAATTTATATTTACATTAATTCTATTTTTGTTCTTACTGTGCAAAATGTCCTAATATTGACACAGTACAATATTAGAACATCACCAAAGTTTCCCTTTACATTTTGCATATCTGTATCGACATCCCCTAAAAGCCTACAGTATCGAATACTTCAATATGTCCCAATATGTCCTGTAATGTTACACAACCCCCCCATCAGCACTTCCACGTGAAATACGGAAGGGTTGATGTCCTTACATTACAAAACAGAAAAGTTTTACACAAATCTTTGGTGTCTTCTTTCTTGAAGACCGGTGATCTTCTTTCTTGAAGGTCGGTGATCTTCTTCCTTAAAGGTCGGTATACCTCAATGCCACACACTGTATTTCAGTCTCATCTTCACAGTCCGTATGGTTTCCATATACACTGCAGGCTATCACAGGCTGCAATAGCACAGTTCGCTATGAATATACAGCATACAGTGGTCAAACCCAGTTAAACATTAGCAAAAGCATTTAATAGTCGGTGGACCGGTTTTGAAGGACAAAGAAATTTGATTTCTCTAAAGTCTAATTACTCAAGAAAATTTACTCTAAATAATTTCTTAAAGCTAAGAGAGGATAGACTGACAGATGGAGAAAATTGATTATACAGGATCACAGAATAAGTGTAAGATGCAATGCCAGAATACGAAAATGAAATATGACAATTGCATAGCTAGGGGACCTAGTGCTCGCCAAACACTTAATACACAAAGAATGTATGCTCCCCTGAGGAATCAGATAAATACAACATAACAAAGTATACAAAAATATCCTGGTAAGATTACATATAAAAGTCTATAAACATCTATTATCTAAAATACTTTTTTACATTTTTTTATACAATTTCACTTCGGTCACGTTTCGTAGGCCAAACAGTCTGCCAGAATTTGGGTAGAGTAGACGATAAGCATTCGGATGAGGATTGTCCTGAATCTTGAAAGGTCCAATGTATATGTCAAAAAATTTCTTTAATTCACCACTGATCGCTTTAGACTTCTCTTGTGTTTTAACAAGGACCAAGTCTTCAATTTTAAATTGAGTAGGCTTCAATCTTTTGTCATGTCTACATTTCCTCTTATCACCTTGAGATTTCATGGTCTTTTTCACTATTTCCTCTCCCTCCTGAGTACTTAATGGTTTGCAGACTGGAAAATCAATGAAATCACTAATTGGATGTGGTGGTTTGCTATTATACTGTATTTCATAAGGCGAAAACCCTGTTGAGGTATGCTGTAGGCTGTTCACAACGTCTTCGAATTTCTCAACATAGTCAATCCAACTAGCATGATCAGTATTGCAGTAGGTTCTAAAGAATCGCCCAATTTCCCTCATGTATCTCTCCGAAGGGTTTTCTGACGGATGATAAGCTGAAATAAGAATGTGACTTATATTTTCATCTTCAACAAAAGCTTTCGATACTCCAGAAGTAAATTGAGTCCCATTGTCTGATAAGATATTCTGAGGTTTTCCAACCCTGCCAAAATAGTCTCCTCTGATTTTTGAAATAATGCTCCTGCTGTTTGCCTTGCGAAGAGGGTATAACTTAATGAATTTTGAAAAAACATCAACCATAACAAAAATGTAGCAATAGCCTCCTCTGGCCTTCGGTAATGGTCCATATAAGTCGACAGCGACTAACTCGTGTTGTTCTTTTGGTAAGATGTTTTGCATCAATCCTCGACAAGTTTGGTTGGATACTTTTACTCTTTGGCACCTGTCACAACCAGTCAAAATTTTTCTAACCCTCCTGGCTATGTTGTTAAAGTGCATATTTTCTTGGATTTTCTGGATACACTTTTGAATCCCACAATGACCAAAACTTTCATGAATGTCTTGATGAGTACATTGATGTACTGTTCAGGCCAACATAATTTCCATACATCGCTATCTACACTGTTTCTCTTGAATAGAATCCCCTTGTAGATTTTGTAATAATCTCCCACTTTTTCATGTCCCTTTTTCCCTAAATAACTTTTGACCAGTTTACAGTTCTCATCGTGGTTCTGATTCCGTCGGATGTCATTACAAATGTCTCTGATTTCTTGTTCATTGTCCACCCATCTTAAATACAGGATTTTGAATTCTTTTTAACATTCCCCACTGTCATCTTCAAAGTCACCCCCCACAGGTAGTCTAGATAAAGCATCAGCAACTACATTATCGGGTCCTCTAAGATATTTCATTGAGTAATTAAATTGTTGTAACAAGAGTGCACACCTGGTAATCCTTCCATGGTGCAACCTACATTCTTGAATATAAATTAATGCCTTATGGTCTGTGTAGACAACTACCTGGTTTCCCAATAAATAATTTCTGAATTTAGAAAATGCCCAGTAAATGGCCAAAAGCTCTTTCTCGGTAACAGTGTATTGCCTCTCATGTTTTTTCAAGGTTCGGCTAGCAAAAGCAATAGACCTGTGTTCTATTTTCCCATTTATATTTACTTCTTGGAAAAGGTGAGCACCTAGGCCATAATCACTACTATCTGCCATAATGCAAAAAGGTAAACTTAAATCAGGACGGTACAAAATTTGACTGTTACATAACTGTGTTTTTATTTCTTCAAAAGCAGCTTCACATTCCTGATCCCAAACCCACATTGCGTTTTTCTTCAGCAATCTGTTAAGACTTGGAGCATTTAGAGCTTGGGTATGAATGAACTTTCTGTAGTAACTGCACATCCCGAAAAATGACTTTAGTTGTTTCTTGGTTTTTGGAATTGGGAATTTTGAAACTGCCTCGAGTTTTTCAGGATCTGGCAAAATACCTTCCTCAGAAATACTGTGCCACAGAAACTTCAATTTTTTCTTACCAAACTTACATTTAGATAATTTAAGTGACATTCCCCCTTTCCTATTGCAAACCTCCCTCAAAGTATTAACATGTTCTTCCCAAGTTTCTCCAGTGATCAAAATGTCATCTACATACACAGTTAATTTTGATAAAAGATCTTTTCCCAAAACAAAGTCAAGTGCTCTAATGAATTCGGCTACTGAGACATTCAGCCCAAATGGTACCACACAATACTGGTAACATCTTCCCCCATACAAAAAGGCAGTATACTTTCTGGAATAATTTTCTAATTCTACTTGGTGAAATCCTGATGTGAGATCTAAACTGGTCATGTATTTCATTCTTTCAAATTTATGAAGTAATTCGTCTATATTCTCGGGATGATCGATCTCTCTTTCCAGATACTTATTTAGGTGTCTTCAATGTAGCACAAGCCTGACACTGCCATTACGTTTTGCAACCACTACAAAAGGATTATTGTATTGGCTCTTAATTCTCTCAATGATGCCCCACTCTTCCATCTTTTGAAGTTCCTTTTCTACATCTTTTCTCTTTGCAATGGGTACACTATAAGGTTTTATAAAGAATGGCTCATGTGGTTTTAATCTGAGTTTACATTGATAATTCTTTACTCTGCCAGGTCTATCATCAAAAGCATCACAGTAATTCCACAATAATCTTTCTAAGTCTACCTTCTGTTCTTGGTTCAAATTATCTGATTCCCGTAATTTTTCTTGAACTATATCCCCATATTCTCCATCATCATAATCCTCAGTAATTTCCTCTACACAATAACCACTGTCTTTAGAAAATGTAACGTCCCTAATTTCAATTCCCTTATCAGCACAGTTTTGAACCGACATGTCAGTACTGGAACATACTCTCGTCTTAGGATCAATAAAGGTAAACAAACTCTTTTCCCAATCAAATGCTGCATTAGCTTTTAATATCCAGTCCATACCCAACAGTACATTCTCATTTAGGTCACTTATTACAAGACATCCTTGAGTAAACTGTACATCATTTATACTGAAGACAACAACACCTGTCTATTAAGAATTTTGCTCAGTTTGCCGGTAATGCCTCTAATTTTTATTCCAACCACTGGTAATTCAACAAAGTCAGGATCATGCTTAACTATATCTCTTAATTTGCTTGAAATGGCACTAATTGGGCTCCCTGTGTCAATCAAACAATACCCTACCCAACCTGCAGCTTTAATTTTTATGTATGGACTACCAATAATGGTGTTTTCCCTTTCTTCCTGTTCTTCATACAAAAGATCTTTTGCTATCTCATCATACCTCTGTTCCATATTTAGGTTTTCTTTATTAGGCAATACTTTCTTCAAACTTCTAGGTCTACTGGAATTTACTGGAATGTCTGGATTACTATTTACCTCACACACATCCTGACTAGTACCCTATTTGATGATTTCATTAGGCTTAAAAGCAAAAACTGGTTCACAAATTTCCCTTAATTTGATCTTAACATCATTGTCATCACTGTATTCTTTAAATTTGTCCCAAACAGATTTCAAAATAATCTCAGATGCATCAGCACATTCCACCCCCCTGTCTCCTGATGTATTACTAAGCTGAACTGGCACAATCTGATTCTCATGTGGAATGTAGTTAGAGTTCCTGGCACAACTATTCTCAACACTATTGCTTATAACATCCTCCTTAACTTCAACATAAACTATTCCATCCAATTCACCATCAAAATCTTCTAGTACATAATCACCATTAGCCTTAACATCAACATTATCATCATCATTGCCTGAGCTTACACTACAAACACTACTAGTATCACCAACATTACTCACAACACCATCTTCACCAACCACATCCACATGAATATCAGACTTTCCGGAAACTTCAGTACAAACATCATTATGACACCTTACATCTAAAACATCACCACACATAAGTTTGTACAATCCAAAATTATCAATGTTATCCTTACCTTTCATTTTAGAATTAGGTGCTTCTTCTTGATTATATAAATTTGCAATTATATCATCTTCTAAGCCTACTTCATCAAAGGTAGCCTGGTTCCTATTACAGTTGTTTCTAGTATTTTCTCTGATGACATTCCTAAATTTCCTGTCAAATTTAATTTTTTCATTACCTCTATCTACAGATCGATCATAAGCATACTGTCTATACTGGTTAGGTCTCTGATTATAGTGCTGTCTGTTCCGGGTGAAATTAGACTGATTTTGAAAATTCCTTGCCCCAAACAGACAGACTCCCAGTGGAGCATTTAGACCTTTAAAGGCCTATGTCTGTCGTTTCCCTGCCTCGGGTTTCCTTCTCTCATGTCATTACCCCAGGACCTGTTTCGATTTTCCTATTCTCTGTTTGAATTAAAGTGCTGATCATTCCTACCAAAATTTCCTCTGTCATTGCTATTATAATTATCCCTGTTGTTATTAAAGTTTCTTCGTTCACTATTATTGTTATTATTTCCACAGTTCGGTTCCCACCCTCTGTGTGATGAACCTACAAAGTCGTTAAATATGTTGTTTTGTTCAAAGGCTCTATCAAGATTGTCCACATATTTCAAGAATTGTTCTATGGACTCATCTGGACCATATACTAAACCCCATTGTACTCTTTTCGGAAGTCTCCGTTTTAGTGCATCAATTTGAGTTAGCTCATCAAATGGCTTATCCAGATGCACTAATTTTTGTAACTGTTTCTCACAATAGGCTTTCATTGACCCATCAGATTCTCTGTAACTAGGACCATTCAAGAATTCACTTTTGATTCGAGCTTGCTCAGTTTCAGACCAAAATTTGGTTAGAACACATTTTTCAAAATCTTCAAAGGACATTTCCACGGAACAATTCTGATTGGCCCACGAAAGCGCCCCACCATCAAGTAATTTCTTTACAAATTTAATCTTAACACTATCTGTCATTATGGACGTGAACTGCTCCTTGCAGAATTGCATGAAGTCTTTTGGGTGTACATTCTTGTCACCGGGATAAGTTTTAATGGGAAAATTTCCCCATACCCCATTACAACTATTACTAAAACCTTTTTGCAACATAGTTTCTTGTATTTCTACAAATTTTCTGTCTACAGTTTTTTCGACATTACCTACTCTACTACAAATTTTTGTGACCTTTTTGTCAGAATCAGATTTGAAAGATTCAATTTCGCTTTCAAAAAATCGTTTTGTCTGGTCAAATTCATTTCTCAATTGAGAATTTTCCTCATTTACAGAATCAACAACTTTTTAAAGTTTTGACTGATTATTTGAAATTTCGTTACTTAAATCAGTTTCAAGGACAGATATTTTGCTCTAAACTGTGTCCACATGACAACTAAGTTCTTTTTGGTTTGACTCAAAAGTAATTCGCCATTCTTCGAAAACCTGATTAGTGTGAGCAATCTGTTCTGTATTTGAATTTATTTCTGATTTTAAATCACACACAGCCTTCGAAATCGACCTGTCCATCTGTTGTTGTGTCTGTTCAATTTGTTGACGTAATTCGGCACGAGAATCGTCCATCTTCGAGTTTGTGTTATCCAACTTCGAGTTTAACTCTGAAAACATTTGTTTTAACATTTCCAACATTCCTACACTGTCAGAAGCACTTTCCCTAACAGGTTTACTCGCTACACCGCTGTCAATACTGAAATCTGCGTCTTTTTCCATTATTTTAGGAAACAGGTACTTATCTTAGTGTACGTCGGCGGTCGTTGGTGTCCGTGTTTTGCGAAATTTCTTCAATTCCAGGATGGTTTCGCTCGGTTGATTCACTCCTCTTCTTGTGACCCCAGAATCGACGTATTTACTTCTGAAGAATGACTGTTCCGTCGTATCTCTTCTTGTGCTCCCAAAACAGACGTATTTTCTTCTTGTGATCCCAGAAGAGACGTATTTTATTTTGAAGAATCACTGGGTGGTCGTCATATCC